>NC_141695.1:513450679-513928179 GCF_964263255.1 Lissotriton vulgaris | reverse complement strand
AACAACAACTGGTTCAAATATGTTCTCTCAATGTTTCAAGCTTTATTACAAATGTCACAAAAAGATGTTAATATTTCACTTTTGTTCTTGGATTATCGTCACAATAAAATACACTGAACATAATCTTCACAAAAGTTATTTACAAAAGTTTAAGCTATTACCATTATAAATTACAATAACTTTTATTTAATTATTAAATATTAAAAAAATTAAAAGCCATTGTTATTTGTAATATCAATACATCTAAGTCACGTAAATACGACACATATAGCATTACAAATGCTATAAGTGTCACATTTGCGAAAGTTAAAACTATTGGCATTGTAAATGAAAGCTATTAATTTCGCTATTTTCAAAACCAACACATAAATAAAAAAATTGTCATTCACAATACCAATAGTTCAAACTTTCCTAATGCGAGACCTATTGCATTGCAAATGCTTGTTTTAATTTTGTAGTCAGTTTATTTATGAAATTTTACTCTGTCTTTCTAACTTATTTTGGTATTTTTATTGTGTTGCATTTCAGCTTTATTATTATTTTTGTACTGCATAAATACTTTAGGCATTGCCTTCTGCTCTGTGCTATACCCACCAGGACATTGAGCTCAGATTAATTTAGTGACTTTGAGGGATCACCCTGACAAGGGATGAGATTATTACTTGAAGGGAGTAGTCACCTCCACCCTAATTAATAATCCAATTTCTTACAATTATTATTGATTGTTTTGTATTTATAATTCCTCAAATAAATGTTTTCCTCAAGATCAAATGATGGCACTTGGGAGTCAGCTCTATTTACATAGAGGCAACGGTGGTTTATTTACGCCAGGTTGATACATGGGAACTTGCCATCCGCAGGGACATGGACCCCTCCTACGTTACAGTGGCATTTCTCTTCATTTGAAAAAGGGAATAGCTCTAGCACTCAACATGAAGCACATCATACTAAACTAATACATTTAAATGACCAGTTTATATCCCTGGATGGTCAGAGATATATGTTTACGCAATGTCTTCATAACCTCTTAAGCAACGCGGGTTGAGACTAATGCCTGGAATGTGATATTTAAAAAAAAATACGCATCAAAACGTGGTGGTCCAGTCAATGGTTTTACTTCCAAGTATGTACAAGTTTGTTGACAGACAATGTGCTAGTTGATACAGCATTTGTGCTAAAAATATTAAGAGAGTTGTGTGTAAAGGGGTTGCTGGTTGACTGGGGTGTGAACCCTAGTCAAGCAACAACCACAAACCCTTACAGGGTGAACTACTAAAAGTCACTAAATTAACCTAGGTTTAACCCTGGGTAGCTTGGCACACACACATTCAAGCTTAATTTATAGGGAATGGTTAAAGCATTTATGCAACACACAAACAGTAATACAATGAAAATACAACACAGGAAAAATCCCAAACCAGATTTGAAAAATAGATTATATTTTAGAAAAATATTTGGCACCAAAACCACAAGCATCCAATAGGTAGAACAGGAGATATTGATTTTAGAAGAATTAAGTGACAATAGTGGCAAAAAACACTAAGTGGCAACAAGGGATATCTGGTCATGCTGGACAGGGACAGATTCTAAAGTTGAGGGCGACTGCGATGGAGCGCGGGTCAGCTACAGGGCCCAGGTTGTGCTCGCTGAGCAAAAGTACTATAGTCCGGGCTGCATCAAAGTTGAAGATCCTGTTGATGGAGAGGCTGTGGAAGGCAGAAGGGCGATGCGCTGATGTCAATCCATGCGTTCGGTGGTGATATGCTGGTCCAGGGGCCGCAACAGCTCCGATGTGTCAGCTTCAATGCAATGCAGAGTTTCAGCTTCTCCTCTCTAAACTGGTCTACAGCAACTCTTTACTTACTGGCATTCATAAAATCCACCTCGCCCCCTTGTAGGCAGTACTCAACTCAGCTACTTGATTGGTCTTGGGCACAAACCATTCGGACCACATCACATCACCCATATCCAATTTCTCACTACACTCAAGTGGCTTCCCGTTGAAACATGGATTATCTTCAAACTGGCCTGCATTATACAAAAGACATAAAGTCTCCTCTAAACTGTCTCACAAATAAGCTAACCATTTCAGGTGGCTCTTGCTCGCCCAGAAGTTCCTACTCAATGCAGTTGACTTCCCTCAAAAAAACTTAGGGGCATATTATCAAGCCTGTGCGCTAAAATTATCGCCGCTTTATCGGCCGAAAACGGCCGATAAAGCGGCGATAATGGGCTTGATAATATGCTCTGTGGAATTCCAATCGAAGCCCATGTTAATTGTCTTCACATCTAACATGTGGAATTCCATAGAGCATATTATCAAGCCCATTATCGCCACTTTATCGGCCGTTTTCGGCCGATAAAGCGGCGATAATTTTAGCGCACAGGCTTGATAATATGCCCCTTAGATCTCTAAAGTAATCCTTCTCTGGCACCGCCTCCAAAATCTAGAATGCCATCCCACCTACCATCAGGTAAATCCCCTTGCACATCCTCTTTAAAAAGAAGCTATAACCCCTACCTTTGGGATGGAAAAGTCATTTTCATGGTAAAGATATGTACCCCTGCCATAAGCGCCCAACTGTACTGTTGTCTAGATTGATAGTGCTGATTTTTGTCTTAGGCGAACATGTATCATATGTGTGCACCATGACATAGGCCTGTCTCATGAATTGCATTCTTGTTAGACCGGAAGTGGTGCCCAAAGTGCAACCTTCATAGTGGTGGAAGGCTACTGCTCTCGTCAGGAGTTAAGTAGCACAAGCTCAGTGGTGGCTGCATGCCCTGTAGTGATCAGTAGTAGTGAACAGGGCCTTTTCATCCTGTGTCACAGGAGTGAGGCCTACATGCTCCCTCACATTCACGCTTTTTAAATATTTTACTACTGTGTGCTTAACTCAGACGTGGCCTTCATCAGGTAAGATGCAGAGCGTAGGAGAAGTGAATCTGCGTTATTTGTATGTGTGCCTGGGATGGGTACAGTAGAAGGAGAGAGCAGCATTGTCCAGTGCATGTGTGGTTAGTACATGTGCTAGGTGTAGGTATGCCTGAGAGAAATACATCGCATGAAAAATGTGGTGCTGTGCAGTGTGTACGCAATAAAACCATGTGCTATGTGTGTTTGTACTATACATGAAGGTTGAAGCGCTGTGCAAAGCACACACGGTGAGTGTGTGTGCTGGCAGCCTGTGTTTTTAAAAAAATCATACCCTGGTTAAAGATAGTCAAGTTTCAGTACTGACTAGTGCTTGCAGATTGAGTGTGTATACTGAATGCATGTATACATGTAATGGTGCAATGCATAGAGGTAGAAGTGCTGAACCCAAAGTGTGCTGTGAATGTGCACTGAGCATTTGTGCCTGCAGTGGTACATTGTGTGGAGGATCTGGGGTTTTATTTTAGGAAGCCCAGGCCTGCCTAGTAAAGACACAAGGAAGAGAGGAATCACCGCAGATAGATTTGTGTACTGCCACATTCCAGCGAGCTGGGTGGTGACACAGTGGAGAGAAAAGGAAGAGACTCCTTTTACATTTTAAGAGACTTCTTTTTGATTCAGTGATAGATCACAAAGAATGGTCCTAGACAAATCTCAGGGTGGAAGATGGAGCTGATAAGAAATCATAAAGAGTAGGGTTTTTGGTCTGGGATGAACCTTTTTGATGCACATATCACTGTGGCTCACATCCAGATGTGAACAATCAGCTTTGGAGTCGTGCCTGCTTTGACAGACCTCTTTCATGAAGGACAATGAAAAGGAGAAGAGCTCACTTCAAGAGAAGCAGAACACCAACATAAACCCTTATGGACCCAGACCCTAAATCACATTTGGTGTCTGGAAAAGGACTATAAGAAACGAAGGTTGAGTCCCAAAACATTTGTCATCTTCCAAACAACCAGACAGGCTGTGTGACAAGGGAAAGCTCTGGAAAACCTCTGCCTGTGACCAGGACTGGGGGCTAAGGCTTGCTAGTCTCCCTGCTGGGTAAAGGGACATCGTCCATGGAAACCAAGACCACCTGTTCGGGAGCACTAGCACCTGCCTGCTTTCCAAGACCAGTGTGCCCTGTGAGGAAGAGGAGAGCATTGGAGGGAGTGAGGTCCAGTAGGGAGTCCTACCGTGGGGACTTCCTGTGTGATGTGTGAGCATTTAGCTGTGCATACTCCGTAGCCTGTGTGCAAGACTCTTTCCTGCGACTCCCGTATGCCAGGAAAGATCAGCTGCTGAGTCAAATATCGAGAGCTGTGCAGAAGGTGCTAAGTCCACAAAGCCTTGTTGTGGTAACCCCCTATGCAAGAAGGGGCCACCAGTGAAGAAGTTGTTTGACCAGTGTGCCAGACCTTGGGAACACCTGGGCAGTGACCCCGTATAGCAGGCGGATCTGCCGTGGTGTGAGCGATTGCAGCTGAGGAGCACACATTGCATCTGGAAGGTACCACCGCAACCCCATATACAAGGAAGAAATCATCAAAAACATCTGGCCGTCGCCCAAGACTGGACTAAAACTGTTATTGCTGGGTCTAGCAGCACCAAAGGTTTTCCCTGACTGACTCCTGTGGACCAGGAGGATCCAGAAAAGGATTACGAGCCTTTGTGAGACTCCAGTCGGGGGCCAAAGGACTGAATTAAACGTTTTAATCATGGAAGAGTATGCATGACAGCCACACCTCCCTCTGGAATGACTCCTGGTGGGCATCAGAACTCAGAACCACCCCACTCCAAAAGATCACATCTACAATCTCTACATCATCCTGGACAGTGTGCTAGCCATGAAACGGCAAGTCAACACCATCTCCTCAGCCTGCTTCCACACGCTCTGCAGAATTTTTTAGTCTTCTGGAATTCTACAAGAGTAATGCATAACCAACACTTCTCTGATTCTGTTGGCAGAATTAGAACCTCTACCCAAGCCTAGGAATAACCCTGAACATGTTACATGAAGGAGGGTGGGATATGGATTCCCCTGACAACTTCTAACTGGCCTGCACTAGAGCCCTCACCTTGAGGGGAATTGTGTTGCAGTATTTGAATGTTGTATCTCTTTACATGTGTCGAGTCAATAATAAAATTCTGACTTTTTTAAAAGAAGCAAGTATTTGACAGGATATTGATGTATTGTTCGTACTGTTAGCACTTTAAGTTATGAGTCATGTACACTGACCTGTATCTACATCCCGCCCTCCCACGCGAAGGAGCCTTCACTGCTGGATTACAGCTGCTACTGAGAGTCAAGCCAGTAGGGTTACTTTGCCCACTTGAGGAGCATCCATAGTAGGTCAGTTCCATGGACATCAGGAGTAAAAGACCTCAACCACCACGGTTACTATGTTATGTTATTTGGATTGGTAAAGTGTGACTCATCACCCAAAGGGTATCCAGGCACTGGAGCAGGTGTCTAGATCATATGCTGGGTATTAGTTGAAGAGCCAGGTGTTCAGATTCCTGCGGCATTCCCGAAGTGAGGAGGAGTCCCTTATGTGTAGAGTGGAGTTTATTCCAAGTTTTGGGTGTGAGCTAGGAGAAGGCTAGACCTTATGTCCTTCTGCTTATGCAATGGGTGTGTGGGAGAGAGAGTGAGGCAAAATGTAGTAGTCTGGTGACATGTTGAAAGTGGAGGTGGCATTTGAGGTAAGCTGGACCAACATTGTGCAGTGCCTTGGTTGCATGTGTGAGGAGGTTAATTTGGCAGCACCTGTGTATCAGCAGCCATGGGAGTTGTCTGAGGTGTGGCACGATGTGGGTTCGCCGTGGGAGGTCAAGGATGAGTTTAGATGTTCTGGATGTCTAAAGTTGGTGAGGAAGGTGGTTAGGGATGGTGGCATAGAGTATGTTGCCGTAGTCTAGTCTACTGCTGACTAGGGCTTGAGTGATGGTACGCCTGGCTCTCATGGGGATCTATTTGAAGATTTTTCTGAGAAAGAGTAGTATGTGGAAGCAGAAGGAACTGACTGCGTTCACTTGTGGGGTGTTAGAAATGGGGGGGTCTCTAATTGGCATAGATATGCACCTTTGTTCAAGTAGGGACCCTTGCTTCTAGCTAGGGTAAGGAGGATAAACACTTTAGATAAAACCCTGCTCACCCCCTTGGTAGCTTAGCATGAGCAGAGAGGTTCATCCCAAAAGCAATGTATAAAGTATTTGTACTCAAAACACACAGTAACATAGTGATAACACCACAAATCGACACCACAACAGTTTAGAAAAATAAAGTATCTTTATCTAAACTCAACATGACCAAAATGACAAAAATAAAAGAAATAGGTAGTAAAATAGCATTCAAAAACAGACATTTCCAAAATAAAGCTTTTAGAAAACAAATAGCTCCACCTGGAGCTATTATGATGTCGTGACAGCAATAAATCCAAAGTACGGTGCCAACCGCGGAAGTATGCTGCATTGGGCATGTAGTCACTTGGACCCCCAAACTAACAGTACCTTTGGATAATGAAGTCTATGACTATGCACAGCATCGTGTAGGTGATGCATCAGTGCTGAAGTCGAGGCCGGATCCCGGGCTGCCACAGAGGAGGCGAGGCGTCCTGTCCTTGAGGAGGTGACGTGTTGACTCCAGGACAGGGGAATTCATTTGGGTAGGAGGTGAGGCGGCGATTCCCATGACGGTGCAAAGTCGGCGAGTTTGTGGAGCCACCCTCTGCGGTTATCGGCGCTGCGATAACAGGATGCAAGTGCTGGTGATGACGGAGTCGGTGTGAGCGCTGATGTTGGGAAATGCTTATAACTGCAGGCGTCAGCAGGTGTCGAAGGGCATTGGAGCAGGCCAGAGGGTGTGTCACGCACATCACAAGCCGTCCTCCAGGCCTTGGTGCAGGTCAATGGCATCGCTGGCAGCAACGTAGATTGCTTTTCTTGCTTCTTTCAAGTTACTTCCAGCTTCCAACAGCAGGAACAACCTCCAGAGGCCCAAAACTGGAATAGGCACCTCCTGGCAGGGTAGAACTATCAGCAAAAGAGTTCAGGGGATCTGGGGTGAAGTCTTTGTGTCCCTGAGACTTCAGATCAGGAGGCAGCACACACTGACCCTTGGCAGTACTCCTCACAGCTCTCCAGCTCTTCTACTTGGCAAAGGTTCCTCTTAAGTCCAGAATGGATCTAAAGTTCTGAAGTTTAAGGTCCAATACGTATACCCAATCTTGTCTTTGTTCTTCTTTGTGCAAGGGTGTCTGAGCCCAGTCCAAACCTGTTCTGTCCTCACTGGTGCAGTATGAACACAGGGGCTGTAGACATCATTGTGCAAGGGAAACTCATCTCACTACTCTAAATGCAGCCAAGGTCTATTCAGCTCAACTCTGAGTAATCCATCAAGGGCTAGGCACACCTCAACTCCCCCATGGCTGTCTACAGTGAATGCACATTCTCAGCCACTGTCACTCCAAAACCAGACAATCAATCCACAAACAAGCAGAGGCACACTGAATGGTTAAACAAGAAAATGCCTACTTTCTAAAAAGTGTCATTTTTCAACACACAATTTAAAAACCATCTTTACTAAAAGATTTGTTATTAAATTCTCTGAGTTCAGCGAGCCTAAACTTTATTTCGCTATCTTGTCCCAGTGGGAAGTTATGCTTGTAATATGTTACAAAGTATCTCTCTCATGTTATAAAATGGGGCAGAACATGTCACACACCAGTACATGTCCTACCTTTCACATACATTGCACCCTGCCCATGGGGGTATCTTGTGCCTACCATATGGGTGCCCTACAGGTAAGAAAAGGGAAGGTTAGGGACTGGCATGTGGGTGTACTTGCCAGGTCGACGTGGCAGTTTAAAACTGCGCACAGACTCTGCAGTGGCAGGTCTGAGATACTTTTTCAGGGCTACTCATGTGAGAGTTGATGATGTGAATGAGGAATTTGCTGATCACAGGACTTCCTGGATTGTAGATCTGTTGTGGATAGGGGTCTGTGGGGTCCTTAGAGCGGATGCTTTCATGATTGAAGTGGTGTCTTCTTCAGTTGGTATTCTCTAGTATTCTCTAGTTAGTGAGTATTTACTTAAAAGGTTAAGTTAGGTTTACTGTCAGTCCGAGAGTAGGTGGTCAGCTTTATGAAGATGTTTGAGCTCAGTAAGCCCTGCGTTCCCCATGGCCCTCTAAAGAGTGTGCTGACCCCATCTCCTACATAAATAGTTCCCTACCTAGTGGCCTGGTTATGAACTGCTTACTGAGGGCCAGATGTATAACCCACTGTGTTTGCAACTCAAAATTTGCTTTTTTGCGAGTCGTAAACACTTATGTGCAACAGTGTCTGAGATACTGCCTGCGATTACCAAATGGGTCGCAAAGGACCTGCCTCATTAATATTCATGAGGCAGGTTGAAATTTGTGACCCATTGGGAGTGTCTGCCACTCACCATGTCTTTGACTGCTTTTTCAATAAAGCAGTTCAGTTTTTCAAATGCAGCCCGTTTTCCTTAATGGAAAATGGAATGCATTAAAAAAAATAAAAAAGAAAGTTTCTGTTTCATTTTGTAAGAGCAGGCAGCGGTCCCTAGGATCACTGCCGGCTCTTAAAAAAACTTTTTGCTGCCAATCACAAAGGGGAAGGGGTCTCCTGGGGACCCTTTCCAGTTTGCGACTGGCTTACCACCAATTTGAAATTGGTTTTAAATCCGATTGTTTTGCAACTGCATTTCTGGTCGCAAAACAATCGTACATCTCCCTGTGACTCAGCAGCGGTGCGTCCATTGGGGCGTAGGGGCGTAGCCCCACCAGCCACCATGGACCCGCATCGCGGCCGCCGGCCAATCTTCTAGTATTGCAACAGATCAGCCGCCGACGGGAATTGCACAGGGGGGGTGGCCTGCTGCAGCTTGAGTGACAGTCCACACTCAGGCTGCAGCAGACCGTCCCGCTGGGGAAGTACAGTGCGCATGCTTGGGGAAGTTGAAAACTTTCTCAAGCATGCGCACTGTAAGTTCCCCAGCGGGACCCAGGGGTGCTTGTTTGCTGCCACAGCCCGGGTTTCCAAAGGGCGACAGGGCGAGCAGCAAATGTGCCTCCTTAGCCAATCCTGGCGCAGCTCCAGCGCCAGGATTGGATGAGGAGGGAGGGCGGGATTTCCGCTCCAGTGAAGGCGCCAAGGTCGCAGAACCTTGAAGATGCAGGCTGCGCTGATCGGCGGTCAGGTAAGTTTTCCCTTCTTTATGTAACCATACCCTCATGATTATTGTGCAGGGGGCAGCTATGCAAATTTGAAGATGCCCATTTTTTAAACCAATCATCGCTATCGGTTGAAAGGCTTGCGCCGTTTCTTTTCCCAACTGAAGTGCTGCTTTAAAGAACACAGTTGAAAATGATGCAAACAACGCGATTAGATGTGTCTGAATGAATTAACATGGCGAGCCACACGTCAGCTTTTTGTTGGCCTGACAACACAGAGGCCTTGACCATATTCACAATTGAATGTCTTTGTCTCACGTTGGAGTCTGTGGGGCCCATGCAGAAGGGGAGCTATTAGGAACCCGCTCGCTTTCACATCTTCACATCAAAGCCGAGCCCCTCTGAAAGAAAGACTGCGGGGCCGGGGATGCGTTAACCGCAAGTCTGTGCCTAGTTCAGAAAAATATCTTTCACCGAAGATGTGAGTTTATGTTTTAGGTAGGTAGTCGAACGCAAGGACTTTCTTTGCAGGAGGTGTTTGCATCATTAATTGGATGTGCCGCACCATGATTTCAGTTTCAGAAGCCAAGACGAAATTTAGCACATAAGAATGATTTCTTATATTGTATAAAGGTCACATAAAATGCATTCTTTGTGGCTGTTTACACGTCAATATTTCAGCGAAATAAATGTCTTCCCTAACAGTAAGGCCCTTCGACGAGCTGCTTACAAAAATTAAAACAGCAGCACGACGTTACTATAATGAACACTAATTTGTGCATGTTATAGAACTTTTTTCTCCATGGCAGAAACATTCTGGCAGCTTGTCTGGTCCCGAGGGGTGCCGGGGTGACCTTGTGCACCATCTCTGGAAACACGCCTGCCGCAGGAGGCTTGCAGGAGTGTCCTGGTTGCCAACAGAAATAGGTGTGATCGTGAGCACCAGTGCTCGCCGGGACGCAGGCCAGGAGACAGAAATCTAGGAAAGCAACGAGAAGGGGAGAGAGTGTGGCGTAAACGCCAGAGCTGCCCACTTTGGTACTGGGGAACCAGGTTCGAGTCTCGGCGTTGGCTCAACAATCCTGTGACTCCGGGTAAATTGCTTAATCCCACCTGTGCCCACCAACATGAATGTGTCCTTCTGTAACGTAACTGTTTCTAATGTAAAATCCTCAAATGAAGTAGATGTGTTGTGCACGTCGCACTGCACTTCGGAAAATGCGCGTGGTCCTCTCCTATTGTTTACACAAACGGCCTTTCTCCTGATATGCACTCCCATAAATGCTTAGAAATCTATCTCACGGAGCATAAATAACAGAATCCTATCCAGCCCCACCCACATTGTGTTGCTTGTTGCCTCCCACATTGGGTTGCTTGCCCCATCCCACCAAAACCCTACCCCCTATCGTGTTGTGTTGCTAGCACAACCTCTCTCGCCAGAAAAATTGTCTATGACGACTCTGCATGACTAAAAGATAGAAAAAAGCGCTATGACACGACCAGGACGGGCTGAGTCATACTATGAGTCATACTATGACTCAGCCCGTCCTGGTCGTGTCATAGCGCTTTTTTCTATCTTTTAGTCATGCAGAGTCTTTTAGTCATGCTGCACAGCTGCCGTGCTGCTTTGCAACATGACTAAAAGCCCCTGACAAAGCCAATTGTTATTGTATAGGCACGCTCTATCGGCTATGCCAATGCTTATTTTTTTTAATATAGTGCTTAATTTCAGCACATCTGCCTTTCCTGAGCACAGTAAATAACATGTGTGACTATTGCCTAATTTGTGAGGCTCTATTTACTGACCTCGGAAAGATGAAAGGCTGACCCTGCCTTGACAGGATTTTATTTGAATTCATGACTGCCAGACCCTCAGATTGGTAAACATTGAGGGATCAACTCGCAGAGCCTTACAGCTTGCTTCAATATCCACATTTATTTATTGACTGCATCATAGTGAAATACATTTGTTGAATGCTGCAGAGTAACTGCATTAATTGTTCACAGATTACAAATGCGTCTATTAAATGCTCCTTCCCTGTGCCTTCCCTTTAAAGGATGTACCATGACAAACTGAATGTATTCCGTGCACCATAGTGAGGCTGCTTTTTCCAATGGCACACAGGCAGGCTTCATATTTTTTAGAGCACATATATGAACTGCATTTATTAACTGTGTTTACTTAAATGTGTAAACCTACTTTGTTAAATGTACTCTAGTAAATTGATTGCCAGTAAATTTCATCTACTGAACGTGTTCGGCTGATTCTTTATTGAATGTAGCCCAAGCTGCATGCTTTAAATGCACCCCACCCAGTTAGCTGTCTTTATTGAGAGTATTCGAGCAAACTGGGTCTACTGATCGAAACTCGTTGAGCCGGGTTCATTCAACACACCAGCGGTCTACATTTATTACGTGCATCTTGGGGAACTGTTTCAATCAATGCAGCCAAGTGAGCTGCATGCTCTACATGCATCATGGAGATTCATTTACTAAATGCAAATACGTAAACTCAGTTCAGTTCATCCTAGTTTTCTTTTTCTTTTTCATGGACCCACGTGACCTACTTTTATGAATGCATCTTGTTGAACTGCACCCGAGCAGTGTGTATTTGTTTAAAGCCTGCTCAGATAAGGCGCTCGTATTTAATGAACCAAGTTAGATGGTAGTAATTGACTGCAAGTCAGTAACCGGCTTCGTCTCGATCATGTACCTTAGAAGAGTACATTAACTGAATGAATCTTAGTGAACTGCGTAGTATGATGCATGTATCTGAGTACACCGCCTTTATTGTGGCAGGTGTTTTACATACCACATAGGATCAGATCTGTTTTAAAGGCAGAGAGTCGCCCATAATAACATCAGACGTCGATGTGTTAATTGTCTTCATTCTAACACATCCTCTCCACACAAGTAACTCACCTTATTCTTGTGAAAAAGTAAATTGCAGAATTGTTCCTAAATGTTTGCACAGCATCTCACACACGTCATACCCTGACCCAACGCCATACAATAAATCATCCTTTCCTAATGAACCTCAATAACATGATGATTTATGATACCTCTCGGTCCCATGGGAGTGGGCAGTTTTTCATACAAATATGAAATATATATTTCAGTATTTATATATGGTGTAATTACTGGTGGCATGCAATGCTCCCAGGTGTTAGGCATACACTGCTTCTCATCAGCCCTCATACAGTGCTTACTGTTTGGCAAGCCTTCACTTGTAGGATAAGCCAGGGCTTCTTCTTGCTCTTGTGGGTGGATTCATACAGCATCTACTGGAGGCCCAATGTTGCTTCCAGGGGTTAGGGATAGATACATTTTCAGTAGACTCCATTTTTTGGTGGCTTAAATGTGCCTCAAGAAGTTGGCGTGTGGGTCTCTCTGTTCGATTACCAATGGCATTCACTGCTTGATTATCTGTGCCTCTAGTCTAGGGGTAAAGGCTTTGTCACTCCTATGAAGACACACAAAGTCTATCACTTGTGGAACCCTCATATCCTCATCAATCGGTTGCCCATCAGAATACCTTGAGCAAAAATATCGTAGGCAGAATATCGACCACCATAATGCCATAAAATGTGGATTTATTTAACTCCGCATCTGCATAACATGTATATTTACATCTGTTTAATATACATCAAATCAAGGTGCATATATTTTGAGTCAACAATAGTAAAGTTAAAGTCATACTTACCTGTATTTACCATCACAATATTGTAGTACTAAATATTATAGCTATGGTATTTTTGAGGAAAATATTTAATACACAATATTCTGGTAGAATACCCATCAATTGTGGCTTCTACGTTGTGACACAGACCACCTTAAAGATGTTAAAATATTAAATATTAATAATATTATTATAATATTAATATTAATGTGAAATATTTATGATGGTTTAATGTTCCCAAGGTACATATCCTGTTTCTCCCATGTGCGCCTCGTTCTGGCCTTCCAAGGGGATTTTTGTAGGGTGCATGACTTTCAGACAAAAGTATTTATGGCACCTGTGAATAAAGTTACTTTGGATAACAATTCACCCTGTCAACCATGCCAAAACACAGTTCTGCGGTTGTGTACACTGTCCCCCAATGATTATGCTTGACTGTAATCTGAGCATCCGGCCTAGGGCTATACATGAAACTAGAGGTGGGTGGAACTCTGCGGAATGTCACAGAGCAGAGGTAGGGCTTAATTTCCTGCTTAATCTGACTGCAGATAGAGTTTCATTTATCCTTAATGTGAGATGTTGTTTTACTTTTACCTGGTATTGAGCAAATAGTGGTCAGTCTCTATCAGTTGCGTTCCTTTGGCAGGTGTCTTATTTCTATATGTTCAACCTGTTGCACTTGTACAAGGCATATCACAGGGCTGTTGAAGGCCCTCCCCCTAACTCCCATCAAATTGTCCTTAAGAAGAAGACTGGCAATGCATTGTTTCCCCCTTTCTCAGTGTTTCTTAACACAGGTTCAACTGCTGCTCTCTTTGTTCTGGTAAATAAAATCTTTCTTAGACTGGTGGTTTTTCAAAGAGTGTTTGTGTTAGCCCATTGGCTGTGAGATGCTTGCATTTGTAAGACTACCCCTGCTCTCTCATCCACTGTGGTGTATTATAGCTGTGATTTCATACAAGAAAACAAGACAGAATGCCAGGATCTCATTTTGCTATGCATTTTACAAGTCCATCAAGTGGCATTATGACTTACGATACCAGCAGTTAGTGTTCTCACAGCCTGTTCTAAGAAACAGGCCATGCCCACGCTACCAAGCCAAGTTTGCAACTGACTAGGATGGGCAGTGGGCACACGTAGGCCTTGAGACCCCGAGTCATAATCTCAACACCCAAGCATCTCCTACCTGGCAAATAACCCCAATACTGTAAGACGGTTATGGTCTCATAATTCTGGGCTGCCCCTGTGTTGCATCCTGTCTGGAAAATCTGCTCTGCATGAACAGCTGTTAGCACAACCTGGATCTCCAGTCCTGCAGCAAGTGTTGCTGACTATCATTTTATTTATGGCAGAGCTATGAACATTTGCATTATTTATTTTTTAAAGTATTTTTTGGATTGGTTCTCTTTAGACTGTATTGTTGCACTGAGTGGTCTGCTTTTACTAAGGTGATTGAGCCACTACACGTCTTCTCTGACAATTGTATTAATGACTCGAGGCAAGTCAGTTGTCTTGTTTCTCATATGTAAGCCTTTGTTGTTATATATAGAGCAATACTATGGCCTACCATATACAACAGAGATGTTTGATTGTTTGTACAGTGTGCATCCTGAATTGAATCATTTTAAGATTCTCTCAAAATTGATTATCATGGATAACAAGCCACAGTGTAGAAAAGTAATTGCCCAGAGTGTCACAGTTTGGTCATGCAAGAAAGCTAGAAGTGTAACCAGAGTCTCTAGTTCATGGCTCTGCCCCTTAGTTTTTGCCCCAGTTCATCAAAATGTTCGTACTGGCCTGGGCATGCTACACTAGTGCCTTTATTTAATTGCCTCAAGCTGTGCATGGTGCGAGCATGAGCCACACTGTTAAAACATGGTATTTCAAGCTGGTATTTATTTAAAGTCTTATAGTTTGAATTCAGCAACTGAGCATAATAGGACGGAATGTATGAAGCTCTGTGGTTATACTGAATAAGCAGCTACCTATGTTATGCCATCTATTAATGTAATAACTGCACTTTCACAATTGCTTTATTAACCTTCCTGCTTTCTCAAATTTGCTTGAAAATGCACGATTTTTCTTCTTTTTTTTCAAAATTTTCTTGGGGGGGATTATCCCCCCAAACCCCCCTTTTGGGGTTCAAGCTCGCTCGCTGCGCTCGCTCGCTACGGTGCTGTATGCAAATCACTTTGCGCCCCACCACTTTCAAATGTCACCCACCGCTACTGCTGTGACTCACTATTAGGATGGGATGTCCTTGGCACGCCCCTTCCTAATAGTGACTCGCAAAAACTATTTTGCAAGTCGGTAACAGGTTACTGACTCGCAAAATAGGTTTCGCTCATTCTACAACCCAGTTAGCGAGCGGTAAAAAATGGTTGCACATCTAGCCCTTAGCATGCTTCCTTCTCTGTCATGTTGGACTTCATTTGTTCTAACACTCCATTGCATTGTTTTTAATATACTGATCTGTTGTCCTCTGTAAAGTGCTCTGATACCCCTCGGGGTCTGGTTCGCGATATATAAGACTGCAAAGATTAATAATAATAATAACTAGTCTTAATTTGAGAAGAGTTTCAAAAATATTTCAGTGGTTGAAGGTTATTTTTACTGCTGCTGGCAATCCTTCAAATGCAGGACTTACTAAGCGAATACTGGCACTTCCTTTACTTTGATCATGTCTTGCTAAACACATGCATTGGGACACGTGAAGTAATTTGGCCCAGTCTATTCTTCTATAGAATTGAATTGATCCCTTCAAAAAATACTTAGTGTAAGAACCTGTGGTGTATCGCCAAGCAGTCACTAGATGTGTTTTTTTCTATTTTCTGCTCTCGACACCACCAAACATTTAGTGAATGTAGCTAATAGATCTGTGCTATTTTTGTCAGTGCTCGTGTAGATTCTATGTTGCTAATGTTTCAAGGGGTTTTTTGTGTGCACCTCTGTGGAGTCCTTTACATGGAAGAAGACAATCAAGTTTAGTGCACTAAACCCCCGTTTTTTCCAGTGTTTTCTGGACAAAAGCCTAATCTACATGAATATTTGGGAAATTCCTTGACAGATTGGTGCCTCTAAGAGCTCGGTAGGGCTACGGCAGTGTCAGGTCAAGGTCAGGAAATGTGTCAGATACCGACCTCTGTAGTTTAAGGTTCTGTTTAGCAATAAAAATGTATATTGCTTCCCACGGGTGTGCATCACAGACCTAACCTTATATTGTTACGCACTACGCAGGCATGTTAAATTAATCATTACAATCACAAATGTGTGTGATATAATGAAACTGAGTAACACATAAATAAAAGCAATTTTTCGGGCTGACACATTTCATCAAGTTGAGGAGCCATGATTAGCTATTCAAATTCCACAATTGTAAAGAAAGATTAAAGCCCAGGGTTCTTAACCTTTTGACTGCTGTGGGCCCCCCTCAAACATTACTTGATTCCAGGGCCTCCCACTGAGTCAATATTGGAAGCCAGGGACCCCCAGACTAAGCAATGTCCATGATGTGAAGCTCAAAACATAAGCATAGGCAGACAGGCAGGTAGGTAGGCAGGCAGGCAGGTAGACAGATAGGACAAACGCCCAGATGCTGGAATATATAGCTTAATTCGCAATCAAATTTTGAAAAGTTTTCACGTTTTCTATTTTGCTTCTTTATTTGCATATACTTTGTTATTTTAAGCTATTGATTGTAATATTATTTAATTCTGTAAAAGAGCCCATGAAGAGGCCTCGCGGACCACTGGGGTCTAAGGACCACATGTTAAGCACCACTGCCCTAGCCCACATCTCAACCCGAGTCCGAATGTTTTGTATTCACACGTAAAGCCAGCCCATCCTGCAACAAACACTGCAGCTCGATTCCTTTCAATAATGTATCATGTACACGAGCCTAGGCGCCGGATTCAGTGTAGCAACCACTTTTGTTTTCAGACCAATGGGATTTGCTGAAAGTGTTTCAGTAAAGCAATTAGAGTAACGCATTATAGTCTACTTACAGCGGGGGAGTTCTTTGAATATTTCAGTGGCCACATTACGCAATGAACAGCCGACGCATGGAGTTATAAGCAAAGTGATATATAGTAAATGAATGACCCAGGAGATCTGGGAGGAAATGCTCTACTGGTACTGTAGTTCATTATCCGAACATGATGGAATGAAGAAAGCGTGCGAATAGATGAGTTCAGTCTACACCGAATTCCACTGGCGTCATTTGCATTATTTCAGGAATCTTGTGTTACCCTTCTAAAGCAAAGTTCCCAAAACGATGCCACAGTGAACATTTACCATGAATGCACAGAAACAACACGCAGTTTGCAACTTTTTTTTACCACGATTCATTCTTGCATCAAAAATTGACTCAAGGACGCGTTTCACACTTACTTATAGTGCTAAATGATGCATTTGTATTTTGCATAATTACACGTAATTTTGTGCAAAATTGCCAACATTTTATGTAATTTCACAAAATCTAATTATGCAACTTTCTCATACCCCTAGCAACCACTAGGCTATGTCAGTGTTGTGGTAAATTCAGGAATATAATGGTATAAAGCATAATTTGCAGGGCTGTGTACACAATCCTCCTTTTCCAAGCTACTACTTTAGACTGAAGTGAGAACGAACAATAACCCTGCGTGCTTTGTCTCCAATTTATCGACTTCCACAACCAAACCCCTGCAGCCTGATATGTCAGAATAATGGCTACACATATGCTACATCATATATATATTATTTCTTAATGTCTTAATACCACATATTTCTTAAATATCGTTTAGAAAACTGTCTTCCCATTGGGTTTCGATTGCCTATTATAAACTCCAATTGTAAATTATGCTTAGGGCACAATATTTATGTCAGATGATATTTTGACAATCAGTATTATTAATACATATATTAATGATAACTTACAACCATTAAGACACGTTAGAACACATCAAATTCAAATGTTCTGACAATAAATAGCGAATAAAAAAATTAGCAACTTAAACATGTTAGCTTTAGAGGTCAATGAGGCTTACAAGCTGAACCAGTAATCATGGTCAGTTTAGCAGTCTGAATAATAGTTGCCCCACTCTACAACCAAACAAGGTCAATATTACATCCAGGCACATGAGCAAAAAACAGATTAAAAGAAAATTAACAATGAAACACCTGTTGGATTTGCGTTAGTAGGGCTTACGAACTTGCCCATGTTATCACCTTTAATTGTCAAATTTTCAACATTTCAGAAAACATCTGCCTCTCTGTACAATTAAAATACTTCAGGATAGCAGATTGGCGGTGCTAAGAGTTTGTGGTGCTATGAGTTTTTACCGATTTATATTACAAAGACTGGAAGCACCAAAGAAGGTGAGCCAGTGATTCACATGTAAAGTTGCAAAAACAACTTTGGCCATCTGTCCTCAGGTATTTCCACTTCTGACAGATTGAGCTGATGTCAAATAGTTCAAATCGTAGTTTTGATATGTTATCTTAAGTTCCCATGCAACAAATTGTTGAAAATCAATTGCCGCTTGGGAGCCACTATTACTGGAGAGTGCAAAGTAACTATGATCTCTTGAATTGAATAGAGTAATGTCAGTGAATGTTGAGACCTGTTTAGGTTACTTTACCATTTTCTGAAACCGGTATAAGCTACGCCTTGCTCCCAAATCTTGCTTATATTTCAAGCAATGATGCTACATTCTATGGTGAAGGAGTGTTCCATAAGCGAGAATACTCACCTTCTGAACCGTTATTTGATTTTGAAAGTTAGATTCAGGTTTGTTTTGCACTTGAGAAATGGATATGGGGAAATGAAACAATTTCTTATATAAAATGCACTGTGTGGTGTTCAACCAGTTACTGAACGTCAAGGTTAGGCTTGTAGACCATCTCTTAGCACTAGAAGACACTACCAAGACCAAGCGAGGTCTTAAAGCAGAGACAATTTTGGAAAAGGGGGTGGTGATGGACAGAGTTTCTGAATGATGCAGAATACTCCTACCCAGTCAAGAGATCAGGGCTTGATCCATCACAGTTTTTTAGCTCACTGCACCATCCCAGCTCAGAACCTGGCTACATGCAAATTTGTCTGTTCCTGTCCCAGTGCATGATGGGAACAGGGCAAACCAAACTACCAAGCCAATTCTTATACTGGGAAGGAGCCAAGCTTCCGGGGACCAGTTTCTGGCATTTCAGCCTTCGTTGGCCCGGCTTGCTTGAATCCTGATGGTGCAATGAGCAAGGGACTCACGTCTGAGTATACCCTCCCACATTTAGTGTGGACAAAATCGATTTTGGAAAAGGGGGTGGTGATGGACAGAGTTTCTGAATGATGCAGAATACTCCTACCCAGTCAAGAGATCAGGGCTTGATCTTTCACCGTTTTTTAGCTCACTGCACCATCCCAGCTCAGAACCTGGCTACATGCAAATTAGTCTGTTCCTGTCCCAGTGCATGATGGGAACAGGGCAAACCAAACTACCAAGCCAATTCTTATACTGGGAAGGAGCCAAGCTTCCGGGGACCAGTTTCTGGCATTTCAGCCGTCGTCGGCCCGGCTTGCTTGAATCCTGATGGTGCAATGAGCAAGGGACTCACGTCTGAGTATACCCTCCCACACTTACTGTGGACAAAATCGATTTTGGAAAAGAGGGTGGTGATGGACAGAGTTTCTGAATGATGCAGAATACTCCTACCCAGTCAAGAGATCAGGGCTTGATCCATCACCGTTTTTTAGCTCACTGCACCATCCCAGCTCAGAACCTGGCTACATGCAAATTAGTCTGTTCCTGTCCCAGTGCATGACAGTCATATTTCTGGCCATTTTTTTTGAAGTGGATTTGAGGAGATTTTATGCTTCATATTCTGTAGATGCACATTTGGAGATGCTCGTTCTTGAATATCGGCCCCAAGCTTTGTATGAGAATGTGCTCAAAACTGGCAGATGGCGGAACCTTCATAGCAATGCACCTTACCCACAATAACCTCAGCAATAATTTCCCGTTTTAAATGGTGGACTGGGGTTTATGTGCACACTGATACAACACCCACCATCAAAGTGATAGTTCTATACAGAACTTAACATGTATTAAATTTAAAAGCACAGGTGCACCATATATCAGAATTGAGAAAAGACAGTGAACTTGTTACAAAGGCACTGAAAGTGATATCCAAATTTTTTTGATTAATTCTTTTATTATTCCAATAGATAGAAACGAACAGCCGACGCGTTTTGTCCCGGATGGGACTTCTTCAGGGCTGTATTACACAAAGAAAGACATGTAAACATACAATTAAAATCATGATCTATTGTGTTGCTCATCCGAGCACTAATAGTCATAGGCCAGTAGTCAAGACCTCCCCAAAACAAGGTACCTTGTCTACTTTTGAATACTTATTATTACATAGTCATAATTCCAAGTATGAACAGTGTTATCAGAGTGGAGGGATCTTACATAAAATTTATATAAAATTTGTATAAAATTTGTCAAACATGGAAGGACTGATAGGCTAACCCAAATGGTGTCATATGAGAATGATGGGACAGGAGATCAAGACATGGCAGTTCCGTGAGTTAAGGGTGGTTTGGTGAGTACAAAGAAACATACCAAGAATGGGTTGGTAGCTCGTCGATGGTATGGTCGGTCGTGCGGCGGAGACAAGAATATGGTGATCACTTCTGTGGTTTGAAACGGTTAAATAAATCTATTTCAGAAATAAAAACAAAAATAACAAAGATATAATCTGAAAAACGTTGTGCAACTTGGTGAGCAACCCCCAGTAACCTAGACATACAGGCACCCCCTATACAATAAAGGGGGGTGGAAGAATCACAGCAAAAGAAAGGAGGGGTAGATAACTCACATTTGAAAAGGATAACTGGAGGTCTTCCTATTATTTCTGTCCTCCAAGTTGATCGAATCCAGAATCAAAAATTAAAGAGAAGCTGGGCTTGAGTATTCACTACGAGATAGAAGGGAGAGTCAAATTATACGGTGAAAATTTAGCTAAGGCAAGGAAAAACATGGCTACCCTACTTAAGTAGAAACCGGTGCCACACCAATAAGGCTGTGAACCCTACCCTGGTGCTTCCGATGGATAATCCACCCTGGGTTTTAGATTTAGTCTCCTAAGACAAATTACTGCTAATCGTGTGACTTTCGCCCTTTAAATAAAGGCACTTATGTAATGCACCGTCCCTCCCCTAGGGGGACACTAGCAAAGAAAAAGAGAAACCCATATACAACGCTAAATCTATGACGCTTACCCTTAAAGTACAGGTAACAACATAAATCATGTCTAGTTTGAGCAAAAAAAAAGTTATAGAAGGTGCACCATCCAAAGGTTGTGCACCTTGACCTAAAGAAAAAGAAAGGGAACATGTTCAAATTTAACATCATATAGGCAGTGATGAACAGAAATTTGACCACCAGGAGATCGTAATTACCTGATCTGCAAAGTAATGACTCCGATCGGCGTTCAGTGTGTATCACAAACCCTTCCTTAGACCACGGCCGACTCTATAAGCAACAAACCCCAGGTATGGTGTTCCGTTATTGAGTGGACTTCATAATGAGAGAAGCCCTCCAACTAAAAGTAACAACCCAAACATAAAAAAACCCAAACTATGGTGGAGTATAGTATGAGCCGTCTACTGATGCAACGGAGTCCCCCCCTCCTTCAGATAGTGAAAAGGCGGCTATGCTTCAATGGAACAGATTAGGTTAACCCGCACAAATTGACACAGCAGTATCCCGTTTACACGCATCCCTCACATCAAGATGAGTGAAACGTTACCTACAACCATAAATACAGGAGTGAATTCGGGAGACACACGTAAAGCAGTGTGTATTCAAACAGTCTTTTATAAACAAAGTTATAAGCCCCTGGGGGGATGTTGGCAAGAAGAACAAGATCTAAATCACCAGATGACTCCCGTACCCCCGTAAAGAAGGGCAGGAGAGTGTTAGCTGACAGTGAATTAACATATTAGCTTACAGCGGGAGGAAGGCTGAAAAATGCCCGATCTGTATCTCGTAGAGCCCAAAAGCAGCACACCCCCAGCCCGTATAGCACCTGGTGGTGGCAACCATCTAGGTGCTCGTATATATACCCAATTTAATTGGATAAACAGCTACACCTGTATGTTCAAGGCACCGGAAATGTATATAGAGTTCTAGTTCTACGACGGCCGCCATCTTAAGGCGGCATAAAGCCTATTTGACCGGCGATTTATACATCCAAATACGATCTTTCTGCACTGAAAAAGACGTGTACTAACAGCAAGGATTGCCCCATATTAACTAACAAATATGAATAAGTATTACCAAAGAATGGCCTCACCAAAAATGACGTTAATGTCATATTACCGCGAAATGCCAAACGAGAATGGCGGCCATATTGGAATGGTCACCAGTGTATAGACAGGGACAATAACCATGCTGGAAGGCATGACAGGTATCGGACAATTCAACTAGTGTGACCCCTTAGAGGAACCGGGCTATTGAATGCCCATTTAGAAAAAATAAAAATAAAAAGATGTATAAAAAAATCTTAAGATGTATAAAAAATCTAATTGCAGTCAATTGCAAAGAAAATACAGAGGCAAGTCCAATAACAAAACTAACGAAAAATATAAATGCACGATGAAAGTTAAAAGGAATGGAGATGATATGGCTAGATGGGGCGACTGGGGTTGGGGTTCTAAAAAATAGCCGGTCTAACACAGTATTGCCATGTCTTGATGAGTCTTCGTCCTATTTAGCAAAATGAAGGTGCTCATATGCTCCAGACAAGAGTAAGCATCATATATACAAAAATGGAGATGTAATAACATGGCTTCAACTCATCATTCTGTAAGCTACGAGTGACTGACTTACTTGGAGCATAGATAAATAGTATTGTGAAATACAGTAGTCAATGCAACCGTGATACAATTTATAATTTACATAGAAAATGGGGACAAGGAGTGACAACAAAAATCTTTTGAGGGAGCATAAATACAGATAGCAATTATGACGTCCGCAAAGGGCGGATGGTTTACACATTGTACATTTTTCATTATTACTTCAATGCAGCAGGAAGGCAACTGATATTTTTGTGACAAGAATTGGAACAACCATAAAGTTTCTTGGGGATTGTTGTATGGACATCTGAATAACAAGGAGTGACAACCAAAATCTTTTGAGGGAGCATAAATACAGATAGCAATTATGACGTCCACAAAGGGCGGGTGGTTTACACATTGTTCCTTTTTCATTATTACTTCAATGCAGCAGGAAAACAACTGATATTTTTGTGACAAGAAATGGAACAATCATAAAGTTTCTTGGGGATTGTTGTATGGACATCTGAATAACATTGCATCATAGAAGAAATGAGGCAGCATTGATATCATTTCTCCATTGTGTCCAAGTCTGTTAAATAAACATGTACACATCATCTCTATTAAAATTTGCCATATTTTGAAGAGGGACATGCCTTACACACCTGAAAGATCAGTAGGACATTGAAAGTCAGTAAAGTATACATGTGTGTAGCATAAGAAAACATATAGCACCAATTCCAATGGTTGCAGGATTAATTATGTCAAGAAATGGTTCATCTCGTCATCGAAATTGTGGCCAAACTCAAGCGTTCTTAGTCTGCAGATCCACATGGCCTCCCTCTTTCTTAGGGCTACTAGCCTGTCTCCCCCCCTCGGGTTAGCGGGGACATGATCTATGCCCATGAACCATATGGCATCTTCTGGTGAGCGTCTGTCCTGCATATGGTGAGTCATTACATACTTTAGGTCCCCATTCCTGTGTGCCCTGACATGTTCTCGTACTCTCACCTTGAGTGCCTTTTTTGTGCTGCCCACGTGGATTTGACCGCATGGACATCCTAAAACATAGACAACATAGGTAGTGTTGCAATTAATGTAATGGTTGACATTATATCTGTGTGCGGTATTGAAGCAAAACTCCTTCGTCTTGTCCTTGCCAACATTACACATATTGCATCCTCTGCATGTGTAGAAACCCACCAGTTTGTTACTCAACCAATCTACTCTTTTGTCCCTGGTAACATAACTCGGGCAAAGAATATTCCTCAGGTTGGGACCTCGTCTATACGTCACCCTAGGTTTAACCGGCACAATCCCTTGTAAGCTAGGTATAGCTGTGAGTAGGTGCCAGTGTTTGCGAAGAATGTTGTAAATTCTAGCACTCTTGTTTGCATAAGGTGTAATGAATGCAACAAATGGTTGCCTCGACTTTCTTTTTTCTGACGGGGCCAGGGTCGACTCCCTTGTTACTTTAGTGACCCTCGTGAGCGCTTTATTCAAAATTTTGGAGGGATACCCCCTATGTCGGAAGCGGTTCGTGGTCTCCTTGATGTAATGGGAGAAAGTCTCTGGTGTACTACAATTTCGCCGCATCCTAATCATCTCCCCATAGGGGATGTTATTGATGACATGCCGAGGATGTGCACTAGCAAAATGCAAAGTACTGTTGCAACTGGTGGCTTTTCTATGGGGCCTACTATTGATCTTGTTGTTTTCCACAAAGAAAGTCACATCAAGGAAGTCTATCACTTTGGTATTGTTGTGGGGGTAGTGATCTATTTTTGTACAACCACGTATAGCTGTTGAACCTCCCCAAGCCGAATTTCTTCAAAAAAACAGACCAGATTTTGTGGGCGGCCCAGACTGTCTTAAACCTTGTCCTTTTAAAGTAGGAGTAATCGGTGCAGTTAAAAAAAGAGTTCTCCATCTCAGTACCAAGAACGGTTGCATAAACATCAGTAGAAGTGGACGTAATTTTAGGATGTACCCCGCCGCCTCCAACCAGACCCTGCATATATTGCAGCACTGCTGCCCAATAATAGTCTAAAGTCAGAGGCCCCCAGCCTCCTCTAGCCCTAGGGAGAGTGATAAACCTATATGCCCTCCTTGTTTTCTCGTGTGACCAGATACATTTATTCAGAATTAAGTCTAACTTATTAAACCATTTAGCCTAAAAACTAAAGGTATTGCCCTAAAAAAATATAAAAATATAGGTAAAATTAGCATTTTAATTATATTTGTACGACCTACCAGAGATAAGTGGAGATTATTCATTCTCACTAGGTCCAAGCTTACTTTGGACATTAGGGATGCCATATTCCGTTCTGCTACTATATCTAGGTCTGCCGAGATCTCAACCCCCAAATAAACTGCAGAGTTAACTACACGGGAGTCATTACAAACAGAATAAGAGTTTTTAACTATCTGCTCTTATTGAGCCTATATCCTGAGACCTCTCCAAATAGCTATGCTTCCAGTTCTACCTCTCCAATGGCTAGTGGGGGATTGGGAGTAACAATTGCCATGTCGTCTGTGTAGGCAAGCGTTTTAAATTGCTTGCCGTTTATGCATACAGCGGGGATATTTAAGTTGGCTTCTAATTTACACAGTAAGGGATCCATATATAGCACGAACAACAAAGGTGACAATGGGCAACCCTGCCTAGTCCCCCTGTTTATCTGCACCGAGGCGGTGAGTCCCCTATTAATCCTAATCCGGGCTGTCGGCTCCCTATAAGGGCTTGAACAGCTCAGATATAGCCTTCACCTAAGCCATAACATCTCATTACCTCTCAGAGGTAGTCCCAAGAGACCCTGTCAAACGCCTTTTCTGTGTCTAAAAATAAAGCTGCGATAGGGCCCCCTGGGACTCCCGTGGCATCGAACAGAGTAATTACCTGCCTAATGTGCTGAGTGGTACCCTTTCCTGGAATAAACCCATGCTGTGGGGAACTGACCATGCCCTTGATTACTCTAGCCAATCTTTTGGCTAAAATTTTGGAATAAATATTTGCATCTGAATTCATTAAAGTTATAGGCCTGTATGAGCCCGGAGATGTAGGTGCCTTGCCTTTTTTTAAAATAACTATAACTTCAGCTACCCCCATGAACTTGGAATTGAATTCCCCTGCTGGGCCTGTAGTACCGTATTTAACATGTCTGCAATAAGGACTTTCTGGAATACTTTATAAAAAATCAACGGGGATCTGGTCCGGGCCTGCTGCTTTCGCTGAAGGAAGATCCGCTAATGCTGAGGCCACCTCCTCTAGATTGATTGGGGATTCTAGAATCAACTTCTCTTCTTCTGGAAAATCCGGGGCTAAGCTGTGGTTAAGATAATCCTTTATGTCTATAATTCCACCACCATCCTCTAAGCCATAGAGATCTGTATAAAATTGCCTAAAAACCTCCCTTACGCCCTTTGGCTCAGATACCATATTGCCTTTGCTATCCAGGATATCCTTAATTTCTCCTGCTGCTGCTTGCTGTCGGGTGCGAATTGCCAAGATGTGTCCAACTCTCTCACTCAACTCAAAAGATTGTTCCTTCTTGGCTAGATAGTTGGCTGCGGTTTTACTAGCGATACCTTCTATTGCTTCAGCTTTTAATGAGATAATTTTTAGTAATTGCTGTTCCAAGGGCATACTCTGCTGAATAAATAAATTCAATTCTTCCTCTGCCTTAGCTAATGTTCTATCTATTTCCTCCCCTCTAAATCTCTCAGATTTCTGCTTATGGATTGAATAGCTCAGTGTCTCCCCTCGGGCTCCCGCCTTAAATGCATCCCAAAAACAATGGTTCTGTCGGATGTACTAGACAATTTCTTTGTTAAGTTATAAATCTAGATACTTTTCATGCAATTTTACAATAAACATTTCAATGTTCAAGAACACACCACGCAATTCTAGCTTATCAATATCTTGCATGTATCAATCAATGCAAAAACGGCTGTCAAGGACAAAAGTGACATGAAATGATATATGTGGTGAAATTGTTTTAAGTTGCTAAAGGTGACAAGTGATGGTCGTGCTGTACAAGGGAAAGTGAAATAACACATTTATATACAAAGGCATAAAATTATCATCGGTCCATTTTATTATAGTCACAACAAAGCAGAGCTATTTTCTTTTTTGAGAGTTGTTGCTTCTTATAGTCCCCCTGTTTATCTGCACCGAGGCGGTGAGTCCCCTATTAATCCTAATCCGGGCTGTCGGCTCCCTATATAGGGCTTGAACAGCTCAGATATAGCCTTCACCTAAGCCATACCATCTCATTACCTCCCAGAGGTAGTCCCAAGAGACCCTGTCAAACGCCTTTTCTGCGTCAACGTTTCGACCCTAAAATATGGTGCTGATTCCCCTTGTCATCAGGACAAGGGGAATGAGGGACAGCCTGTAAATGTAAAGGATGGCTATTAGGCGTGGTATGAATAATACATGAATAATTAATAAAAGGCTAGGTCGGGTAATTTTCTAACTTGAGGGCTGGGGTGGGCTATATACGTCTTCAATAGCTTCCAAGTAGGGGGGTGTCAGCCGACACCAATGGAATCGAATCCTTCGTTCGGGTATTCTGTAGGGAAATGTACGTATTGATCAATACATTAGGCCCGATTAGGTGAGGTGATGGGGGCGGCTTTAGATTGTGTACATACCTTCGTTGAATGAATGTAGAAGGTCTTCACCTGCCGGTGAAGGGAAAAGGTATGTGTGCTTCCGCAACAATTATCTGTAGGGGCAATGAAGACCCCGGATCAGACACAGGCCTTTAATGTGTACATAGGCATAATCACGTTGGTAAGGCAGAATTGTGCGGGAGGTGGATTGGTCACATCGTTCTACAATCATGCGGGCCATGTTTCCAGTGATGTGTCACTAGCGGGATATATCCGTGTGGTATGTGAGCCGAGATGACTAATGACTTGAAGGCCATGTGTGAATTACTGTGGATTATCATAAATGTGGCGCGAACATATAAAACTGTGCCCTCATTTGAAGTTGGGTGCTCAAGCGAATTGGTGGTGCCGGTGGCAAGATTAACATAGAGACAGGCGTGCCGTGCACAGCGATCCAATCTGACGATAGTCAGTTGTGTACCGAGTGAAAAGTTTACAATTCTATTGCATATACATTACTGGGCCGTATCTGACGGAGTGATTAACACGAAGGCAGGCGAGCCGTGCATTGCTCAGCGTTCCAATCTTACGAATGTCAGTTGTATACTGAGTGATAGTTTACAATTCTGTCGCATGTACATACATTACAAGGCCGTATGTGGAGGAGTGGGGTATTATTAAAAAGCCAGTCTCCTCGTGGGTAAGTGGACAGGTGGGTAATGTTATCCGTGATTATTGGAAACAGTGCGTGGCACCATTTAAGTGAGGGCCAGGGATTCATCCTATCTGTTGGGCTGACTTACATGAAAGCGGCAGGGCTAGTGTCTTTCTTTATCTAAGCTCGGCGTCGAATGGCAGAGGAGCCGCGTGTGCCGTATCTATTTAACCTGAATGGCTATGTGGTCTATGTGTGTTGAGACATTTTCCTTACGTCGGACTGGGGGAAAGGTTAAACTTGGTGGGGAATCCAGGTTAATGAATCGAATTGGTGATTGCCGAGGCATATGTAAACACAGGAAATTTGTGTAACATATCATAAAGGAAGTGAACAGCCACTATATATTATGCATAGTTTACTGTTAAAGCTTGGTGGTTTCGTTCAATTTGCTCATAGTTACGGTTTTACAGACTCAATCTATGCCTGTTAATCCATGGCAGCCTAACAAATGTGAGCATCAAACGTATTACTGTTACTTTATAAGTGAACGTTAACATATAATGTATTATTGCATACAAATATATTCTAACATATTGTTTCACAAAAGAGACAAAATGATCATGCACAGCAGTGGTTAAGTAATGGTTTGCATTATGTACAGTATCACATTGTGGGGGGGTTAGCTTCATCATAAAATGCATTTCAACATTTTATACCAGTTGAAATGGGTAATGAATGGGTAATACATGGTAAAAATTTTGTGACAAGGAGTAACGATCCATATTGCATAAAGCACAACCATACATGACCTAGTGGATGTGGATACCCAACTACGGTATGTGTGGATGTGAATCTACAGTTTATAGTCTTTTCATTTGTAGGCAAGTTCCTCATGTGCGTTTAGGTCATGAGATGAGGGCATGAAATACAGTTTATAGTCTACTCATTTGTAAACAAGTTTCCTCATGTTCGTTTAAGCCATGAGATACAGACTCGAGGGTATGGATCCAACGGCATTCTTTGAAGTTAAGTGATGAGGCCATGTTACCACTTCTACGGTGTAGTTGTATTTTCTCTACTACCCACCACACTAGTTGTTCATGTGTGTGGTCACAGGTGTTGTAGTGTTCAACCAATGGTGCACCCTGCACTTTACATCGGAGTCGGCTCTCGTGCTGCTGGATCCTGTTCTTTACTTTTTGGGTGGTCTGTCCAATATAGATCATCTGGCATGGACATTTGATCGTGTAAATGACAGTTTTTGTGTATTTACATACTTTGCAACTTCCGCATCTTTGGTGTCCCGTTATCGGTGGTAGGCCAAGTTCGGTTCTAATATCCACCGGGCTTTCTGTCTCTAGATAGGAGGAAACTACGTGGTCCTTTATGTTTTTGGCTCGTTTGAATGTACACATGGGGACCTCCGGTATTCCAATTTCTGGACCCACCAAGTTCCAGTATTTTTTGACCCCCTTGTTGATTTCATGGCTCCTTGTATTAAATGTGGTTACACAAACTAGTCTGTCAATATCCTTAGATTTCTGTTGTACTTCCAACAGTGTCTCCCTTGGTCTGTACCATGACCTTTTTCTGGTCCTGTTTAGGAGGCCTTTGGGGTATACTCTATCTCGTAGTTTAGTGATAAGCAGGTCAGTTTCTTTGAAATAGTCATTGCGCCTAGTGCAATTTCTGCGCAATCGCAAAAATTGTCCATATTGCAGGTTGTCACGCAGGTTTCTTGGATGGTGTGAATTGTATTGGAGAAGGGTATTTCGAGCTGTCGGTTTTTTATATAGGGTCATCACAATCTTGTCTTCTTCTGCTTCAAATGTAAGGTCAAGGAAAGGTAATGATTCTTTGCTGAATGACATCGTGAATTGGATATCTGGCCAACAGTTGTTCAGCCATGTCAGGAAACTCTGCAAGTTATCTTCCGTCCACGTCCAGATCATCACGACATCATCAATATATCGGTTCCATTTTGTTATTTTATCCATATGTGGGTTCATGTTTGAGTATATGTATTTGTGCTCGAAGTCGTCCACATACGGATAAGTCAAGCTGGGAGCGAAGCCAGCTCCCATCGCTACTCCCCTACACTGAAAGAAGAATTTATTCTGAAAAACAATTGAACCAAAAATTCTGTCGGTATCCAGTGAGGTGATGGGCTGGTGTCTAGAGTTCTTCTGATAACCTCAATGGCTTCTCCCTGTGGTATACTGATGTACAAGGAGCACACATCCAATGTGACAAATAGTTGTGTTGGTTTGTTAAAAAGTTGGTTTTCAAAGATTTGAATCGCATGCATAGTGTCTCGAAGGAATGACTTAGTTTGTATAACAAAGGGTTGTAGGAAACTATCCAGGAATTGGTTCACGGGTTCCAGAACTGATCCACATCCGGATACTATTGGTCTACCCTGTGGCTTATTCATATTTTTATGAATCTTCAGGATGGTGTATATAGTTGGTATCATGGGGTCAGTTTTGTTAAGGAATTTAGCTTCTGGTTCAGACAGGAAACCTTCTTACAGGCCACGTTTGGTGAGGTCCTTTATCAGTTTCGTAATTTCATTAGTGGGATCTCCTGGTATACGCGTGTAGCTGTTCTCACAATTAAGTTGTTGCACAATCTTGGTTATATAGTTTTCTGTATTTTGGACTACCACCACTCCACCTTTGTCGGCTGTCTTTATTACAATGGATTTGTTGGATTTTAAAGCGTGGAGGACTAGTCTTTCATCTCTGGAGATGTTGTGTTTGATATACTTGGTATCATTCAGTAGGCTCATTACTTCTGTCATGACATTTTTTTCATAGGCAAGGATCCTTTCATTTATTAGATGGTTTTCTGGAGTGAAAGTAGAGGCTAGTCGGAAGTTGGTGGCTGCTCGTTTCCTAGCATGTTCTTCTTTGTTCGCAAAGAAATACTTTAGGCTAATCTTCCTAAAGAACTGTTGTAACTCTAATATGGTGTTAAAGGAGTTAGGTGGAGAGGTTGGTATGAAGGACAATCCTTTCGATAGAATGTCATGTTCTGCTTCTGTTAGGTTATGGTTGGAGATGTTCACTATAGGGTCTTTTTTGTTCATGGTTATCATACTGTGGTCTTGCTCTCTACTTGTCTGGTCTGTGGTTCTTATGTTCACATCCTGTGCGGTAGTTACCACCTGTATATCTTGCGTCTGGTACTGATTTCTCAGTGATTATGCTGTGGTTGGGGTTGCGGTTGGAACCATACTCTGGTGTTGCTGCAACTGTTGCCTCTCACCTGGTTCCATCTGGATGGTCGTCTCCAATTGGGGTCCCTGTTGTTCCAAGAGGTATCTCCTAAAAAAGCTGATGTAGAGGGGCCTAATGAGTCTTGGTATTGCGCCCCTGTTTGGTATGAAGCGTTTTGTTGAAAGGAGGGATCCCGTTGTTGGTATGGAGTGCTTTGTTGGTATCCACGTGGGTCTTGATTTTGGATTGTATTTTCTCTTTCGCTCTCGGCACCACGGCCAAATGAAGAGTTGGAGAAGGTAGCAAATCTCCTGAAGTTTTGACGATTTCGATTTGCGAAGTAACATTGGGAGTCTTGAGTGTAGTACTCGTCACAGATATAAGGATAGGTGACTTTCTTGTCATATGCTTTCATGTACTTAGCTAGTTTGTCTAGTTTTCTGTTTAGGGTTATGGTCAACCCTGGACGAAGCACTACACTACGCTCGCGGAGTTTGCGAAGTTTGCGCAACTTCGCACTACGCCAGCTGCACGTAGCACAGTGCGAACACGCATAGTGCAGCGTAGCGTAGTGCAGCGATCATTTTTTGCTTGTTCGCGGTCCTGAAAGTCATGTTCGCGACCGCGAGCAAGCAAAATGACATCCCAGCGAGATTCTCAACGTGGGGAGGTAGGGTTTCTCATTGTGAGTGGTTGCGCATGCTCGCAACCACTCTCAATGAGAAACTACCAGTTCCCGTTGAGAAAGCTGCAGCTCGAGTAATAATGTACTCGAGCAGCAGAAAACTACAGCTCGCACTGTGCAAGATGCCATTTTCAATGATTGCACAGTGCCGGATGCTTGTCCGCACTGTGCAATCATTGAAAACACATCTTGCACAGTGCGAACATGCTACTACGCAGCTCGCGTAGTGCTACGTGAAGTTCGCGAAGTGCGAAGTGCACTTTGCGTAGCTTCGCGTAGCGCTACTTCGCGAACTACGCCCACTCTTAGTTATGGTGTTAATTTCTGCTGTAGCTTTTTCTGCTCTTTCCAAACCCAAATGAAGGATTCGATTCCACTGGTGTCGGCTGACACCCCCCTACTTGGAAGCTATTGAAGACGTATATAGCCCACCCCAGCCCTCAGGTTAGAAAATCACCCGACCTAGCCTTTTATTAATTATTCATGTATTATCCACATCACGCCTAATATCCATCCTTTACAGTTACAGGCTATCCCTCATTTCCCTTGTCCTGATGAAGACCCGCCACAGATGCTAATAAATCAGCACCATATTTGAGGGTCGAAACGTCGACGTTGCTTGGTCAATCCGTCCATAAGAAGCCACAACTCTCAAAAAAGAAAATAGCTCTGCTTTGTTGTCACTATCATACACATAGACCAATGATAATTTTATGCCTTTGTATATAAATGTGTTATTTCACTTTCCCTTGCACAGCACAACCATCACTTGTCACCTTTAGCCACTTAAAACAATTTCACCACATATGTGATTTCATGTCACTTTTGTCCTTGGCAGCCGTTTTTGCAGTGATTGATACATGCAAGATATCGATAATAAGAAAAATCTTTTGAAGCTAAAATTGCGTGGTGTGTTCTTGAGCTTTGAAATGAATTTTTTGTAAAATTGCATGAAAAGTATCTAGATTTATAATTTAACAAAGAAATTGTCTAGTACATCCGACAGAACCATTGTTTTTGTTTAAACTTTAGAACCCAGGTTCTGAGGGTCACTGGGTCACCCCATTATAATTATCGGTTAAATGCATCTCAAGCTTTACCTGGGGCTGTGCTCCCTCTGTTGGTTGCCCCGAATTCACTTATCCAATTAGTCATGTATTTAATATATCCAATGTCTTTCAATAGGGCTCTCTTGAAAGTCCAGGTGTTTTGCTTGACAGCTGTCCCTGCTAATTTAATAGATATAATCAAGGGGTTATGGTCTGATATTATTCGGGGGAGTTTCTCAATTTGGGATCTGGATACTAAAGAATTAGAAATTAAAAAATAATCTAATCTAACAAGAATTTTGTGACGAGCTGAAATAAATTTACTACCATCCAGCTGAGGATGTAGCTTTGTCCAGAGTTCTGTCAATGCATTATGTTGCGCCATAGCTGCTAATGCACAAAATGCTCTCTTTTTCCGACTGGTGTACCCCTGCCCTGTTTGTAGCTTGGAACCTGAGGGACTATTAATGTTGAAATCCCAACAGCATATGATTGGTTCAGGCCAGCGGGCTAATTCTGTGTCTAGATATTCAAATATATCAGGGTTATCTTCTATGGAGCCATATACCGAAACCAAAGCTAACTTCTCCCCCCTACATACTAATTCCGCTATAACCCACCTACCCTTTTGATCCTCAATCTTCTTAATTACCAAACAATCCCTCCCTTTACCCAATATAGCAGCCCCTCTCGTTTTGGATCCTTGCTTTGTATGAGCTAATAGCAGGAATCCCTTTCCCCCTCAATATGAGTCTCCTGGAAGCAGACCAAATCCAGTCTCATTGTTTTCAATAATGCAGATACCCGAAGCCTTTTCTGAACATCCTTCATCCCACAAAAATTAATTGAAGCAATTCGGCAAGACATAAAAATACATCAAAAGGTTGTTCTAGCTTCCTTACAAGTTTAGCTTCCTTACAAGTTTGATAGTAAATATTTATACTGATAGCCAATACGCCTTTGGAGTGGCTCATAGTTTTGGAAAATTGTGGGCGGAGAGGGGTTTCCTTACTTCGCATGGCCAAAGAATACAGCATGGTCCTTTGATTTTACGATTGCTAACTGCTTTGACTTTGCCCGAATGGTGGCAGTGCTGAAATGCAGTGCACATATGGCAATAGTGGACACCGTGGGAGAAGGGAATGCTTTTGCCGATCAGATAGCGAAGGAAACGGCTATATCTAAAATGTCTCTCATGTATGTGAGCTTGGCCAGATGGGTTGAGGAGACAGATATGTTGATAACACTATGGAAAGTGTCCGAGAAATACAGAAAGAAGCTTCTCCTCCTGAATTGGACCATTGGGAAAACGAGGTGGGGAGATTAGATGATAATGGCGTTGGATTGATTTGAGTGAATAATCCTAATATTTCCAAAACTGCATCCCATTTAGTCCAGCATTGTATGGTCTGCCTACGACACAATCCAGGGGGGCTTGAACCTGTTCTCAGTGGGAATTTTGCACCCCCGTCTTTACCATTTGAAGTGCTCCAGATGGACTATATCCAATTAGAACGGGTGAACAATTTGAAATATGTTTTGGTGGTGGTTTGTGCTTTTAGTAAATGGGTGGAAGCCTTCCCCACCCAAGAAAACACTGCTCTAGCAACAGCCAAAGCCTTGATAAAAGAGTTTTTCCCCTGATACAGATTACCTAGGGTGATCTGGACAGATAACTGGGGGCACTTTAATGCTGATCTTATCAAACATATTTGCAATGGATTACACATAAAACAAAAATGTCTTGCTGCTCGACATCCTCAGTCAGCAGGGTTGGTGGAAAAATATAATGGAAGTTTGAAGTTGAAATTGGCAAAAATCCAAGAAAGCACCGGGCTAAAATGGCCTGATGCTTTGCCTTTAGCGTTAATGTCGCTCCGCATTACCCCCCCATTCTCGATCAGGATTGTCACCATATGAGGTTATTTGTGGAAGGCCAGCTAATATTTGGGGCGCTCCACGACCTAGAAACTTTTGAGAAATTGATTATCCTATGATGACCGACAATTTTTATGCTTTGACTAAAGACCTCCATTCTATCCATCAACAGGTTTCAGCCGTATTGCAGCCCCTGCTGGAGGGTCCTGGACATCGTCTGGAACCCACACATGAAGGACTGGTGCAGAATTACCAGCAGAAGTCCAGTTTGGAGCCTAGGTGGACCTAACCCATCCAAATCCTGTTGGCTACGCGGACGGCGGTGAAGGTGAACGGAAGGAAACATTAGATACATGTTTCCCATCTGAAACGTGTGCCTCTCCCGCTTCCTTTGGATCAACGAAACCAGAAAGGAGTTCTGACCCAGGAAAGTGAGCGAGCTCCTTGTTTTGTTCCTTTTTCTGAAGCCCGGGAGATTAGAGAAGGGCAAGGAGAAGGAGCATTGGGTACGGAGGGGGCTTTGTCACCTGCACCAGAAATTACCCCGGATTCTGTTTCACGAGAGGTTCATGATAATCCATTTGCTACGAATTCATCCTCATCTGCTTTGTTTACTCATTAGGAAGTACCTGGCCATGTCCGATACAACCTGCGGCCCAGAAAACGACGCGGTACCCCAGATGAAGATGGTAGGAGATAGGGAAAGACTTGAGTAATAGGCTGTGCTAGAATTAAGTCTGGGGTGCTGAGCGAGACACTGGACTGAACACGTTGAGAGCTTGGAACATCACATTGCTCTGTTCAGATAGAAGGACTGAACTACATGCAAAAAAAGGGCCCAGGTTGTGAATTACCTTTCCAAGTTGTTTGTGAAAAATTCTCTACGCAAGAATTTGTTTCTCTTTTGATGAACGATAGGAGCCTGCCTATGATGCTCTAGACAGACACAGGAAAGAAGCACACTCTGGCAGGTTGGACTGCGTTCCCTTAATATAGTTTGGACTTTTAGTTAGGATGTATCCCTTTGGTCGTTTTATCCCCGAGGAGGAACGCCCCCTTGCTCCTCGATATATGCCTACTTATGTACCTATGTTTTCTTCTTGCACTACACGTGTAAAAATAGCTTTTGTAATCACTATTGCTGCTCTCCTGATCATAGTAATGAGTGTATTTGTATATCTAGAATTTCATCATCCTATGCACACTGTATTAGGAACTACTACCCCACTACCCAAACATTTATTTTTTGCTTTGGCCCCACATAAAGAAAGGCATTGCCAAACCTATACTAAGAATGTATTCATTGAAATGTTGCATCAAACTCATAGTGCTACCAATACTACAAATTGTTGGGTTTGCGGCCTTCTGCCATCGGTAATGCATAGGCATGATCTCTTCATTTCGTTACCTTTATGGTATCTAGGAAGCTGTGAAGCTTGGTTTAAATTGTTGTCGATGATGTATATGCATTACTCGGTAGACATATCTCGATATTCTGAAAAGGATTATGAGATGATTTTAGCCTCTATTGAAGTACATCAAGGTTTTGATCCACAGGGAAACAATGGAGAAGGGTCACTTGATCCAAATGCTTGTATGAACCTGAACACTGAATATGAAAACATTACTTGGCTACAAAATAAGATATTAGACTTTGCAGAGTTTAATTTTACGCAGTATTTTCAGCAGTTTCAACATTGAAATGTTACTGATGACAAGGCCATTCCAGTTCCTATATTAAACAGCACGTCTGCCTTTTTTTGTACAAGGAGCTGGGCATATTTCAGTAGGAGACAGTCATTGCAATTATACGCATCGGCTGTGCACTTTTAGTAGCCCACCGCTGTTGACACCTCCAAATGTTTATTTTGTATGTGGTGAAAATGCCTACACTTGGCTTCCCGGAGGGTGGGCAGGCCGCTGTTATTTGTCCTTCTTGTATCCACCAGTTTATATAGCACCCTCCAATTATCATAAGGATCATCGATTGGAGGGGCAAGGCCTGCTTTTGATATGGGATAAAAGAGAGATTGATACCTCTGAAATAGATCAAACTGATACTCCTGAACAGCCTTTTATTGATATCGTAAAAGGAGTGTTTCCTATCTGGGGCCCCATCATCACTAGCAAGGAAGTAAGGCGCCTGTCTAGGGTAGTTGAGAGAGTAATAAATACTACGGCAGGTATACTAACTAATTTGACAGTAGAGCTTCAGGCTACAAGACTTGTCTCGCTTCAAAATCAGATGGTTTTAGACGTTATCTTAGCAGATCGAGGAGGAGCTTGCTGCATGATCGGCAGTTCCTGCTGTGAATATATTCCTGACTACGTCCCTTCTGTTTATGTGGCCATTCAAAGGTTACACCGTCTGGCTTCTGAAGTACGTCCCAGGCACCGAGACGAAAGGGATTCACCCCTTCCGACCCTCCCCAATAATAGTAGAAGCAGACTTTCAAACTAGCCTTGTGTGCCATATATGGCCTTTCCTTCTAGCTTCAGTGGCAAACAGTATCTTTCCATGTACGGTGATCTCATGCCTCATGATAAAGGTATATATGCCATGTATTGACTACGAACCGGCAGTCTTCTATGAGCACCGGCTGGGTGACGACGGAGAGGCTCCTCTATAAAGTATTTTGTGTTAATAAACAATTGATTTTTCTTCACTGGCAACTGACTGATTATTTTGGTAAACTATATTGGGGCTATTGGTAGGTAGAGCTCCTTATGTTATTTTTGTAGTACATCAGTCCAGCTGCTACAGCATTCTTAGAATGCTTCATAAGATCTTACAATTGCTTCCAGTCCTTTCCTGAGGGCTTATGGGCCAGGCAATAATTCTCTCCTACCTGGACTACAGGAATTCGCTATAAATAGGTTCACCAAATCCTTAACTAAAAATCTCCAGGTCGTGTTGAACACTGCAGCCCGAACCTTGCTCAATGCCTCCAGACACAGCTCTAGCTAACTTCCACTGGCTTCCGGTTTAGCAGAGAGTCAAAGTCAAGGCCCTATGCATAGCACATAGGGCACTTCTAACCAAAGGCCCTTCTATCCTCCGACTTCTGGACACACCTTACACCTCGAGCAGAACTCTTAAATCCACAAATGCTAGACTGTCCATGGTCCCAATTATACAAAGAGTGAGAAGCAGAAAGTGCTCATTCAGCAAAAATGTGGTCAAGTTATGGAACTTCCACCTCACACCATGAGGCTCATGGGCAGTGATCAAGTATTTAGGAATTCTTTAAAAACATGGCTGTTTGAGAACTAAAAAGTTCCTGAAACCTCTTTAAACAATGTAATGTAATCTGTTTTGTTTCTAGTGCTGGGATGCCCTAAGGGTACTACCAAGACATCCACACGGTACAAGGGTTTCAGGGAATATTTACCGACTGAAAACCAGATTCAATCCCCAACTCAACTAATCAAAATACAAAGAAATCTGGTGGTCTACAAAAGTATAAAAGAGAAAGAGAGATAGCAAACATCAAACATATACCCTATAGTGTTAGCTAGAATACCGAATGGAGTATTACATTCCATATTCGGAACAAAAACCATCAGCGCAGACATGCATAGAGACCATTACGGAACAGCCAGATCTCCATCAACTGCCAACCCTGGCCAGTGTCATCATATGGATATCTTTTGTTCTTTACCACTCAAGCCTTCTGATGCAAAAGGAGGTGAGGTGGTACAAGGTACGTATGGATCTCTGTTCAAAAGCGGTCGCTCCTCACGCTCCCTAGCCACTTGGGTATTGTAGCGCTATATTGCTCACGGCTGCATTGCTTTTAAAACTATTTGTGTCTGATTATTATCATAGCGCTCTATTGCTCATCACCATCATTGCATTGCTCGCATTGCCTTAAAAGTATTTGTGCCTGATTCGTATTGTAGCGCTCTATTGCTCATCACCATCATTGCATTGCTCGCATTGCCTTAAAAGTATTTGTGCCCGATTCGTATCGTAGCGCTCTATTGCTCATCACCTTCATTGCATTGCTCGCATTGCCTTTAAAAGTATTTGTGCCTGATTAGTATCGTAGCGCTCTATTGCTCATCACTATCATTGCATTGCTCGCATTGCTTGGTAAATTAATTAGTGCCTGATTGTGCCGGTGCCACTGCCCATAGCTATATTCCTCATTGTGCCCCAATCTCGTCCTGTTTCGCTTTTGTTTTTGCTGCCATTTTGTTGTTGTGCCTCCTAGCCCGTCTCTCCACCCCGCACCCGCCTCCCAGCTGCTCCTCCCTCGCTCCGCCCCCCTCCACTATCCACTTATGACGAAGGCATTTGCGCGCAGCGTTCACGCGCAGTGGACGCGCCCTATGCACGCTGAAGGCGCGCCAAAGGTAAGCCCGTCTACGCCCGTCCGCGCCTGGACCGCGCCCAGCGCCAGACCCCCTGTTCCCCGTAAAATCCAACCCACCCGCATAACGTACGACGCCGCAACCCTCTCTGCACTCAACTCCGGCCGGCTCCCAGACTGCTACCAAGCCGCCCCAGGACACACCCATGGACCCTTCACCTGCCACTCCTGCAAGTTCGACTGCATCAGAACCCACACCAAATCCACTAACGCCAAACAGAACCCCAACACCAACCACCCGAAGTGCATCCTGCTCAATACCCGCTCGGTCCACAAACACGCCACTGAACTATGGAACCTACTAGACAACACAACGCCGGACGTCGCCTTTCTTACAGAAATCTGGATGAACCCCTCATCAGCGCCCGACATCGCCATAGCCATCCCGGGCGGCTACAAGATCATCCGAAAGGACTGCATCAACCAAACAGGAGGAGGCATCGCCATCGTCCATAAGAACACCATCCACATCACGACCAGTTCCGACGATAACCTCACAGCCGCCGAACACCTTCACCTCCAGATCCACACCGACCCTAACACCACACTCAGAGGTACCCTCATTTACAGACCCCCAGGACCCCGCACACAATTCAGCGAAGACATCGCAGACTTCATCAGCCCACACGCCCTCCACTCCGAGGACTATATTCTACTAGGAGACTTCAACTTCCACATGGAAAAGAACAACGACAACAACACCACCACCCTTCTGGACAACCTCGCCAATCTCGGACTCAAACAACTGGTAAACACCCCCACCCACTGCGCTGGACACACCGTTGACCCAATCTTCTCCTCCAGCAAGCATTTCTCCTTCAATCACGCCACGGGTCTCCATTGGACGGACCACAGCTGCGTTCACTTCAACTACAAAAAGACCTCGACCCACCGCCACCCACAACCAATCCCCCGCAGAAACTGGAACAAAATTACCACCGACCAGCTCCTCACATTGCTTTACCAAAACCCTCCTGCCAAATCATTAGACCCAAATCAAGCAGCCATCAACCTCACACAATGGATCACCCACAGCGCTGACGAATTAGCACCCTTGAAAAACCATCAAAACAAGCCAGGTAGCAAAAAAGCCCCCTGGTTCAATGACGACCTTAAGAAATCCAAGAAGATCTGCCGCACCCTCGAGAAAGCCTGGCGAAAAAACCCAACCACTGACAACCTGACCACCTTCAAGAATGCCACCCGCAAACACCACCAGCTGATCCGATCCACCAAGAAATCAGCATTTAAGGATCGACTCGACAACAACGCCCACAACAGCAAGGAACTATTCAACATCGTCAAAGAGTTTACCAACCCCACTGCCGGCACCAACGACATCACTCCCTCTCAAGACCTCTGCGACTCCCTAGCCTCGTTCTTCCACAACAAAATCGTTGACATACATAACAGCTTTGGCGACCAGTCCACCCCACTTACCTCCGAACCAAAACCCCCCTCCAGCAACCTTTGCGCCTGGAACCCAATCACCACTGAAGACACCATCCGCTTGATGAACTCCATCCACTCCGGATCTCCAACCGACCCATGTCCCTACTACATCTTCAACAAAGCAAACTCCATCATCGCCCCTCATCTCCGAGATGTCATCAACTGCTCCCTCAACACCGCCACCTTCCCGGAAAGCTGGAAACATGCCGAACTCAGCGCCCTCCAGAAGAAACCCACAGCTGACCCCACCGAACTCAAGAACTACCGCCCCATTTCGCTCCTCCCATTCCCTGCCAAAGTTATTGAGAAAACCGTAAACAGTCCTCGAATCTAATGGCTCCCTCGACCCATCACAGTCCGGCTTCCGAGCCAAACACAGCACCGAGACCGCCCGCATCGCAGCAACAGACGACATTCGAACACTACTTGACAACCGAGAAACAGCTGCCCTCATCCTACTGGACCTCTCCGCAGCCTTCGACACAGTCTGTCATAACACCCTTATACAACGCCTCAGCAACGTCGGAATACAAGGAAAAGCATTGGACTGGATCATCTCGTTCCTCGCCGGAAGAATCCAGTCCGCCTTCCCCCTTTCAGATCGGAGGCCACTGAAGTCATCTGCGGCGTACCACAAGGATCTTCACTCAGTCCCACTCTCTTCAAAGTATACATGAGTCCCCTCCCATCCATCGCGCGCCAACACAACCTCAACATCATCTCCTACGCAGACGACACCCAGCTGATCCTCTCCCTCACCAAAGACCCAAACACCGCCAAAACCAACCTACATGAAGGGATGAAAGAAGTAGCCGAGTGGATGAAGAACAGCCGTTTAAAACTGAACTCCGACAAAACGGAAGTCCTCATCTTAGGATCATCCCCCTCCGCGTGGGACGACTCATGGTGGCCACCAGCCCTGGGCAACGCACCCAAACCAACGGAACACGCACGTAACCTGGACTTCATCCTAGACTCCTCCCTCTCGATGACCAGACAAGTCAACGCCATCTCATCATCATGCTTCACCATTCTACCTATGCTCAAAAAAATCTTCCGATGGATCCCCACTGAAACAAGAAAGACGGTCACCCAAGCACTGGTCACAAGCCGACTGGACTACGGAAACACCCTTTACGCCAGAACCACAGCCAAATTACAGAAAAAACTCCAATGCATTTAGAACGCCTCAGCCAGACTCATCCTAGACATCCCCCGCCAAGCTCACATATCCGGTCACCTGAGAGACCTCCACTGGCTCCCTGTCAACAAGAGAATAACGTTCCGTCTCCTCACCCACGCACACAAAGCCCTCTACGACCTTGGACCCAAATACCTCAACACGCGCCTGACCTTTTACACCCCCACCCGCCAACTACGATGGTCCAATCAAGCCCTCGCCGTGATTCCACGCATCCAAAGATCTACCATGGGAGGAAGATCCTTCTCCTACTTAGCGGCCAAAACCTGGAACTCCCTCCCCACCCACCTCTGCCTTTCACAGAACCACCTCTCCTTCAGAAAACAACTAAAAACTTGGATATTTGATATGTAACGTACCCCCCTCCCTCAAGCGCCTTGAGACCCTCTGGGTGAGTAGTGCGCTATACAATTTTTAACTTGACTTGACTTTGACCAACAACCAATTGTATACCTTAGTCATCCAATGTCTCTTCACAATATCTACTGAATTTGTGATGGAGAAAAAAGATGAAAAAGTGCAGTGCATGTGATATAGTAATTTAAAAAGGATATGGAGAAGAAAAAACCTTTTTATTCTGAGTATCTCTCCCAAACCTAATAAAATTCTTGCAGGTACGGCATGAAGACAAATATGCCGCTGCTCTTAAAAAGAAATTTGGTCTACTAGTTTCAGCCTAATGGGCCACTAGCCCAGGCTTTCTTCAGGACCTAAAGCTGCTACTGAATATGTGAGAAAACTATTAATGTGTAGTTATCATATTACCTCCATACAGGCATAGTGATTTTTTCATACCTGGCCTATATGTGGTATTGGCCTCACCTCACCCGGTAAACACTCAGGTGTATAAGACCACGCCCTCTCCGTCGGTGCCTCGGACTTCACCACAGTGTGTGGGAGGTGCCCTAAGGGTAGCCATGCGCTCTAAAAATGCACATAGAATTGATAGACTAATTGTCTTTCTGCAAAGAATAATGAGTATGGTTTTAAAGCATGCTACAAACAAGTTTTATTTACTCATGAGAATACATTGTGTTGTAATGTTCATGACCCTCCTTTTGACGATTTTCGAGACCTAGGCTCTTTATTGGCTTATTATTGTAAGCCTTGCTTTAGCTTTATGCTTCTTTTTAAGGAGGATTGTGCTTGCTTTGTATTTCAAATCAGCAGTTGACAAGAAACAGCAAACAGGAAATGCAGATAAATAGGTAGTTTCTGGGCCCTAGAGGGATGAACAAATGCGGGAGGCAATTGGTGTTTAGGGACCCAGTGTTTTGGTACACTTGCAGGAGGTACATTGAGTAATGAGGCTTCTGTGAAATTGAGAGGTGAAAGCAGAAGACAGGAAAGTAATGCATCTGGATAACTACAGGAGGAGTTCTCTCTGCTGCCTGGTAATAAACACACTTGTTCATATCAGTCACTCAGCAGAGTGGGTTTCGGGCATATGTGCCTATTGGTCCCATGTCATAACTGGTCCCTTCATTCACACTGTCATTTTAGTCGCATGCACAATGTCTCTTGGGAATAATGGTTTTGATTGATAGATGATGAGAAACATGACAAAGCAAAACAGGGCTTAGAGTGCCTGGACCAGGGTGAGAAGGATCAGTAAGGTCAGGAGGATGTGGAACAGGGGGATCTTGACTCAGTGCGCACGGGCCCAAAGGAACAGAAACACCAGGGGTAGAAAGAAAGGAAGGCCAAGGATGATAACGATGAGAATGACTAGGAGGGCCAGGGAGCACCACAAGGACCAGAGGAACTAGGATGGCCAGGGCCAGGAGTAGCAGACTTGGGCAGAAAGACCAAAGAGGGCCAATAGCAGGAGACCAATGGAAAGAAGAACAGTGACAGACCACAGAGACCAGATCAAGGAGAACCAAGGTGCCAAAAGAGAATGGGCCAATACCAGGAAGACTTCTGCCAGAAAGGACCTGGGCTAGCAGGACCTGGAGACCCTAAAATAGAATGACATGGGGAATTATAAAAGACAACGAATTCCTATACTAGGGTTAACACGACTACATGAAGTGGGTAGACTTGCAACATGGTAACTATGGGGACCAGTGCCAGAGGGATTAGGAAGATCAGACTCTGAAGGATCTTTATGAGGAGAACCAAGATAAAGGGGACCAGGGTCAAATTGAAAAGAACAAGGAGGAACAGACCAACCAGGAGAGCAGGATGACTAGTAGGACCAGGATGGGGCTGGAGGACCAGGGACTGGGGGAGCTAGAAAAACCATGGCCAGTGGGACCAGCACCAGAAGACATGATACATGGGGACCAGACAAAGGAGTACAAGAAACAAGACTGGGAATACATTGACCAGCAGAACCAGGAGCAGAAGGATTAGCAACATACAAACCAGGGCTATAGATAAACCACTGGAGCAGGACCAGGACCAGGAGATGGATGAGAACTATGGTGACAGGGGTAAAAACATCCAGGACCAGAATCCTGGGAAACAAGAGATCTGAAATATAGAGGAGTAAGTGCAGGAGTACATGAGAAAGACAACCCAACATGCCACGAAGTACCGGGTCAATAAATTCTATGGCAAGCATGCAGTACCTTGAGGGCAAGGAACAGGAGGACTAGGAGCAAGAGGAATAGGAACAGATTCAGGAGGACTACAAAGACCAGGACCTGGAGGGCAATGGCCAGTAGCAGCAGGAAACAAGGGTTGGCAGGAATGGGACTAGGAAGACCAAGGGCACCAGTACCAAAGGTACCCCGAAGACCAGAACAATGAGGACTAGTGAACTAAAGGGATCAAGACCAGAAAGACCAGGACCAGAACAGGGCTGATAGGGCCTTGAATCTTTGGATCTTGTGGGTCAAAGCTCAGATTAACAAGTGGGGCAGTGCATAGGGACTAGATAGGGGAGGCCAAGATGATCAGGACCAAAATGACCAGGCTCGGGAGGACCTGAACATGGAGAACCTGGATCAAGAGATCCAGGATCAATGGCTGCTGTACCAGTAGCAGTAAAATGACAAAGGAAAGATCTAGAAGGACTACACCAACCCAAACCAGAAAGACAAAGACTAAGAGGGCCAGGATATGAGAAGCCAGATGGACATGGACCTGTGGTACCATGGTTAGGATGTTCAAGGTTTAGAAGAACCAGCACAAGGTGACCAGAGCCAAGAGGAACTGAAAGTAAGAGAGGCACATGGGCCAAGACTGGAGGAACTAAGAAGGACCAGGATGGCCAAAAGGCAAGGTTTATGATAACAAGGACAATAGGACAAGCAGGACCAAGATGACCAGGATCAAGGCTAGGATGGATGCTGAACGAGGTCCATGAGAACTAAGCTCAGGAAAAACCAAACTATAAGGAACAGATTCAAGAGGATAGGACCAATGGGCGCATAATCTTGAGAAGGACAAGGACTATTAAAAATGGGAATAGCACAGTCATGGTCAGGAGTGACAGGGAGGATTGTCCTGGGACATAGGCAACCAGTGCCAGGAGGAAAGGTTCTGAGAGGACCAAGAAAACAAAGACTAGTGGGGCCGGGCAGATGAGAGCAAAGAGGAACAGGGCCTTGAGTACCAGGACCAGGAGGACCAGGAAGACCAGGGAAAGAGGATAAGAACCAGGGTCATCAGGATCAGGATGGAGGTCCAGGCCATAGGGCTAGGAACAGGATGGGCAGGAATATGAGCAATAGGATGGCCCGGCCCAGGAAGATCAGATAAAAGAGTACCATGATGAGCTTATGTAGAAGGACAAGGACAAGGAGCACAAAGACCAGGACTAGAAGGATCAGAACCAGACCCAGGAAGACCAAATCGAGGCAAATCAGACCAGCGGGCAAAAGAATCAAGGAAGATGAGGGGGAAGCACCAAGAATACCAGGAGGAACAGAGCCAGGACAACCAGGTTAGAGCAAGGAGGATTGGAAGGATCAGCATCAAGAGGACCAGGGTCAGGCCTCGGAGTGCCAAGGTGGCCAAAACCATAGGACCAGGACCTTGAGTACCAAGTGGAGGAGAAAGACTAGGACCTGGGGGTAACAATACCTGGGTGTAGAAGACCGGGCGGTCCAGAACAGCCAGGAAGACTGAGGGGACTGACTCCATATATCTAGGAGGACCAGTACCAAAATGATATTTTTTTGAAGGGCCCAAGCAAAGCGAAGTAGGACCTTGATGGCTCAGACCATTGACCAGAAGGACAAGGATGATCCAAACCAGGAAGACAAGAGCTAGAGGCCAAGTGCTAAGGGTGCCATGACACAAGAGGCTAGGTAGACAAAGGGGGCCAACAGGGCAGATTTACTAGGGATTAGATAAGCACGGGGAGAAGGATAATACAAACTAGGCAAAATGAATAAGGGTCAAGAGGCTCAGGAAACAAAACTAAGGGCTAGGAGAAGGGGGCTGAAAGGACCAGGATGGCCAGAAGTACCAGAACCATGAGGATTAGGCATACGAAGACCCAAACAAGGAGGACCGGAAATAAAAGGATCACATCTAGGTGGCACAAAACCAGGAAGAGAACACAAACTGAGAGAATCAGGGATAGGAAGCCTATTGCTAGGCAAACCAGACTGGAAGTAAGGAAGGCTAGGAGAACAGGACCTGAAGAATCAAGATGAGATGGCTAAATAACCAATGCAAGCAGGACAAGAGCTAAAAAGACCAGTGCAAGGAGGACTATTAGGACCACAACAAAAGGGAAAAGGAAGTTCAAGTCACAGAGGTCCAAGGGTATCAGAACATGTCATACCAGGACAATCAGGACGAGTAGGAAAACGAGGACCATAACAAGGAAAGCCAGGATGACAGGAGCCATGATGATCAAGCCAGGTGACTAATAACAGGATGAACTTAACAAGGAGGATTAGGACAAAGTGGACAAGTTATTTAATGATGAAAATGAGCAGGAGGGCCAGGACTAAGAGGATTATGACATGTTGGAGGAGGACAAGGATGACTAATCAGGAGCAGGTGGGCTAGTCCTTTAAGACCAGGAACCAGAGGGGGGAATTAAGTGGCCTAGAAGGATCAGAATAAGAAGGAGCAGAAACAGGGGCTAGGAGGACTAGAGAGGTCAAACCAGAGGTGCCAGGACCTGAAGTTCCAGGTGGCGCAGGATAACTAAGAACTGGGGTATAAGAAATAGGCTGATAAGGATCAGAGCAACATGGACAACCAGGGCAACAAGGACAGATGGTACCAGGGCAGAAATGACCGAGCTCAGCTCAAGAGGACCTAATAATGAGAACAAGGAACAGGGGATGAAGTACAAGGTGGGCCCCAAGGAACAGGGCAAGGAGAATCAAGATTACCTAAACCAGGAAGATTAGGAGTGCCAGCGGTAGGAGAACCAGGGCTACATGGCTATGTGGACAAGGACCCGGCAGACCATCAGGTTGAGGGGCAGTAGTACCAGGATCAGAAGGTCCACGAAGGCTAATTTAGAAATGAGCCAGAAGCATGCCCAGAAAGACTGTTGAGAGAAAGGATCAGATTTTAAAAAACTGTACTAAGTTGACCAGTACTAGTTAGACCAGGGCAGGGATGCGGATCAGGAGGAACAATACAGCCCAGAAAAGGTGGAATTGTATCAGGACTAGGAGGGGAACCAATGGCTAAAGACACAGAATGACCTAGAATACAAGGTTGAAGACTGAAAGCTGGAGGACACTTATGTGAGTCTAGGCCACCTGTATTAGTATATTCCTTTTGTAAATTGTTCTAATACATGCTTCTTATGTTGCCAACCCTGAGAAACACCCCCCTTTTCCATCCATGTATAGAACTGTGAAGTATTTGCTGAAATATCAGACCATGCAAACTGAATAAAAAACCGGAACTGTTACACTTTGAGTGATAGATAAAAGACACTGTCTGATACTGGTACATTGGTCCAAGGGTGGATCTGAGGGTGCAAGGACTGAAATTTAGCGGAATATTTAACAGTGGATGGGTGAAAACGAGTGTGGTCTATGAAGCATGGCAGAAAGTGTTTGAAAACTCAGATGTCTGAAGCCAAGAAAAATGGTTAATATTTAACAAAGGAGTCAAAGAGCTATGGCAGTCAGCAAAGGGGAGCTCAGAATCATAAGAAGGCTCAGAGGAGTGGAAGAGGGGATGATGGAGGCTCCAGCTAGATTGTCTCATATGGCCAAAGGAAGGATTTGTAGGACCCCCAGATCTTTGCATTGACCTTCCATGTGTGTGTACATGTGGTGGGTGTGTAGCAAGTGTGTAATTTAAGACTCCTTGTCTGATGAAAGACTAAGTGCATGGTCCAATAGGATACATATTTTGATGTGATACACAGTGTGCGTGTATTGACTGCATCCCTGTCGGTGGAGGGCAGAAACCTAGAACAGAAATGAGAGGGATTGAGAAAGGGCTACTTAAATTAATTATTTGAGGGCCTTTTTATCAAGTGGGTGCTAATTACTTCTTCCTGAGTGGTGATATAAGGCAGATGATAAGAGTAAGGGGTGGGTCATAGGTTTCTCTTGTTTAAGGTGTCAATGTTTCTAAGCAGGGCTGCCTTTTTGTTTATGCCTGTGACTACTCAGGAAGCCTAATGACAGACAAGTAATGAGATCCCATCCTTCATTGTGTCTATGCTTTCAATACTTCTGCTTGGAGCTAGCACTATTGCTATTGCTGTGAGAGCAATCATATAGCATTTAGGCTGTGCCTGAATTACAGCCAGAACATGATAATTGAAAGACAACCACACCAAATCAGTTCTCAAACCGCAGTAGTGGATCAACATCCCCTGTATGGAAAATGAGTAATAAAGTGGAACTGAGACATTAACGATCTATAAGTTGCAAGAATGGAGATCACAAAATACATATCACTGTTTATTCGGTGTAATGATTCTTACAATATGTGTAATAAAGTCATTTAATAAAAATCTCTGAGTTTCTTTTCAACTGTGCATTTGATGCTTATATGTTTTTCTCTCATTTACTGGAAAAATGTATTCATATTCCAATGACATTCAGTGTAATTATTTATAATCCCATTTCTTTGCTTGTGGCTCTTCAACAGAATCCTTCCTCTGATGGCCTGACAGAATAGGGACCATCGAAGGAAGGACTTTTTGCTATTACCCTATTTATCGTAAAACCTGGATGTATGAAAGGGGAATAAAATAATGGCCCAGTCACCCTAGGAGAAAATTCCCAGTTTATGGAACCATTAGCTTTTTGTTTTTCAAAAACAAATTCCCACTTTATTTATTCATTCATGAAACTTTATTTTGGTTTGTTATAACCATCAAAGTACATAAAAAATACATTTTCACTTTTCCACAGTTCATTTATAATTATAAGTGTTAAAATAGATCATATGCAATCAGAGGGGAGAAGACAATTGTTAAAACAGTAAAAATGTAAATAATTTTAAACTTTTTTAAAAAAAGTTAAAATAACATTTGTTGATCCAAATAATTCTCAAGTCTCAGTAAATGAATACATAGGTTACCTTGTTATTTAAGTAATTTCCTTCGGATAGACCACATAGAAAACAGAAACTTAGTTATAGCAGACACTATCAAAGGATTCGTGTCAGACTTCAGGATCCTAAAAAAAGCTTGGTAGTCCCTTATGCCCAAATATTACATAGTTGTATTATCCACTTTCTTCGTATAAGTGAATAGGCTGGACAGAAAAGAGTAACATGCAGAATGGTTTCGTTTTCAGTACTACAGCCAGGGCATAATTGTGCAGAACCTCCCGTCCACCTATCTGTCATAGAGTAGAGGGGCAGCGTTCCAAATCTAAACTGTAAGTACAGCTTCTTCGCTAAAGTGGGTTGGATTACATCTATTTCTTGTTCAAAGCTGTATATGGACTTATGACTCAGGAAGGCACCGGTCAGGCTCGTTGATGATACTGAGCGAATGGTCCTCCCGAGGCTAAAGTCCTTCACAGCACTGGACAATGTTATCTTAGAAATAGTTGAGGATGTTACCTCTGGGTTTAACCATAAGTTTTCGTATCCAATTTGAGCAAGAGACTGTCTAACAAAGCATAGCCATGGAATTCTACCTGCTCCTGGGGAGGCTAGCACCACCTTTAATTCCTTTTTATAGCTTTCCAATTCGGGGGTGCTCCACAGCCTCCTCCAATAGAGAAGGTGACGTGAGGCAATAGCTTCGGCTATAGGCCTAATATTCAGGTCTAGCATAAATGGGACTAGGGGAGTGCTTCTAGGGAAGGTTAAAATTTGCCTAATAAAATTATTTTCTGTAGTGGTTAAATCAGTAGAAGTAACGTGTCCCCAAAGTTCCGCCCGTAGAGGGAAGAAGATCTTGCTTGAACTTGAAGATTTCCATTGGGGCACTAATAGTTTTGTACGCACAGTTTTTTTGGACTTTTAAAATTCCCCCAGTTGTCTGTACAAGTTTTAGGTTGGCCTTAGCCATTTGTGCTCCCCACCCCATTCTATCAGTTAGAGTCAACCCTAGATAATCAAATGTTGGGACTCTTTCTAATGGTCTGCCTTCCATCATAGGGTGTGGACAATTAGTAGTGTTAGCATTAAATACCACCTGCTTTGTCTTATCGATGTTAACTACCAAATTTCTATGTTTCCAAAATTTTATGAACTGGTTTAAGACCCTCTGCATGCCCATTGGGGATTTTGAGAGAAGCAGAGTATCATCTGTAAACATTAGTGCAGGAAATCTCTGTGAGGCAAATTTTGGGGAGTCGATATCTTTGATTGATAGTAGGTCTTCAATGAGCCTGTTAAGAAAAAGGGAGAAGAGGGTAGGGGCAAGAACACAGCCCTGCCTAACCCCTTTTTCGACCGGAAAGGGCCCAGTTAACTGACCGTACTTCCCAAAGCGTACTCTGGCATAGGTGCCATCATGAAGGTGTTTGAATTGGTGGCATAAATAAGGTGGTACCCCCATTGATAGTAAAATAGCCCAGAGTTGGTTACGATCCACCATATCGAAAGCTGACTTTAGGTCCACAAATGTTAGCTATAAACTTCCCTGATCCAGGACAACGTGCTTCCAGTAAAGAACTTGGAGCCGTAACAATTGATCAAAAGTGGACATTTTAGCCCTAAAGCCTGCCTTGAGGAGAGTCAGTATATTATTATCATTTACCCAGTCCAGTAGGCGTTGTAAGAGTAGTCTCGCATAGATTTTTTGGCTTACATCGATAAGGGAAATTGGCCTGTAATTTGATGGTTCGAGCGGGGAACCCTTCTTAAAGATGGGAATTATCTCCGCCCCCAACCATGTGGTTGGGAGAGGTAAGCCCTGCAAAATTGTGTTGTAGAGTAATAAAAGATAGGGGGCCCAGACTACTGGTTCTTCTTTGAAGAGGTCGCCTGGGATCCTATCTAGCCCAGGTGCTTTGTTCGATTGCAGGGAATGCACTGCAATAAGAACCTCATCCAGGTCAAAAAGCGGTGCGGGGCAGTTAGGGTCGATAACCGTCAGAGCGGTGGGGGCCGAGCTTTTTGATATAGGGGAAGTAGAATAAACTTCTTTAAAATATAGAGACCAGGATTCTTCAGGTATATTTGGGTCAATTGAGGTCCTGCCTTCTGGTTTCCCTGTGTGGACTAGATTCCAGAAGGAGCGTGGATCTTTGGCCTCAAGTGCAAATCTGATGGCATGCCAACGATCTTCTTCCCACTCTTTTTTTGCATTAAAAATCATTAGTTTATAGGCCCGCCTGGCTTCAGTCACGGCAGCCGGGTAACCTTGTTTCAGTGCCTTAAGTAACCCCTGCTTCAATTCTTTGCAACCCCTATTAAAACAAGGGTGTTTAGTAGCAAGAGTCTTAGGATTTATAGGGGTTGTTTTATAAAAGGAGTTCGCCAATAAAATAGTAAGTTCCTAATGCAACCCTGACAGGGACCTTTGTGTGCTATTACCAAATGGAAGACTCATGATTAGGTTTGCCCTTTCTAAGAGGGGAATTATGCTCAGGAACAAATTACCCATGTCTTGAGTGGATTTCTTCATGTTAGCCCATCTGATTCTCCTCCCACCTTGAATTATTCTGAGGTCACTATTTTCATAAGTTTTGTTGGCCTCAGTTATCAAATCATAGTTAATCTCGGTTGACAGGGGATTGTGGTCGCTTTCCGTGCGACTAGAGATTTGGAAGTTGAGGATCTTAGGCCATCGGGGCATACTGACCATAAAATAATCAATTACAGAAGTGTGACCCCTACCACTGTAGGTTGGTTGCCCTCCTGTCCCCCTTAAAACGCCCATTACATGCTCTAATAGAAAAAGAGTAGGTTATGGAGGTTAGCTGAAGTACCATGGCTGACCATTGTTTAACTGGATACATATTTGGGTGGGGGATTGACCATATTTCATCCTCATCTGTTGAGATTTGGGGGACTCCAATAAGTGGTTCATAGTGACAATTGAAGTCACCACCAATCATCAACGCAACATCTCCCGGAAGGGAGTGCAAAAGAGAGGACAAGGAGTCTAGGGTTTTGGAGGTACCCCCCTATCCTACTGGCCTCGAGTAGATATTAATAAGTGCCAGTTTAGGTGTTTTAGTATGTGACAATATGATACAAGTTATCAGGGCTGTTGGTGTCTATTCTTTTCACGGAAAACCAAAGATGGATCAGATACATAATCCCCCCGATGGTCTGCCTCTAGGACCTTTCAAAGCTGGCTCCATAAACGTGGAATAACCCAGTCTATGTATGGGGTTAAGAGCCCATGTTTCCTGGAATATACATATCCTGTGGAGGTCTACAAAGGCACACCAATCTGGATTATTCTGGTTGGCGGCAAGACCTGCTATGTTCCAGGTTAAAATTTTTAAGGTTGAATTTTGATTATGGTTTCTAGGTGACTACCACAATTAACCTAATTATTTGAACCACCAGGAGCGTTCGTAGGCCCATTTCGTACTGGGTCAGATGGTGCAAGGGTAGGAACAGTAATGTAAGCTGTTGTTAAAGTTATTGCTGATCCTTTCGGCGATGAATCCCTATCCAGGGAGAATTGCAGGTCAATAAGATCTTCTGCAGCCTTCAGCTCCAATCTCCCTTTAAGGTCTAGAAGTGGCCGGGCAATATCTTGTCCAAGCCCCTTTTCCACAGATCCCCCGTTACTTAGAGGTATACTATTCTGGTGGAGAAGTGTGGCTCACTGATTAGAACGGCAGACCCTGATGCAGAGGTCTGGCCCGGGACCAGGGTTCAATTCCCGACGCGGCTGGGTCCTGAGCCCAAAAATATCCACGGACTCGATAATTCTCGCCTCTGTGCTGATTCTAATCATGGGGTCCCACGCTGCAACTCTGGGCAATAGCTTGCTTAATCTCCACTACGGCAGCCCACCTGCTGCGGGATGCCTGGCTTTCACCTTGGGGATGCCCAGTAGGGGTCATCTCACAGGGAAAAGCCAGGATGGGTTCCCAAGGCAAGCTCCTTGATGCCTTCGGGTGATACGTGCGCTATATAAATCGCATTACATTTTCTGTACTAACGTTTGGGACATAGAGCGTCAGTCGCAGTCCCCCAGACCTGAGAGGGCATCAAATCTATTAAAGAGCATGATATTCCCCAAAGGGCATGTGTTCGGTACTTTGTCCTGTGGGAATAGGTCTCTTGTGGTTAGATACCGGGGTTCATAAAAGTGGGACGATGACAGTGTGAGAATTCCAGGTAGCAAAATATTTTGGGGCCAATTACAAATAAATTCGACGTACCTCCAGTCTCTAAAATTGATTATAACACAGTCCCCCACCATGATTTTAGTGCTCTTGCAAATCCAGTTCACTCTCCTGGCAAACAGAATTTCTGCTGCAATGTTTATTGGAAGCGGTCGTTTCTGATTGAGCCAGAAGGTGCACTGATTTTTGAGTTCTGCATATGTCTCCCTCTTCCCTTGTGCCAGAGCGGGAACCCCCGCCAAGACCACCACATTGGGCGCTGATTGTGGCGGAAGATCGAAGGTGGGCAGGGGATCAGCGCTCTGGACCAACGGCGTTTTTTGTAGTCTGGGTACTGGTATGCCAGCAGCTGTTTGATGGGGTTTGTCCCTTATAGCTGTATTTACACCTGCTGGCAGGCTGGGAGCTTGGTCAACAACAGAGGTTGAGGCAGGAGATCCTTGTGTTGGGACAGTACGACTGTTTGATGCTACAACAGCGTTGAGGTCAATTTGTCGTTGGCCTGGAGTTTTTGTCTGCCTGTGAGTAGAGTCATTAGCCCTCGGACCCGCTTGCTTCTGGAGTGATGCGAGTGAGAGTTCAAGGCAGACTAATCTATTCTCGATTGAGTCCAATCGTGTGGTAATTGGGGTGCAACATTTTTTGAAAGTGCTTTAAAGTTTCTTCCAAAACAATGGTCCCATATCAGGTTGTTCTTCTCCCCCCAAAATAGTGTTTGGCCCGCTATGCTCTTCTATGGCAATCATTGGTAAGTGGGGTGGACTAGGAGGAAGTCTTGCAGCTGGGACTTCGTTGGGCACATCCATTTTGCCAGTTTTAGCTTTTTTGCCTCCTAGAGTTGTTTGTGTGGCAGTGCGCTTCCTTTTAGCAGCCGCTCCCACATCTCGCTGTGGAAAACCTGTTTTTGCGTGGAAGGCTGAGCAGGTTTTAATATTGGGGGACGATATAGTCTTTGGGGTATTATCAACATCCGTCCCAGTAGGGGAGTTTGAGCTTATATCATGAATAACAACTGACTGTGACGCGTTACTTCGTTCCACGACTCCCGAGGGAGGCAATGTGTCCTGGGAGTTAGATGGAAGGCGAATTGGTGATCTTGCCCTTGCCAGACTTCCCAATGATGATCGCTTATCAAATGGGGTTTCCAAGGAAAGTCTCTGTACAGTAAGTTCGATATCCTTGGCCAATGCTGACGATGCCCTAACTAAGAAGTTGTCCAGGGTGCCTAATAGTGAACTTCTGGTTGACTTCCTAATATTCGGGGCTTCAGGTAATGCAGTTATCATGATTGCTTTTAAGGGCCTGTCACTTGTACTCCTTTATGAGAGAGGCCAGGTACAGAAGCAAAGAAAGTAAATTAACTGACCTTAATTCACGGGAGCAGATGAAAAAGGGGTGGCCCTTTCCGTCCTTGTCCGGGCTTAAACGGGCTTAAACGGGCCTGCCCTTGGCCCGGGCTTCGCCCGGCACGTGCCGCGCGCTTCCCGCGAAGAGGGGCTCAGCGCCTGCTTTATGCACCTCCTGGTGCGGGCGCGTCGTCAGCGGTGCGCGCAGCCGCTGGGCCTGCCGGGAGTTATGGTCCCGGGGCGGCGGCGTGAGGAATGATGCGGCTGACCCTTGGTAGTGGCGGCGTGGGAAATGGCCCCCTTGACTCTTGGTGGTGGCGGCGTCTTGTGCAGGTAAGGTAAGGTTGTCAGCAAGGTCCCCCCCTCCGCCGGGCTCAGCGCCTGCTTTATGCACCTCCTGGTGCGGGCGCGTCGTCAGCGGTGCGCGCCACCGCTGTGCCTGCCAGGAGTTGTGGTCCAGAGGCGGCGGCGCGAGGAATGATGCGGCTGACTCTTGGCCGGTGGCGGCGTGGGATATGGCCCCCTTGACTCTTGGCGGTGGCGGCATCTTGTGCAGGTAAGGTAAGGTTGTCAGCAAGGTCCCCACTTTATGAGGTTTTTTTTTTAAAAGAGCTTTCTTTTAAAAAGTTTGCTTGTAGGCCATCACGTCTGACCTTATAGTTTCAACTTTTCATGCATAGGCAAGAACTGGCATAACAGTAGTTCCTGCCAATGTAGAGCGTTGTCCTCAGGGCCATAGGACAACTCTAAATTTGATGATTCTTGGACCCTCAGGATTGCAGAGGTATTGTCCTCTGCTATCTTGGTGGAGTTGACTCCATCCTCGAAAATCAGGCCCATGAGATTGGAATGAAGCCTCTCAAATATACAGTGCTTGTCAATTCATAAGGAGCCCTGTCCAATTGTTTCTATTTTTAATAAAATCACCATGAATATCACATGACTCTATGTCACTGGGATGCAACATATTTAGAGGGCGGCGCTTCCAAAATATGATTATGCAGAATTGCGTGGAGTTACATAAAAACTCTGCGAGATTCCAACAACAGGCTGAAATAGGCATGTTGTGCTGCTCACATTGTGGTTTAGTGCTGGGAGCGCATTCCGTGCTGAAAATCTGTGCAATGGCACCACACGGCACGTTGGACAGCGCAACTACTCTAATTGTTTTTGCTGCGGTTCAAGAAGATTTCCTACTCGAGCGGCAGCCTTCTGGTTGCAAATGGTAGTGTCCGCCCTTGACCCCTGCCTCAAAACATTTCGGCCAGATGTCCTCCTAGTGATCGGAAATCATGCTAGGGGATGCCAAATCTCGCTTGCTCTCGCCAACTTACTGTTATCGAGTTGTGTGCGGTAAAAGATTCCACAATGCACTGATTAGGTGAATTTGGGCAGAACTCTGCATTACGAGTCACCAAAACTCTGCCAATTCTGCTGGCAGAAAAGAATATTTCACCCACCCCATAACATTTCCAGCTCGGTTTTTTTGCTTTTTCATATCATTGTTGTCAGTTGTTTTAGTCTGATTTTCTTAATTTAACTGAACCGGAACAAATACTTCCAGAATGCACTGATTTCCTGCAAAAAAAGAAGTGTTTATCATGACATGGAGCTTTTTGGTAATCATATATCCCGCCCTGGGGCATTACCATGGCTTTCTTAGTAGGAGGGAATGCATACCTGTAGAAAAGTAAATAGCTTAACCCTTGTGAAGAATCTAATCTTCTTTATCAATAGTCCCCTCTGCATAATCATTAGCCACCTCTACAGGGAAACTTAGAAGCATAGGAGCATATTTGAAGAACAAGACAGTTCTATAATGGGCTTCCCAATTACCTATGTCCTGTCCTGTGGTGCAATGGAATGGCATTCTGTCCGATGTCTTTCAAAATAACCTGGAAGCATTCAAAATTTGATGGCTGTGAGCCTATAAGAAGTTTTTGCATCTAAGCAAGTTTTAGCACTAAAGGCCTCATGTCGCCAGCTCCCAGAGATGTAACCATTGGGTACATATCCCTTTTTATGAGTTAGACATTCTTTTGACTAGTAAAAGTACTTTTGTGATTGTTTCAGAATTTAAAAAAGGAGTGTTCATGAAAGGGTTTTCCTCCCTCTCCTTTTCAGTTCATAAAATAATTTATTGATAGTTTGGGACTACAATTGCTGTTGCAAACCATTGATGAGCTAACAACTCCCTACTTGTGGTGGAAAGTAGCCTGAAACGGGGAAGCGTTCCTTCGATCCCCTTTCCCTTTGAACTATGTTGGAGTCTCAGGGGGAAAAAGTTTTCCAAAACCAAAAACGTTTTTTTAACCAGCAGTGGTTCCTTAAAGGTACATTGGCTGCTTTGAAAATAAAATGTTTTCTATTTTGGAACGCAGTCATAGAGATGATAGTGTGCTTTTCCTTGCAGCCCACCATCGCTGAGATTTTAAATTGGCACCTACCTAATGAATTTTAAATAGACAGGCCAGTCTGAAGCCCCCTATAATTCAGTATTTTTTGTACCGACTGAAACAGTTCACATTTTTAGTTTGCAAAATACTATTCCATTGTCAAACTGTATATGTGGAATTTACAACAACTATTTGCAAATTAAAATAGGATACATCAGCGTCTGTATTACAGAAGAGCCCTGGGGAGCAATGGGGACTTACTCCTGCTTTGTGCGCCCTGGGGCACTTTCGTATTAAAGAAGGGTCTGCAGACACTTGTGCGGCTCCTTCTCTAATACAAATGTAGCACTAGAGCTATTTCAAGAGGGCATTCCCTCATTTGCATTGGGGTGTGGCCCCATGCAAATGAGGGAATCTCTTTACCACTGAGCCCGCTGCATAGTACAGATGCGGGGTCAGAGGTAAAGAAACTGTCAGGAGGCACACTGAAAGCACGCCACAAAAAGGTGGAACACTGTTAGTGCCCCCCCTGATGGCAGACCCCTGGAAGGGGCCAAGGGGGTCCAAAGGACCCACCAGACACCCCCTTGACAATGGGTGCGGCACCTCACTGCACCCACCTTCAAGGGGATCTCTCTCCCCTCTTGAAAGTGCAGGTAGGTAGCTTTGAAGCACTCAATCTGTATTCCACTTGAACAGTCTGTCCCCAGGGAAGCATGAGTTCATGGCTGCCCTGGCAGCAGTGCACCCATTCTAATTCGGCACACTTTCATTGTTTGCGCAGGGCACACCTTTTGAAATGAGCACTCTGGCACAAACAAGGAAACCGTGGTTTATTCGTAATCCGGACCCTAACTTTCATAAGGAGATGGATGCCTGTGGTATTCACAACTAGTTCACAGTTTAGACAGAAGCTAGTTAAACAGTGAAGTTCCTCTGCTATTTGCATAGCTACTGGTCAAGTTGTGCACACTGTCGACTACTTAGTCAGCCTCCTGGTGAATATGACGCTTCTTTTCAAGATATTTACAAGGATGCCAGCAACACGGTACATAATTTCTGCTATTCCACCAGCTGTAAATATTGCATTTTTTCACTACTTGCCAGATTACTGGTCAAATAATGTAACATTTCTACTATTTAACCAACAGCCACATAAATAATTCAGTTTATTTGCATGGCTGCTTGCCAAATTGTACATGTCTGCTGTTTTGCCAGCAGATGGTTACTGACTACATGTTTTGTTTACTTGACCGCTGGCCAATTCGTGCAAAACTTCTACAATTAGACAAATGGCCAGGTAAATAGTGAACTTTCGTTGTTATTTGACTGACTGTTTGCCACAGAGTGCAAAATCTCTACTGATTAGCCAGCTTACAGGTAATTAGTGAAGTTTTCCTGCTATTCGAATGGCCACCAGCCAAACAGTGCAGAGTCTCTACTATTTATCTAGCAGTCGGATAAACAGTGAGGTTTTTCTGCTATTTGCATGGTCGTAAGCCAAACAGTGCAGAATCTCTATTATTTAGCCACTGGCAGGGTACATAGTTACATTTTATGCTAATTGCACTGCTATTGACTAAACACTGCAGAATTTCAACCATTTGGCCAGCTGCCAGGTAAATAGTGAAGTTGTTCTGGTATTTGCATAGCTGCTGGCCAAACACTGCAGAATTTCTTATTTGGCCAGTGGCAGGCTAAATATTGAAGTTTCTCTGCGATTTTCAATGCTTCCGGGCAAATAAAATAATTTCTATTTAGCCAGCGGCTGGATAAATATCAGAGAAAATTCCCTATGCCTTCGGCAGCCGGGTAAATATCCCCTACTAAAAAAATTTAGTAAAATCAACATTACTGGATTTTACCAAGCGTTTCATCCTAAACAAATTTCATAATGAAATAGACACAGGACTATAATGAAGGCTAATTTGCTATCATAATGAAAAAAGAAAATATTGATAATTCTTCAATCCAAAAGGATACCATTCATAATTGAGTAACATAAGATGCAATATAAAGCATGATGCACCATAAGCACTCTGTGGCTATGATAAATCAAGAAAGTAATCAATGCATAATGCATTATTTAATTAATTTTCTTCCCAAAAAATCAACAGTGTATAAACACTTCCTTGAAGCTCAGCTTTGTCATGAGCAGACTGGAATGAAGTATTTCTTGCTATTTGGAGACTTCATTATAATCCTGCATTAAAGTACATACCTTATGGTGAAAAATGAATGAATGGCCCAGCACAAATTCTCTCAATACTACTTCGCCTGGGTATCCTAGAGAAGAGACTGCTTATCAGAGGATGAAGAAATTGGGTTATTATTTGACAGCGTTGAAGTCCCACTCATACAATAAACACAGTCCTGGTCAGGGTGAAACACAAAAGTCACTAAAGCACTGGTAGCTTGGCACACTGCAGTCAGGCGTCACTCAGAGGCAAAGTGTAAATTATTTATGCAGCACACAAACAGTAATACAGTGAAAACAGAACACAGGTAATATTCCAAACCAGCTAGGTTTATACAGGTAAGACTCAATGGAGTACGTATGTCAGGGAAAACCAGTGGGTTTTATTAGAAAGCCCTCACCCACCAACCTAGTTGGTGGCATGCTTCATCATCGGGCCCACCACAGTGGCACCTAACGTGCCCCGGGTGTGCTTCGACGCCAGATTACTGCGGAGCTGGTATAATTACTGAGTGTGCAATGTGGTGAGTATGAAGGTGAAGATTAAAAAGCCATACAGAAATCCCAGTACCCGAGGGTAAAAGCTATTTTAATGAAACTGGGTATCTGTTGGCACGTTAAAAAGGCAAACGGACACGGTGGAGTATGGATTATGACCTCCAGTGTCCTGTGACCACACTGGGTATCTGTTGGCACGTTAAAAAGGCAAACGGACACGGTGGAGTATGGATTATGACCTCCAGTGTCCTGTGACCACACAGGACACTGGAGGTCATAATCCATACTCCACCGTGTCCGTTTGCCTTTTTAACGTGCCAACAGATACCCAGTTTCATTAAAATAGCTTTTACCCTCGGGTACTGGGATTTCTGTATGGCTTTTTAATCTTCACCTTCATACTCACCACATTGCACACTCAGTAATTATACCAGCTCTGCAGTAATCTGGCGTCGAAGCACACCCGGGGCACGTTAGGTGCCACTGTGGTGGGCCCGATGATGAAGCATGCCACCAACTAGGTTGGTGGGTGAGGGCTTTCTAATAAAACCCACTGGTTTTCCCTGACATACGTACTCCATTGAGTCTTACCTGTATAAACCTAGCTAGTCTTTCTTGATTTTCGATATATAAAAACGGGGATTCAGACTAGCTTACCTAGTCCTCCCTCTCTCCTTTGATTTAGTAATATTCCAAACCAAACTAGAAAAATAGAGTACATTTTAATAAATAAACTGACACCAAAAAGAACATAATCCAGTCAATAGAACTAGAAATATTAAATTTCAAAATTTTAAGTAAAAGTAGCTCCAAAAAGCACAAGCACCAACTGTGGTTATCTGGTAGCGTCTGGTAGCGCCAGACCTGACAAAAATGAAAAGAAAAATGAGCAATCCAAACTCTCCTTGAGGGCTCGGGCAAAGTAAAATGGTAGGGTAAATGTGCCTTCAAGGGATTTATTTAAAGGTTTTACTGATTTATATTAGGATTTTGAGGCCAAACAAATGATTGCCTTGTTGGTTAATTCCTTTCAGCGAATGATTTTGGTACTCAGTTATATTGTCTCATGAAACAAAATCACAGGAGATCATACAGGATACTTATGATGATTGAAATGCCGTTGCTAGATTAACAGAGAAAACGTTGCTTCGGGCCGGTGTCTAGGTCCGCGCATTTTGATTCTATGGAAGGGCTGCCCTCTAGTGCTAGTACTGGTTATAGCATACAAAATATTTTTATAATAAACACTTTAAGTTGTATTAGAAAACTGAAGTCGACTGGAGGCAACTTATAAAATTCAGTAATAGCTTCTGCTTTTTCCAGTAGTCCTCTTCAGCCTTAGGGCCATCTAAATAATATTTGATAATTTCTCACGTACCTGTTCGATAGCAACTGTTTTCTTTTAAGTGTAAATTAATGCAGAGGCAGCTTGAGTTGTATTTAATGGTTGCCAGTTCAAAAACAGAATCACTGACATACTCTTACCAACTTACAGCTCGAATTTAACTACCCCCTCCCCCCAATGCATTTTCCCTTTGCCTTGCATGTTACATACTAATGCTCTTGTTTAATACACAGAATCACAAACGTTCACAGTACTTTCTACTAACACCGAGACAGCATGCCCTGTAGCTTCCTTCTCCGGGCTTCATGTTGGTTTTTGAGATAACAAAGCCATAAGTTCGGCAGAGAATACTGATTCTGTTTCAACTCTGTTGTCAAGATAGATTTCGAACTGTTCGTAAAATCCTTGCAGCAGCAACATATGCACCAACGTTTTTTTTAGGTCTCGCCTTTCCCATTCCGCAGGAATGGGAAATGGGGAGAATTCAAGTCGGCTATTTTCTCTTCAAACCAAAGGGCTTTCAGCCGCGGTTTTCTTGCAGTTCACGTGAATCACGTGATCAAACATGCACGAGCATTCACGTCCAGGGCTTCTCCTCCCCTAGCAGCACTCCTCCCACACCAGCAACTCCCCCCTCCCACACCAGCACCTCCCCTCTCTCTCCCCGCAAACACAGCCTTGTCCTAGCAGCACTCCTCCCACACCAGCACCTCCCCCCTCCCACACCAGCACCTCCCCTCTCTCTCCACGCAATCACAGCCTTGCCCTAGCAGCACTCCTCCCCCCTCCCATCTCCACGCAATCACAGCCTTGCCCTAGCAGCACTCCTCCCCCCTCCCACACCAGCACCTCCCCTCTCTCTCCACGCAATCACAGCCTTTCCCTAGCAGCACTCCTCCCACACCAGCACCTCCCCCCTCCCACACCAGCACCTCCCCTCTCTCTCCACGCAATCACAGCCTTGCCCTAGCAGCACTCCTCCCCCCTCCCACACCAGCACCTCCCCTCTCTCTCCACGCAATCACAGCCTTGCCGTCTGGTGGCATCTTACATTGCATTTGTTTGGCTAGTACTTTGTCTTAACTCACTGACACACTTTTCAAAGGAAACTCACCTAGTTCCCACCTTCATTGGGACTATTTCTGTATGTGTTGTCTTTCCTTTATGTAAGAGCTGGGCCAGTCCCAGTCTACCTGTCACAGCCATTACAGTTTGTAAGTCTTAGCTCTTGTGGGGACAGCTCATGAACGCCCAATATCGGCTGCAGTGGTGTATGATGAAGTTAGGAACTGTTGGGATCTGGACACCAGATTATAAGTCACTTCCAGCCTCCTGCACAGTAGTCTTGCCATGGATCGCCGTCTTGCGTTACATGGTGTAGTGGTGTCCAATCTGAGACCAAGAAAGCTGTGTGCATGCCAAATATTTTAGGAGATTCACGTAACCTAATTCTAGATACAATTACTGGAGTGTTGGAATTGTGAAAGGGGAAAACCGGGCGCAGCTGGAGCGCTGAGGTCATCAGAGGTCTATTTCTACCGCAAACACGCTCTGTTCCTCTTGCGCTTGCAGTGAAACGGAGCCCCTCTCCAGGCACGTTTCTCAGCAGCGCTCCTCTATCTCAGATGAATGCAGAGGAACATTCGGCGCACAGCTGTTGTTTTCATTCCCTCGCTGGTGTGGGTTTAACAGGCGCCATGGTGTGATGGGCGCACAGACCGAGTCTGCGCAGGCGCAGGACGGAGCTGTGCGCTCTTTCAAACAATTAAGTTACTTCTGTTAACTCAGCAGAGGGGTAGCGCAGCACTCAAATCAAATGACAGGTTTTCGAATACCTTGCGCCAGCAAAGAGTCATGCAAAGTAACACCTCCTTGAAGCAGGCGCTAATCTGGAGAAATGTTTTTATTTCTCAAACAATTTCGCGGAATTTATGTGCACATCTTCATACCATTCCGCAGAAATGGGAAATGGGGAGTGCATGTGAAAAACGGGAGAATCACGTGACCACAAGCCTCTCGTGAACGAGCCCAGCCAGTCCAGCCTCCCGCACACAGCTTCTCCCACCCCCTCCCTCTCCAGCGCCTGCCTTCCTTGACTCGCATTAGATCTTCAGAGGCAGCCCAGCCAAGCACACGCATTTCCCCACAGGCTTACCCATTGCATCACCACATCAAAGCCAGCCATCTGTTGCTACCCCAGCGTGGTGCCAGCAGCTTCACTTCAGGCATCCACTCCCCCCGCCCCCTACTTCACACTTCTCACGGTCACCAGGCTGTGTTTGCACTCCCAAACTCTCTTTCTGTATGTAAACTTCTCCGCGAGCACACTCACATTTCAAGAGTTCTGTGGAAACTTCAGAATTGTATTCATTATTATTTATATATTTAAATGACTCATCAAGAACCGAGAGAAAGTGTAGCCGAGTATCAAGCGATCGCTTGCTTGCGGTCAGACATACTTATTTGTTCGGCTGTTTTTTTTTCTCGGGTTAAATTTGCTCTGCATGGGAATTTGACATGCTCCAGGGCCCGTCCACAAAGACGGGCAGACAAAAGGGTAGGAAGTGTGTCCTCGCGGCACTTTCCCGGGTGCAAATGTGCGACACAGAAAGGGCTAGTGTAAGCAGAATCAACTCCACACTTTCCTTGCAAATGTGGTGTTTGCTTTAAACGCAGTTTGCACCAATGAAACAGAAAGACACGGACACACACCTACACAGAAGTCCCGAGGAGCCATAATTATAAATGTACAGCTCGTGTGTTTTCACTTGAGGGTTGTTTTTCGAGTCCGCTCAAGCGTGGCCACCAACACGCCCGAGTATGTCTCTGTAGGGGCAGTGGGTGTTCGTGTGAAGGAAGAAACGCTTTGCGGAGAAGTGCCCCCCTCCGCCCCCACCAAGAGGTTTATGTTATTGGAAGAATGTTCTAGTTTGGAGGAGGAAATGCAGCTCGAAAATGGCCAGTGCAAGCAAGGCATTTCTGAGCTCGTGTTTGTGCCTTATTTAGGACCGGGGCATGGTCATTTATAAGGCGATGTTTACGTGTTAAGAAGTGTTATGACAAGCTGTTTCGGATTCCAGGCAAGAGGCCTCCACGGCACTCAGGGACACCACCACAGCCCTTAGGGACACAAACACAGCACTCAGGGACACCACCACATCACTGATGTACACCACAAAATCAATCAGGGACACCACCACATCACTCAGGGACACCACCACACCACTCAGGGACACCACCACACAACTCTGGGACACCACCACACCACTCTGGGACACCACCACACCACTCTGGGACACCACCACACCACTCTGGGACACCACCACACCACTCTGGGACACCACAACATCACTCACGGACACCACCACATCACTCACGGACACCACCACATCACTCACGGACACCACCACATCACTCACGGACACCACCACATCACTCACGGACACCACCACATCACTCGGGGACACCACCACATCACTCGGGGACACCACCACATCACTCGGGGACACCACCACATCACTCTGGGACACCACCACATCACTCTGGGACACCACCACATCACTCTGGGACACCACCACATCACTCAGGGACACCACCACATCACTCAGGGACACCACCACATCATTCAGAGACACCAACACAGCACTCAGGGACACCACCACATCACTGATGTACACCACAAAATCAACCAGGGACACCACCACATCACTCAGGGACACCACCACACCACTCAGGGACACCACCACACAACTCTGGGACACCACCACACCACTCTGGGACACCACCACACCACTCTGGGACACCACCACACCACTCTGGGACACCACCACACCACTCTGGGACACCACACCACCACACCACTCTGGGACACCACCACACCACTCTGGGACACCACCACACCACTCTGGGACACCACCACACCACTCTGGGACACCACCACACCACTCTGGGACACCACCACACCACTCTGGGACACCACCACATCACTCACGGACACCACCACACCACTCTGGGACACCACCACACCACTCTGGGACACCACCACACCACTCTGGGACACCACCACACCACTCTGGGACACCACCACATCACTCACGGACACCACCACATCACTCACGGACACCACCACATCACTCACGGACACCACCACATCACTCACGGACACCACCACATCACTCACGGACACCACCACATCACTCACGGACACCACCACATCACTCACGGACACCACCACATCACTCTGGGACACCACCACATCACTCTGGGACACCACCACATCACTCTGGGACACCACCACATCACTCTGGGACTCCACCACATCACTCCGCACCATAACAGCATCACTCAGCACCACAACAGCACTGTCCTTGCTGGCTAACAACAAGCATTCCCATAGCCAATAGGACTCGCATTAGGAAAGTGCAAGCTATTGGCTTTGTAAATAACAATGCTATTAATTTATATATTTTCAATGCCAACACATATTAAAAAAATAATTGTCATTTACAATACCAATAGCTCACACTTTCCTAATGCGAGACCTATTGGCAACGCCAGTGCTTGTTCTCCTTTCCAAGCAAAGTGTGAATTAGAGGAATATATATTTTATTTATAGTTTTTATGCAGCGCTCTATGCTGCCTAAACGTGCCTACAACGTCTTCCGTGCGTTTCTTTTAGATGTAGTGAGATACATTCAGCCTCTAAAAATAAAAGAGTCACATGGTAAGCCCTCGTCAGTGGCAGAAGGAAAAACATCTCCTTATAGCGACCAACAAAGCCCTATTTTTTTCTTAAAGCAAAACTGATGTCATTTTTCAAAATCTTAGTAGATTCCATCTCTGTGAATGAATGAATATTGGTTGCCTGAATATAATACAACTACATTTTTTGCTTGTTATTTGTTCAGTTTTCTGTTGGTAGTTTGTAGGGGTAAAATTTCTGATGTTTTCCTGACTTTTCCTAAACTGCATATCTTTGGTCCACCTATTGACCTTTGGTAGACATCAAAGAGAAAATGTACTTATTTTTTTTGCACCATGTTTGTGTCACTGTGTGAGGAAAGCCTGGTGCAAAGTGTTCAACTGGGATTACTTTTCAATTACTTTTCAACCGAAATCCTGATTTCTGTGTGCAAAGTAGCTTTAAACTAAGTAACACAAAGTAGTGCTAGGCGTGCACGTGGCTGGAGGATGGCGTTCCAGACACTGAAGTGAGGAGGATGGAGAACTGCTTACCTGTAAATCATGAAATAAATGTTGTTAAGGGAGCTGATTAGCATCCTTTGAGCTTTACATTTTGGTAGATATAATAAGTGAATGGTGAGATTGGGTTTCTATATCAAAGTGGGAAAGTTCATATATTAGGCACTCACTTTTTCTTTCCCTAGCTACTACTACGAAAAGATGTTGAAAGGCATGTCCTGAAAACATCAACATTTATTGTGCCCTTGTTGTGGGTGATCATAACTGGAGGCAGTACCTGTGCTTTCTGAACTTTCATTTTACTAAAAGATGTGTTTGGATAGGAGCCTGAGAGGCACAGTTGAAAGAGAACCTACTCAAAATCTTCAGATTGTTGATACAGTGATTTCACCTTCCTTGTAAGAAATATGTGTATAGAAGGAATCAAAACCACTCTACTTGGCTATATTTCCATGTTGTTGTAGACCAAAGCATGGTACATAGAGTATTCCAAGACATGATGTGTAATCAGGCTGATGCTTGTCCGACACCAGCTTCCCAAAGGAGAAATCATAGCCTACTGGATGAGCTAAAGGTCTGCATAGTGACAAGAAGCCTGTATGTCTGCTGAGAAAGGGGGGGGGGGTGTTTCCATGGTCATCCAGGAGGACAAACTGTCAAGGCGGAGAAGCTCGGTATGTTCCCAGTGTGTGAAACCAACAGAGAGAGAAAATATCCTGCGAGATTAAATGTACGAGCTAACAACATTGTGAGCTATTTGCCCAGTTTTACTGTGAGGTTGGTACCTGTGAACAGCAACAAAGACAGAATGGAACCAAGTGAGGCCATGCTCAGCATCAACCACGGATGTCTAGGGACGAGTCCAGATACTGCTGATGCAAGAAGACCAAATAGAATTTGCCATAGTGTGAGGCTGATTTGCATGGGGGCCTACAAACAACAACGAAGCCATGCGTTAGCCCATGGACCTTGCCGTACTGCACCCAGTGCACCATCAATAACAAAACAAGCACTTGCAATACAATCGGTCTCGCCTTTGGGACGTTATAAGTATTTATCTATGCAGCACATTATCCTGGGTGCTGCAACCACCAGTTCAAATTAAGCAGATGGAGAGGGTAGCAACAAGGGAGGGACAAGAAGCCTGGAGGGAGCGGGGAGGGAAGAGAGGCCTGGAGGGAGAGGAGAGCAGCAGAGGAGGGACGAGAGGCCTAGAGGGAGAAGAGACTAGCCTGGGAGGACGAAAAGCCTGGAGGGAGAGGAGAGCAATGAGGGAGGGACGAGAAGCCTGGAGGGAGGAGGGAGCAATGAGGGAGGGAGTAGTCACATTTTTTTGACATTCAGGAGTGAGAAGCACAATGTCAGCCCCTTGAGCTTGAGCGCATCCTTGGCTCAGTTAGATTAGACCCTCTTTGCATCAGCTTTGGCAAAAGTCGCAGGTCACACAACACACAATGACAAATAACAAAATTAATTTTTTAGAAGAACATGTAGTAGTGAGCTTAGTAATTAAGCCAAAAAACCCAAGGATACCAAGAAGCAAATTAAATAATTAAAGTGACATGTAAACAAAATTGATAGAACAAAACCCAATAATTATATTCAAAAATAGTTTGTGATTTATTTAAATATTTTCTTAATTTTTTTGATAAGAATCTCATTTATAAAAGATACATATAGGTATTTAAAACATCAATGACATACATTTTGTGATTTCAAAGAATTATCAAAACATACTCAAAAGCACGGGAAGAAAGAAACAGGGAATTTAACACACAAAAAAACAAAGTACAAATGACTATGATAATAAATAGGGCTAGTGGAGTAAGCAAAGCGGTGGATGGAGACTCTACGCGCGTTTCGGCATTTATCAATATGGTTCCTTACATGGATGTGATTCTCTCCCTTTTACATTAATACTTGTAACAACTAAAAATGTTTTAACTAATCGTATTGATGAGCAAATATGGGTAACCTCCTGAACTAGTTATTAAAATTCAGCTGCCTATGAATACCAAACTATTTTTGAATATAATTATTGGGTTTTGTTCTATTAATTTTGTTTACATGTCACTTTAATTATTTAATTAGCTTCTTGGTCTGCTTGGGTTTTTTGGCTTAATTACTAAGCTCACTACTACATGTTCTTCTAAAACATTGTTTATTTTACTCCCTACCGGTAGTGAATGCATTAGAAGTAGGGGTCCCCCTTTTTTCTAAATTAAATAACAAAATTAATACAGCACAAGTAGTTTGTCGTTAGATAGGGGTGGGTGTATAAAACCCAGGGGGTTCTGTGCCAAGCGAGGCTCAGCTCCCCTCGAGTTTAGAGCGGGAGTGGCAAGGAGTGACTCATGGGGAAGTACCAAAAACAAAGCCTGGCACAGTCTCCTCCTGTGGGACAACCAAAAAAACCTTTTTGAAATTGCCATTGGAGTAAGGAGCCACCGAAGGAGGGACAATTGCAGTAATAGATCAGTTTGAAGCTAGCATTTCTGAATGCTGCAGCTAACAGTCATTGGCAATGGATGGGTTTGCCAAAGCCCCACAGAGAGATACAATAGGTCAGTGCTAATGCTCAACCTAAAAAGAGTGTGCATACACAAACAGAAATTGACAAAGGTTAAAAGATACAAGTAACAGACCACTGCAGCGTGGGAGGGAGCAAGACACCAAAAAGCAGAACAAAAAAACAGATGACTCAGATACAAGCAAGCTTTTGGAATGTACACAAGAACAAACAAATTAAAAATTGATAGACAACTGTAAGCCCATAGTGTAGATCTCAAAGAGACTATGCATCCAATGCCTAGACCAAACCTAAAAAGAATACTGGGGATTTTAGACTAATTTTCACCTGCTAGTTTTTGGCTTGTTCACAACAGCAAAAACATTTAATCAAATGGCTGATATTTTTTTACAATGTGCTAACCTCTGAGGACAGCATTTTCTTCCTATGATGAGTGTCCTGTTCTGGACCCCTTTGTTTTTGTAGTAATTCCTTCCCATTTCTCCTTGTTGCACCTCCCTACGCCTCCCCTGGGAGGCGTAGTATTCAGACGCATTCCCAGTTTTATGATTTCTGGTAAATCTGGGAATGTGTCAGGTTCCATGGGTGTTGCTTGGGAACACACACAGCAACACCCATGGAACACACCTTTCATGCAAAGTGCTGTGTGTAAAGGGGTTGTATTTTCAAGGACAGGAAAAGCCATGCAGGATTACTTTTCATGTCCATGTAAATATGGGGCAGCAAAATGTACCACTGGTGTTAAAAAAAGTGACGCACCGGCTGCGCAAGTGGCTGTAAATAAGCTCATTTATTTCCTAGAGCTTACTCAGATTATTATCCTCCTTATGGTGATAAAAGCAGTATAGTTAAGTATAGTAATAATAACATGTGCTATTGAATATGCAGAGTATCGAAGTAGCTTTTAGTGACTTGCATTACCTGCTAATATACCTTTCCACACATACGAGTGAAAGATTAGTACATTATTTTATCCAGCAGCATGGCGCTGAGTGCTGGTACAATAAATAGGGAAGTTAGTGCTATGGTTTGGTATGCTGACCTGTGTAATGTCAAAAAACGAATAAAGGTGGGGATTGAAGCTGGGGCAAGTGTTGGAATGCAACTAAGCTGCCAGACACATGTGAGAGTAGCTGGCGCACTTTGTGAATCTTGAAGACTAGAGCTATCTTGGCATAATTGTGGTGCTCGGAGTGTTTGGAAAGATGGACGATTATCTGGGAGAGCAGTGGTGGCAGAAGGAGTTGGAGACCACTGGCAAGAAGCATCCGGTATTTGAAAATAGCTGTGGTGCAAAGCATGTGCAGTCAATCATCTTCTATAAAAGTCAGGCCTCTCTCCCTGTGAGTAAGGGTGGGCGTAGTTCGCGAAGTAGCACTCTGCGAAGCTATGCGAAGTGCACTTCGCACTACGCAAATTTCACGTAGCGCTACGCGAGATGCGTAGTAGCATGTTCGCACTGTGCAAGAAGTGTTTTCAATGATTGCACAGTGCGGACAAGCATCCGGCACTGTGCAATCATTCAAAACGGCATCTTGCACAGTGCGAGCTGTAGTTTTCTGCTGCTCGAGTAGATTATTACTCGAGCTGCAGCTTTCTCAACGCGAACTGGTAGTTTCTCATTGAGAGCGGCCGCGAGCATGCGCAACCACTCACAATGAGAAACCTTACCTCCCCGCGTTGAGAATCTCGCCGGGATGTCATTTTGCTTGCTCGCGGTCGCGTACATGACGTTCAGGACTGCGAACAAGCAAAAAATGAGCTCTGCACTACGCTACGCGGCACTACGCGTGTTCGCACTGTGGTACGTGCAGCTCGCGTAGTGCGAAGTTGCGCAAACTTCGCAAACTCCGCGAGCGTAGCGTAGTGCTTCGCCCAGGCCTACCTGTGAGTCCGTTTAACTGGTGTGTCATGTGTGCCAGCGTTTACAGTAGACCCCTAATGGAGCGCTAACAGTACTCTAAATTGTATGGGTGCATTATACTCATGGTTTAAACACACTCACATATTTTTATCGTTTGCAGTGTTTCATGTTTATTAAGATGCATTTACTTACGCTATATAAGTATTGGAATGTAGTGTACACATTCAAGCAGGATTTTATATGTATAGGAGACACTTATAACTCCTGTATGCATAATGTGCAGGATGACATTATATCTATATAAATGTAACTGTGTGTCGTTTAAGTTGCCTGCACTGTAGGCCCAGAACTGCAGGTTGTTGTTGATTTCAAATATCCTTGGTTGCTCAAGAAATAATTAAATGAATCATATTTGTATGAGAAGACAGCATGTTCTCTTCCTATCGCAGGTGCAGGAATTCAACCACGTTATTCTTAGCGTTAAGGAGATACCCGGAATGTCTTTGAAGAAGACTGAAAGGCGAGAAGGGAGGATGCCTTCTGTGCCTGGCCTATCTGAAACTCAAGGACAGTGTAAGACAAGAAGAACTTAATTAAAGCTTCTCTGGAAATCTACTGAAACTATTGCAAGTGAACAGTTCATCATGTGATGCATTTGGGGGGATGAACTTTGTCTTTTTGTATGATACGCAGGGACAGTGAAAGGAACTACTGCATTTTTCGGAGGAGAAGGAGCATCTTAGAGCGAGTTCCATAGCCTTAAGCTATATTTGACCCATTTGACGTGAGTACTTCTTAGGAAGTCAACACATGCTGACACCTTTGGGGTATGGCATAAGGGAAATATGCAGGACCCTCAGTGAGAGCAGTGGAGGGAAAGATAACTTTTGTTTTCCTTCCTCATGAAAAAGGATTTGGACCTAGCTTCAATTCTGGGTTGCATTTTGAATTTGGAGTTCTGCCGTTTATGCCAAATAAATTACCTTTGTAGATTCTGCTCTTTATTGATTTTCATGTACCTATATTCTCTGATATTAAGGTGTGCTTATATTCAATTATTTTTGGCCTTATAAAAAAATCCCTAAATTGGAATTTGGAGTCTGTGGTCTTTTAACATGACTAAATTGTAAGTATAATTTTGAATTGTTTACTACCCTCGACCACTTTCCGCAGGCAAATAAAAGACCATCTGTGCTGAATTTAGTAGGGAAGGCAAGGACTAAATGTATTGTAATCAAATGGTAGCAGAGGATGATTTGCCTCTAAAGTGAGGGGAGAATGAGGGATTTAGAGTAAAAACGGAGGAAAAGTGGGCTTTGAACTTGGAGTAGAAGACGGCAAAAACAAAGATTGATGGAGGTGGTTGGATGCTGATGGTGCAGCAGTAAAGGTGGTAGCATGAGTTTGAAACTGTGTGGTGTGTTAGATTGCGGTGAGGAATTAATTGTGTGATGTCTTGTGAAGTAGGAATGCAAGTCAAGTGATTGTGGGTTAACCGGTTTACTGGTCCGGACATGTGCTGATCAGGAAGGTTGGCTGAAGACGGCTGTAATGCCAGAAACCGGTCCTAGGAAGCTTGTTTCGGGTTCCAGGGAAGGCATGGCTTGGCAGTTCGGGCTGGACTGTTCCCATGAGGCACAGGGTCAGACTGATTTGCATATGGCCATGTCTGAACTGGGGTGGCAGAGTGGGCTAAAGAACGGTGATGGATTAAACCCAGATCTGTTGACTGGGTGTGAGTGTTTGATTGGTTCAGATGCTCCGTCCATCACCACCCCCTTTTGTACCCCAGGAAGGTTGGTGAGCGCACTCAAGAGGAGTCCAAGATCCCGGGATAGGTTTGTATATGTGATTGTCCGATCAAAACTGTGGGTGCCATGAAGCGCGATTGACGATTCACTTGTGATAGGGAACTTTGTGTGAATGTAAGAGTATCTCACAGTAGAAAACCTCAAATAATGGGGGGAGACTACGACGAATGAGTGACCAACTCAAGTCGGGGGCCATAACGGATGTTCTTGTAAGAGTGTTCTGTCGATCTTTTAGCGAACAGACAATTAATTGTTTATGTAACTGTAAGTTATTGTAGCTGTGTTAGGAAGCAGTTACTTGGTTAATAGCTTTTGGATATACAGCTACTTGTGTACGAATGTGTGTGCAAGTGTATGATTTGAAATTGTAAAGGAGGGTGAGCCGCTGCAAAGAGGGAGTTGTGACATCAGTGCGCGCCGTGCTGAGATAGGTGGGTTGGTGTAACCCAGTGCTGGGATTGGTGAAGGTTCATCCAAAGTTGAATATTGAATCCTGGATTGCAAATAATAGATTTTCACAATGAGATGTTTTAAGGTGTTGCAGGATTTGTGTAGAGGCAACAAAGGGCTGGTAACTCGGTTGGGAGAAGAAGCTCTACCAGAGGATACCAAGGCACATTACATGACAACCAATGTAGGACTCCATACAATAGTATGGCTGCAAAACTGGCATAAAATTATAGAGAAAGAGGGAGAATTGGCTTTCCATCTTTATGGGTCTTTTCGGATGGAGGTATTGTACCAGCTGATAGAAGTGATGTCTTCTCTGAAACCTCCATCTAGACCAATGCAATTTGAGGCATTAGATGCGTGGATGAGAGCAGCAATGGCAAAAAGCAGAGAAGGTTCACAGGGTAGAATGAAGAAAGCAATGAGGGCATACCAGGATGCTAGGTGGGATGCACAATTGAAGAGGTGAAGAGTAGACACCATAGAGGGAGAACTATTATATCCACTTAGGTTGCTAAAAGGAGGGTCTGAAGGGCAGAGTAAGACAGAGGAGGAATGTCACACTGATGATATTTTCCTTGAAAGACTGCTAGCAGAACGTCCTCCACCTACGACTCCAGGTTGGAGCCGGGGAAAACACAGCAATCAGAAGAAGTTTTAGGAGCGGGTCAAACTGGTTCAGAGGAATAGACATATTAAGAAAGTAGAGTGGGACCCCTTATTGCTAGACAAAGGAAATGAGGTACTTACAACCAACAAAGAAAATAATTCCCTTGACCTTCTGATATCACAATAATACACTTGTTTACATAACACCAACATACACCAATATAATGTCCACATTAAAACTGTATTATTTGTACAAATTATTTAATACTGCAATTTCATTGCACATAAAAACATCTAAAAAATACTTTGACATAAGTTTTTCACTCTCATAAAAATCTTACTGTGAAGGTACAAATAATTCATATAACTCACAATAGCATAGATATTACACAACACATTATTATGACCCGCATAATAAGACAGCACAAACTGGAAGACCCTTTCTTTGTCATATACCAATGCACATTGAGATTAGCTACAAACCACACCAATCAATACATTGTCATCATCGGTATTTGATCGTATTAGTGTTTGTCCTTCAATTGTGCTTATGATTAGAATCAACGGGTTTCGATGGGTTCATATGATTAGTTCCATCTTTTTCAAGACAATGGTTTTTGTTGTCTTTATAAAGCAGCCTGTTTCTGTCTTTCTTATCCCCTTATCTAAAAACATGAATGGTGCTGTACTGGCGATTTCCGTCCGCCTCATTTTATCTAATTTCCAGGCTTTCAGGGTTTTGTTTTCTAGCAGTTCGCTTAGACTGTCTCTATATTTTAAAATTTCCTTATTTTAACTTCCAGATACGATCTTCTCATAAGATCCTCTTATATCTCCTTAACTCAATTGGGCCATATCATCCCTGTTGTTCTGTTCCCGTTTTAAATCGTTATCTGAGCAGCGTTTCTACTTCCACTTCCACTGGTATATTCCGTGTGTCATTCGCATTTCGCTCTATCGAGATACTCATGGCAGTCGTTATGGTTGCCACCACCGTTATACTTAATGGTGTCTTTCCTGCTCCTCGATTCAGGGTTCCGGGTTACAGCAAAATATTAATTATTATTGTGATATCAGAAGGTCAAGGGAATTCTTTTCTTTGTCAGAGGAATAGACAACAGGAGTAAGAGGGAGAATGTCATTGGGAATAAGAATTCCAGGTGGATCTGGAGGGGCAGGGTACCTAGGTCCTGAGTCAGATGAAACAATATGTACTAGGCGGTTACCCGAGTCCCTAACTGTACCAGTTACTTTTGGACCTGTGGTTTCAATATATGACTCTAGAGAGAGGGCAGGTGGAAGTCAACAGCTAACAGGAGGATTAGAGACTATGGGCCAGATGTAGGTAATTCCGATTTACCTACTCTTGAATACCAAATTTTACCGATTCGGCATTTAAGAGTAGGTAAATAGGAAGGAGGCAGATGTAGGTAATTTTTATTTTACAATTACCGAATCTGTAAGATTCGGTATTTACCGAATCGGTAAATACCGAATCGGTATTTCCCATTGATTCCTATGGGCCTTGAAGCCCATAGGAATCAATGGGAAATACCGATTCGGTATTTACCGATTCGGTAAATACCGAATCCTGCAAGGGGGAACGGGGTGTCACTTTGACACCCTGTAGCACCCCAATTCCAGGCTTGTGTGCCATGTGGCACATATACATGCCCTAAGGGCATGTCTGTGTGTCACATGGCACAGGTGTACATGCACAGATGTGCATGTACACCTGAATTCGTTATTTACCATGCAATAGTATTACATGGTAAATACAGAATTCTAAAGGGCCTGTGCCACACTTAAAAGTGCCACCTACATCTGCATTTACAGATTCAGTATTTTTACCAAGTCTGTTTTTACCGATTCGGTAATTTTACCGATTCGGTTAATACAGAATCGGTAAAAATACTAATTCTGTGAATGCATGCCCCCTACATAGGAAAAGGCATTTACCGGTCGTTAACAGCCGAATTCGGCCGTTACCTACCGGTAAATGCCTACCTACATCGGGCCCCATGTCTGGAGGCAGTCTTACACTGAGTGGAACAGGAATGGCTCAGATGCCAGTAGAAGCTAGTACTCAACTGCCAGCTACGGCGGATCCATCAAGGATGGACAGTGGATCAGAACAAAGACGAACAGGAGCTTTGGCACATTCTAGGTCAGATATCAGCATGTGCGTTCCACCAGTGAGGGAGTCAATGATACAGAGAGAGGACTTAGACATGAGATGAGAAACGCCTAGTGTGATGTTCAAACCTCAGAATCTGTGTGAAGGTAATCATTGGAGGATTCGAAGTTGTGAGAGAGAAAGTCTCCCAGCGTTGAGAATAGAGGAGAGTGCAGGTCCAAGGAGGGCACAAAGTTGTGGCAGGGAAGAATCAGGAAGTGAGTGAGGTCAGAGAATCATACAAGTGGCAATGAAGGCACCATTGATAGATGTGGTAACACTAGAGCAGAAATAGATAAGGTGATTTAAGGGAATTTGCCATTGGAAAGAATTGAGACATATGACCCAAGTGAGTTACTATTTGTAACTAAGGATGTTACTAAAAGGCAAAGCAGGCTCATGAAACATTGGTACAGTTGGCACAAAGGTATGAGGTGAATTTGAACAAGACAAAATTGATGCAAGGAAGCTGCAGATTGAATTATACTGATCAACACTTGGAAGAAAAGCAAATGACAGGATTAAAGCCACACATTAGAGTTTTGATCATAGCAATGCGACCATGGAGAGAATTAGATAAATGGGAAGAAAGATGGCTGAAAAAGAAAAGTGCCAAGAAAGAGATAGGAGATACTCCCCGTCCCCATGGAGGGATGGGAGCAGCAGGAAATTTCCCTCTGAGAGAAGTACAGAATAGGGGGTATGTACATGTGCCATGGAGCAGAAGTGATTTGGCAGCTTTCACTAATGATTTTCCTTGGCTGAGGGAGAAACCTGCTGACTGGTATAAACAAGTTGATCAGTTTGTGAAGATTTCGAAGGTCTTATGGATTGATTTGAATACCTTGTTCAATATAGTGGTTCCAGGTGATTTGTGGAAAGCATGTAAGGTTGCGGATGATTGGCCCACTGCAGAACCAGCTAGAGATGTGGTGAATCATGGTCCTTTGGCTGAGGTAATGAAGAAATATAAACAAGTGATTACATAGTTGCAATCTAAAGTGGCCCCTCAGACTATTGATTGGCGTAAAATGGATCGTACTTATGAAGAGCCTAAGGAGTCGATACATGACTATTAGGAGAGACTTTTAGTGGCCTTTAAACAACACAGTGGATTGGATACTGTTGAACCAAAAGATATGGGAAAGTTTGTTTCAAAGTTTGTGTTAGGATTGAGATCTGATATCAGTTTGATGATACAACACCACTTGAAATATTGGCAGAACAAATATGTTGACAAAATCTTGCTTTATGCAAAATATTGCAGTGAACAGGTAGAGGCAGCACAAAAGAAAACAAAGGAAAAATTGATGTTGGTACAGTTGAGGAATGCGGAGAGGCCTGATTGGTTGGAAGGGGTTGGAGGAGCGATGGGTCAAGGAAGAAGAAGTGATAGAGGAAGGAACCAACAGACTGTACCTCAACCTCGACAGCAAAGAGGAAGGGGTATGGATGCTGGTATGGGAGGTGATTGGGTAGCAAATCAGAAAAAAGTCACAGCGTGCCAAAATTGTCACAAAGTCGGGCATTGGAAGCGCAAGTGTCAATTGAATCCAGCAAATCAAATGCAATATGGGGTAGATGACAGAAGGTTTTAACACTGTAACAAGACCAAGGTCCATGTATGGGGAGGATGTGAGTCACAAACGCAGATTCCTCAACCTTTGAGAATGCCCACAAGTAATCAGGTATACCATCAGATGCCATACTTTTAAATTCAAGACAGATTAGATCAGATACAAGGTCCTCAAGAGTGACTGAGGGAAGGGGGGGTGTAGGGAGAGTGCACTGTGGGTGCTGCCTTGGAATTGGATCAAAGTGGACCGTTCATAGATGCAGAGGTGAATGGACATCCTGTTACCGTTTTGTTAGACACCTGAGCTCCATGCTCCACAGTAAAGACAGAAGGGATCCCAAATTTATACCTGTCAGGAAAATCGATTCAAGTGGTTGGGAGATACCAATTTGAGAATGACTAACCCGTTAACAAATGAGTTACCTGTGAGAATAGGACCCTTTCAAGACAACCACCAATTTGTGGTGTGTGATTCCAGCCCAGTCTGTCTATTGGAACGAGATCTTCTGTGCATGCTAAATTGTACTATATCTTGCACTCCAAAGGGTATGTACATCAATATTTCATTAGATGGACTTTTCGGCCTTTGGTCAAGAGTTCCCAATGAAACACATAACTCAGATGGACAAGTAATATTTCAAGCAATGTCACTGGAGTCTGTGTTGTGTGGGTGTAGTTGACGTTTCGACCCCTAGAGGGCAGGAATGAGTGTGGCCCTTGCATCGGGGTCTTCTTCAGGACTGGAAAGAGCACATTGATGAAGATCGAGGAGTATCCTCTGTCGGTCAATCGGAGAAAGGGCCTGTAGGGCTCTCACGAGAGTAGAAATTGCAGTGCAGTGTGCTTGCAAATAACAGGGAATAAATCCAAAGATTCTGGCTCATCCGGCTCGATGCTCAAAATGGGTCAGCACCCTGCGCTGCAATTTCGAAACGTCGACCACACCCACACAACACAGACTCCAGTGACATCTGAGTTATGTTGGACTGAGAAGTTAAGGCAAGATGGCGTCTGAGTGAGAAGTCACATCGATCTTGCTCCGAGGAAATGAGAGCTACCTTAGATGGGTGATTGCTGATGCTTGATTTGGAGAGTGGAGTAATACCCCCGAATTTTATGAATACCCTGAACCTGAGCAACTAGCGTGAGTAAAAAAAAAACTCTTACCGGCAGCGCTGCAGGTGAGGGGTGGATCGCTGGGGCGCCGGAGCGCTGGATTACTGTGGCGGTAACCGGTAGCCGAGCAGCTGGGGGTCAGACGCCGTATTCAGGCGCCAGTTCGGACCCGAAAGCCGTGTGCACCAGGAGCAGCTGTGTGAAGTTTTTGCAGGGAGCGAGGCGCCTGAGGCGCAGATGGTTCCTCCCGTTTTTCCCTGCTGTTTGGTCTTTTTCGTTTCTCGATCCTTTGTGGCATGGCTCCGTCTCTGTGCCCGCTGTGAAGTGCGGAGGATCTGCTGAAACGCTCCGATCGTTCCTGGCCTCTGATCTCTATCCGCGCTGCACTGAGCGCTGTGCTTGCTATCCTACCATTTGGACGGCGATCAGAAAGCGTCAAGGGCTTCATCAGAGCACTGCCTGCCGATTGTTGATAGGGGGATAACCACGCCCCTGTACACAGGGCCCAGGGACCGTCAATCAACTGCCTAAAAACTTTCTTTCTCATTGAGGTTGTGGAGTAAGGCACCTTTTCCTTCTCTGGGGGGGAAAAAAAAACCCTGATTGTCTACATGTGCACACTGCAAATTATTATCGTCTCAAGGAAACCTGGGAGAGGCAGCAGGCATAAGGAGAACCCACATATAAAAATATATAAAAACAAACAAAATAAGCACAGACTGCTGCAAAAGCTAATACAGCCCGAGCAGAGAGTAAACTCACACAGGATTGCGATAAAGCTTATCTTTAAGGGAATACAAGAGTGGGATAATACTTATACAGGTTTTCTCAATTTCAAGGATTTTGTTGGAGCTTCTACGGCGGCAACAGCACCACAGACGCAAACTCAAGCACAAATAGTGCAGACAGTACAGAGAATGTCTGAAACAAGCTCAAGCAAATTGGCGAGCAAGGTGCTTTCAGAGGATGAAGCTAATGGATTGTTCGAGGTAAATGAGGCAAACGAGGCAACTAAAGTACCAGCAAAAAACGCGGTGACAGGGGATCATGAAAGTGGCTTAAAACAACTGATAAGCTACCAACAAAAGAATAATGGCTCCACTAGAAGACCAGAAACTAGAGGATTGAAGGCACGAGAAGTTAAAGAGGCCAAAAATAGAAAGGAAGGTATGGAGGGTACTACAACCAGCAAAGTAAAACATAAAAACAACTTGGAGAAAAGTCAAAGTCAAAACAAAAATGCCCTGAAAAATGCCGAGAAGGAGAAGGGGAAGGAGAAAGATGGTGAAAGGGGAAAACAGAAGAAACAAGAGCAGCGAAATGAGCAGCTAAATGAATGTAACCCCGAAGAAGAGAAATCCGATGGCCAAGCTGATGAAAAAATTGAACTCCTGCTCAAAAAAGCTATAAGAGTGCCAACTATTAAAAGCTTGAAGGCCGCAGCAAAGCTAACGGGTCTGCGCGATGAAACACAACCAAGGATATCCAACATATTTATACCGCTCTCAAAGGAATCCCTGAAGGAAGGAGATAAGGGAGACAAAAGTAGCAGTATTATTAACAAAAATGGAAAGCTAAAAGACCTAATGAAGAATAAGACCCCCAGTGATGGAATAAATCCAAATCTAACTAACACAGGTGCAGAAATGGCGGAAATGGCGGAATTGGCTACAGATCCAATTGATCAAGAACGGGACTATGTGCACACTAACGCACAAATCATAGCCGAAGATAAAAGATTAGAAACTGGGGGCGAAGATTCATCCGAGGAATCGGGCGAAGATTCGTCCGAGGAATCTAACTCTGAAATTTATGAAACTGGCGTTTCAATTTCTAGCGAAATCGAAAGTGAAATTGGAGGCACAAGTGCGGGCAGCGAGGACGAAAACTCACCAACCGCCAATCTGGGAGCAACCGATATAAAGAACAATAATGAACCGGGTCGAGACTCGGCATCTAAAAAGAAAGTGGAGAAGAAGTAATCCAAATTTAGAAAATCTCACAAACCATTAGATGATGAAACAACAGATCAGGTGAGTAACCAGGACCAAGCAAAGAAAAAATCTAGACCCTTCCGGAAGAGTCTGACCCCTACACTTGAGGGAGACACAGAATTGAAAAATCCTAAAAATGGGGCAGCTGAAACGAGTAAGGAGGAACTACAACTTCATGACACAGACAAACTAGGAGGGTCTTCAGAACATCATTGAGTGAGGTCCTGAGGACCATTAAGGATTTTCATTCGGATGTTAAAATCGATAGTCAAAGAAATTATGACGCGATTCAACAACTCCCAGGTGCTATTCAGAAGGTAGATAATACCTGTACGGAGATAGCCGATAGAATGGCCTCGGTGGAGAGCCGCACAGAACACCTAGAAGCAGATGTCATCAAACTTCAAGTTAGAGAAAAGTCTCAAACTGCAATTATCGAAGACCTAATGACAAAGATTGAGGACCTTGAGAATCGGGGAAGACGGAATAACCTCCGATTCTTGGGAATTGCAGAAGGGGCAGAGGGTAACGATGCCAAGAAATATATTGTCAACCGTTTGAAGTCTTCCATGCCCGAACTTTCAAAATGCGAATGCGAGTTCATCGTGCTCATCGCTTTCCTCTGACACGCCCCTAAGAGACCTAGAATAGAAAATCAGTACCCAAGAGCTATTCTGGTCTGTCTCGGAAACTTTCTTCTACGAGAAGCAATTTACGACCTGGCTAGACCAACGAGCAGAAAAGAATATCAAGGAAGTAAGTTCTTTGTCCACACGAATTTTGCGCACGCAACGGTTGAACACCGATGGAGGCTGAAACAACTCTTTGCCCCTTTTGAGAAGATTGGAGCAACCGTCTATCTACTAAATCCAGCACGTTTAAGAGTACTTTACAAAGGAACATCAAGGAACTTTACAAGTGAGATCCAAGCAGAAGCTTACCTGCATGAACTTTCTGAACTAAGAAAATAGGAGGGGGAAAGTTAACCAGCCAAACTGTTATATGGTTAAAGGCTCTTGATATCTCAGGCGATCAAGCAAGCGGTGATGCTCGGATCACTCGGTCGCCCACACCTGGGGCCCCTTGGTCCCAGGATGCCTCATGGGTTGGAGGGGGGAAGGGGGCGCGAGAGGGGAGGGGTGTAGGAAAGGGAGGGGGAAGAGTGGGTGAGAATAAGGCAAAAACTGGAAAAAGGCGGGAATGGTGCAGAATTGGTAATGGTCAAAGGATGCCAGCAAGGAAAAAGGTTTCTGAAAGGATTTTCGATATTGGTTACTACACTCAATTTGATGACACACATTAATGTTTGTACAATGAACGCAGGGGGATTAAACGATTGGAGGAAAAGACAGAAATTAGCATATGTGGTAAAACATAATAGAATAGATCTTCTCTGTTTACAAGAGACCCACCTCCCTTGGTCTAATAGAAATTTGCTTTCCATAAATGGATTTGAATTATTAGCCTGTACAACTCAAACATCAACTATTAGGGGGGTCACCATTCTAGGAAGGAAAAGCTTAGGGAAAGCGAGGAAAGTGAAAGTAGATAGCAATGGAAGATGGGTGATTATCGAGATGGAATTGGCTCTAACTATCTGTACGGTATATGGTTCTAATGAGGACGACCCTGAAATTTACGATTTTCTAGAAACAGAGCTTGCAAATTGGCCCACTCCTCTGGTTTTCACAGGAGATTTAAATATCTCTTCTGAATGGGGATGGGCATCTCGTATCAGGGGAGAAAACCCAGAGTTTTTAAGGCGGTACAAGCTATGTTAGCTTCTCATGGGCTTCATGATCTATGGAGAGCTAAAGAACCCCTAAATGCAGGCTATACTTACTTTTCTAATCCAGCCCAGAGATACTCAAGATTGGACTATTTTTTTGTCTCTGTTTTAGAATCTGAAAAAGTTAAGATATGTAGACTCCCAAGGGTTATTTCAGATCATAACCCTCTGTTACTAAACTATGCTATGGGAGGGTTAGAACAGTCTAAGACAAACTGGACTTTTGAAAGAAAGCTGCTGGCAGATAGTAGATTTGTTGATCATCTGAATATGTGGGCTGGTGAATTTTTTGCGGCAAATAGATACAGCACATCTCGGAACAGGGTCTGGGAGGCTTTCAAAGCTACGCTGAGAGGAGAAACAATCAGCTGTGCCGCCAGGTTTAGAAGAGAAAATAGGAGCGCAGTAGAGAAATTAATGGATAAATTGGTTAAGGCGGAAGAACAACATATAAAGGATATTGCTTCAGGTAGTAATAGTGAGGCTAGTCAGGGTGTTCTGCTGGCAGTAAAAGCGGCATTACAGAAAGAGGTTACACAGAAAGCAATCGGGAATATCAATCCTCAAGGGCAAAGAGGTACGAAACGGGAGAGCAAGCTGGTAGAGCACTTGCTCTTCGGATAAGACAGGAAAGATCAAAGAATGTGATTGTGTGTATAGAAGAGGAAGGGATAACATATACAGAGATAAAGGATATTCTGTTGGTGTTTAAAAAATACTATCAGAAATTATATGAGGAGGATCCCTTCAATAATGATCAGGAGGAGGGATGTATTGACAATGGACCTTGTCTGGATGAATTAACAAGAACAGCCCTTGATAAGGATATAACGCCTGATGAAGTTTTATCTGCCCTGCGAGAGTTAGCGCCAGGGAAAGCATCAGGCCCTGATGGTCTCCCCTTGGAGGTATATAAAGCAATGGAAAAAGTGATCGTTCTTCTTTTAGTAGATCTATTTAATGGGATACTGTATTCGGGGGTGGTCCCGGACTTGTGGAAAGAAACTAATATTATAGTCTTTCATAAGAAAGGTAAATCAGCCGAGAAATCGGGGTCATATCGGTCTATATCCTTAATAAATGCCGATACTAAACTATACTCTATGATCTGGGCGAAGAGGTTAGGCAGGATCATAGGCAGTCTCGTCTCCCCGTGGGAACATGGTTTTGTTCCTGGGCGTGGTACGACAGATCATACCAGTAGAGCGATAACTTTGTTTGATGCCCGGGAAGCCGTGGGGGGAGAGATAGCCATGATCCTGCTCGATGCAGAAAAAGCTTTTGATCGGGTGGGGTGGAGCTTTCTCTGGAGCATTTTGGCTGGGAGAGGTTTTGGTCCGAATATCATCAGGGCTATCAAAGCTATGTATATAGATCCAGTGGCAACAATTACGGTTATGGGGGAGAAATCAGATAAGTTTAAGATAAGTAGATGGACACAGCAGGGCTGCCCCTGCTCCCCCATACTATTCGCTTTTTACATTGACCCTCTTATTCAGAAAATCTTAGAGTGCCCTAAAATAGCTCCAGTGATCTACAATGGCTACGAAAATAAGATCTTAGCCTATACCGATGACCTGGCGGTTATCACAACAAATCCGCAGCAGGCACTCCCGGAATTAGTACAGTTGGCTAAAGTTTTCGTTCAAGGCTCTGGATATCTTTTGAATGAATCCAAAACCCAAATAATCTGCTCCAGGAATATACCAAGACCCGATTAAAGGTATGTCGATTCTGCTATATAATTAGGGGTAAAGATTAATGCTTCAGTGGGTAAGATAGTGGAAGAGAACGACATCTGAGTTATGTGTTTCATTGGGAACTCTTGACATATCAAAGGCGGAAAAGTCCATCTAATGAAATATTGATGCAGATAGGTCACGACTACCTTTTCCCTCTCTCTGCTCCTACATGTTATCAATCAACACCTTCTCCGATCATGTTCTCCCCCCCTTTTGCACCAAGAGCACTGCATAATATTGCACTGAGAATTGTATTGTGCAAAAGTATTGCCTTTATTGTCACTTATGTTTTGACTTCAATCGCATTGGTGATATATAGATTCTTTATCTTTCTGTTCAAACTTGAATACATAGCATTTTTGCTTTGATGTATTAGTTGTATGTCGTGCTACTATTATTTACCCTTTTCTCTTAACTAAGTATGCTACCAAGACCACCCCTTTTTTTGTACTGTATATGTTGACCCAGGTCAGGTAGTATAGATGGGTTGCCCCTTTTATACTCAACACTCAGATTTATTGAAGCATTCAAAAATGAAGCAGCACTTTTGGAACTTCAGAGGAGATTCCCCTTTATAGAAGTGATCTAGAACTTGTACCGAGAACCAGAGTGAGGTTTCATTGACTTCAAATGCCATTGTTGGTGAAGGGACATTTCTATGCATCATTGCAATCCATTTCTCATACATTGTAAAATAAAAGTTCCTGAATTGCTCTTCAACATTGCTTTGCTTACCAAGTGACAGGTAAAGCTGCCTGCAGGCACCTTTACCTGTCACTGTCGAATTGCCCAAGCCTCCAAGGGTATATTGGGTTCTCCCCTATTCTTACATTGCTTACCAGGTGGCAAGCACTCTAACATGGAACATGTTGCAGTACCAAAGTCAATAAAGGTGTCCCCCAGCCTACTCTCAAGGAGATGTTTCACATGTACCCAAATTATGCTGAACACGTGGCAGACAAGGGTGTTTTCAGACTCTAGGGGGCATATTATCAATGGGGTTTATCTCCGCTTTTTTGGCTTTAAAAGCCAAGAAAGCGGAGATAAAATTATCTCCCTATTACCTAGCTGTCGCTAACACCAGTTAGCGACAGCTAGTAGGAGATAGCGACCATCTTGGGCCCCACTTTGCATGTCAGTGATATTTATCACTAATGACATGCAAAGTGGGCGTGCCAAGATGTTAGCGACTGAAAACAGTTGCTAACATCGCAATCTCCTATTACCAACTTTTGGAGATATTCGCGCTAAGAGCGAATATCTCCAAAAGCTAACACCTGCCCTGAGCAGTTCTTAGCCATGTTATCCAATGGGAGATGGATAACATGGCTAAGAGCATTAGCTCGGTAATGCATGAATATCGCGGACTTTTCAGCGATATTCATGCATTGCGGCCGATTTTTATCGCATTTGCGATAAACCTTGGTAATACCAAGGTTTATTTGCGGTAAAAATCGCCGCAGCTCAGCGGTAAATATTTGTCTCTAACCAAGCAATAGCGATAATTATCACGATTGCTTGGTAATATGCCCCCAGGTTTTTTATTATTTCTACTACAGAAGTTATGTTTTCCTCTAAAGAATTCAGTACAGTGTACTTTTTTTCACATCACTATCAATATGCGAACAAAGATCCTCACATTTCTTGCCTTTGGCATCATCACTCAGCAAAACATTCTGTAAACGGTTGCCACATGGATAATATAGCATCCAAAGCACCTTGGAATGAGAACCACCAGCTAAGGGAAACAGTTGGGATAACTCTTCTTTGATGCAACACAAAGCCCAAAATGAGAAATATTTGCATTTTAGTTCCGGAGCATAAGAAAACAGTGTGCCAGAATGGAATAAAAAGTCAATAGCATTCCTCTTTAACCCTGAAGATTGTAAATATGCTTTCAGCCATCTAACAAGTGGCAAGGATCTCTTACAGAGAAGCACTTCAGCTCAGGTATCAATTTTGACAGGTCATCAAACAACGTTTTCATACACATAGCTGAATCACTGCAAATACAAACAATATCACTCCAATCTTTGTTGAGCGTGGAAAAAAACTTTTTTGCAGATCATTCCAAGTGACACTGCGTTCCATGTTTTCCAAAAGTCTGGTGTCATGTTTTCACCACTATCCCAGATGATTGGCGATAGCGCTCTTTTTACATATACTTGTCACTATATCTTGCATTGAATTTTTAAAGCCTGAGATGTTGGCAATTCGCCTAGTATCAATACTGCGTCACTAGAAACTAGGGGCTGATGTATTAAGAATTTTTACCCATTCTCTGTGTGTACATGTGATGACACATATTAGGGAAGATTCTTATGAAAGCAGTCATTTTACATATCAGTGAAAGAATCAAATGTAGCCAAAATATCAAATATGGCTTTGATAATTCCTGATTCTCTACAGTTTATAAAATAATTAAACAAGACCTAAACATGCTTCTAAACCCTGCATCTTTAACCTAAAGACCACAAAACTGAAAAAAGAAAAAGGAAGAAGAGACAATATTTGAGTGGCATCCCTAAACAACAAAACTCAAGCAGAATAATGTTAGCCCAGTCTTTCTTACTGCTAGCTTGTATAACAAAGTTACATTGTATTTGCCCCTTCAGGAAGAAAAATAAAATGACTGTCACTCTCTTTTTCTTTTCTTTGTATGGCATTTTGTTTTTGGTTGTGCAGGTGTTTTTTCAGTGTTGATATGTTTTCACTGATGAAGGCTATTTCTCTTTCAGTGGGGTTGTATCAGGTATTATAGGTTTAAACCTAAAACCGGACTGCCTATTTATATGCCACATTCAGTAGAACTGCTAATGACAAGAAGAAAGACAAAGACAAAGACACAGTTTTTAACGAATAACAAACTTACAAAGTATGAATAAGTTATATTAGCTAAAGAAAATGTTACTCTAAAATGCTGTACTACTTTGAATCCCGCGACATTGTTGCCTCTTCCGCAAGAGGAGTGAGAAGATTCTGAAGAGCATGATTGTTTGGATGTTACTGAGGTATCTACCAAACCCAGACCTGACATTGTCTATGAACCATTGCCTGGATCTGATTTGATCAATTTGTTGATGGTTCATGCTTAAGAGACATTGAATGTGTACCATCTTGGGGGTGGTTAAAGCTGCTGTTTAAAAAGACGATATTCTGCTCAGGTGGCAGAAATTATTGCTCTGATACGTGCCTGTACCATCGCAGATGGAGTCCGAGTGACTATCTATACGGACAGCCAATATGGTTTTGGAGTGCTTCATGATTTTGGACAGTTATGGTCTCAGAGGGGATTTTTAACGTCCTCATAATCCTCTATACGTAATGGAGAATATGTGCTCCAATTGCTAGAGGCTTTGAAGAAACATTAAGAGATAGCTGAAGTAAAATGTGCGGCTCAAGGAAGTAGAGAGGACTTTGTCACAAAAGGAAATTACTATGCTGACAAAGTAGCTCGGTTTTGTGCTAAACATGCTTGTATTTTTAATGGTGAATATGTAGGGGAGAGCACAGAAGAGACCGAGCTCAGCATGATGTTAGCTGTAGCTGATACTTGGGATGAGGTAAAGCGGTTACCCGGTGAGGTTTCAGAGGAGGAAGCTGCATCATGGGTTAGAGCCGGCTGTGAAAGGAGAGAAGGTGGAATTTGGGTATCGACAGATAAAAGGGCAGTGTTACCTATCTCTTTAATGAGCCCAATGGCAAGGCAGATTCCTGGAGCAGTTCATCTTGGAAGAGATGCCATGGTATGAGTGTTTAGGCAAATTTGGTTTAACCCACGTTTTTGTGTGCATGCTGAAGCAGTGTGTCACAGGTGTGTTACATGTCAACAGAAGAATGTTGGAAAGAAAACTGTAGTTGCTATGAGCCACATTGGAAGATTAGGAGGACCTTTCAATAGGATAGAGTTAGACTTTATTGAGATGCCGAAATGCAATAGGCTGAGAAACGTTTTGGTGGTGGTGTGTATCTTTTCACGCTGGGTTGAGGCATATCCAACTAGACGATGTGACAGTCTCACAGTGGCAAAACTGCTCTTAAGGGATCTGATACCGCGGTTTGGATTTCCGACCTCGGTGAAGATAGAGAAATACATTTCCATAATTAAATCATGAAATTGGTGTGTATAGCTTTGAAGATTGATCAGAGACTACATTGTAGCTACAGGCCTGAGGCTTCTGGTCTTGTGGAGCAGATGCATGGCACAATCAAGATGAGGGTGTCAAAAGTTTGTTCGTCGACTTCATTGAAATGGCCTGATGCATTACCGTTGGTATTGCTGAGTCTGCGTAGTACTCCTGATAGGAGGACAGGGCTCAAACCCCACAAAATATTGATGGGAAGAGCTATGCAATTGCCTACGGTGCCAGCTACAGCATTTATAAACATCACAGATGATTTGGTTCTGGGTTATTGTATGGGACTGGCTGATGTGGTTAATTCTGTATCCCACCAGGTCGAGAATGTGATTGCATCCACCTCGAGAGACCTGCTTCATGATCTTAACCCTGATGACTGGTCCTTGTCAGAAAGCATGTGAGGAACAGCTGCCTTGATGCTCACTGGCGCGGACCATGCCAAGTGATTTTGGTCACGAGTACGGCTGTAAAGTGTGGAGGATTGCTAAACTGGATGCACGCTTCACATACTTGCAGAGTCCGAGAAACTGTTGAAGACACAACTCCCCTTGTTCCAAGAAGTACAATAAAAAATGCAACAGAAACAGAAAGAACAGGTCAAATCGTGAGAATTCTTGATGAGGCGGAACAATAAATCGAGCTAGAAAGAATAAACCAAACAGCTCAGAAGGTGAATTCAGACTCGGAAATAGACAACATTGTAGAGGCGAACTTTGAACGAGAGCCGAGTGAACATCCTGGTACAGAAGGATCAGATTGAGAGGAAGAGAGGAGAGCAGATGCAGCGGCAGCAAAGTGGCCAACAAAGAAAGAGAGGCTGAACATAAGGCTTGCATCTGAGAAAAATCGCGCTCCGATACCTGAAACTTCTGAATCCGATCAAAGTGAAGAAAAACCGGAAGGTCTAAGATAATCTAGAAGGGAAAGAGTACCATCTCAAAAGTACGCATCTCCTGAGTGGGCATATCTGGTTGCAGATGCAGAGACCGGAGAGATCCGAGAGGTTGGGAACTGGCACAATGAGTGACGGAGAGAGCACTCTGATAATTGACATTCAGTTAATAGTCTCTGGAGTTGATGCCTTTGGAATTCTGACTCTGACCGTTCCCGATCCACCAAGGCTGAGGGGGTTGTGATTTTTGATCCTCAACCAGGTTACTTTCCCTACCTTTGGTCGACAGCCTACTGCACAAGAAATGGGAGAGATTTGTGCAAAATACCACATTTTGCTCCTGCTATGCTTGGATCTAACATCTTAAATGATGAAGCTTGAAATGTGAAAGAAAATCTTATTAGCCTTAGAAAGAAGGTAACCTAGCCCCAAGAGGAAGAAGATTTAAAATAGGGACTTTCAATAGAAGAAGAATTGAGGGTTAGGGCTGACTACGTCTCTTCAATAGGTTTAGTATGATTGGGTTGTAATTTGAAAATAATCGAATGGAACAGGACAATAAAAAGACATTGTAAATAACAAAATCAAGCAAAGTAAAGAAGAACACAGACTTTGTTGAGTTCATTTACATCTCAAGCCAAAAAGTGGTTCAAAATGAAATCTGAAAAGTCAGGACGCAAGCAAAAATGCATAATTGGTACCCTTATTGTTGTGGTGCTTATTGTCATAACTGTGGTGATTGTTACATCTTTGACTGGGTGTCACAATGCTGAAAAGAATGGGAAACAGTGATCCCTACCCCATCTACCGCAGACGTAGGAGAGGGTGCATCTGCCAAAGATAGAGATATGATTAGGGAAACCTGGAGGTGTTACACGTAGATTTGTCAAAAGGTGATTTCACGTTGAATGCATATGCTTACTTGTTGTATGAGTATGTTGATGCAATAGAAGGAAGCAAAAGATTGTTATGTGTGTATGCAACTGCAAGCATCAGTAGAAGAGGATATCCGATATCCTCACTTGTAGAGTGTGTCACCTCAGGTCACTGCACTGTAATGCAGCAGTGTACCACAGGGTCCAGGAGCTCACACCGGTGCCCTGCTGGTGCGAATGGTGAGAGAAATATGTAGCGCAGGGGAGAGAGCGGCAGCCTCCGGGAGCGACGCAATCTAGAGCAGAGAGGCCCAGCAGCGCAGAACTCCCGGGTGCTGCTCGGGACTCAAGCTTTGACCCCGCGCCGTGGAGCATGAGCCGCTCTTATCGAACTGAGACCTCCCGGGGGCGTCTCAGTGTTTAATGGTTCCTTTCTGGCCCCGATATTGGTTTGTTGAGTTCCGGCTTGACAATTGAGCTTTTGTGATCCTTTTTAACATCGATCATGCACACGAGGCAGCTTTCTGTCTGGTCAGCACGTAATCATGCATGGAGTGTATTTACTCACTTGCTTGATTATATTGGCGATCGGCAATCGGCTTCTGCTAGGCGGAGAAGATTGCTGCCTCCTCGCTGGCAACGGAGCGGCGCCAGCCCACAGCCGCTGTGCAAGTACGGGGCCTGGCAGCTCCGGCGCTGAGCAGACGCCGATCCATCACCACTGGAGCCAGAGGTGACAGCGACCGGTGCAGGCCACGCGGGCCCCGCGACACGAGTTCCCCAGCTTAGAGGCCCTCCTGCTACAACACCCATTTACCCTGGAAGAGGGGAAGCATTATAGAGGCCCTCACAGGCGTGAACTGCATAACGCCCTCATCACTCCTAGTGGGGCCGAGAGCGACGCACTGCCCACCTTGCTGCCAGTAACTGCCTGCCGAAGAGGTGCTGCCCTCTGTTATTTGTGATATCGTGGCTAAGCGGCCGATACCGAGAGAGAGGCTGGTGTGGCAACAATAGGTGAGAAGCGCCCACCGCACAGGATTCTCATGTGTGTGTGTGCGCCTGTGTGTGTATGAAAGACTATGTTCACATTTGTGTGTGCTTGTGCATGTCTGTGCGTGTGATGGTGTGGACATGTATGTGGGTGTTTTTATATTGGAGCATGTGATTCTATGAGTGCTTGTGTTTGTGCGAGCAGATGTTTCTGTATGTTGGCTTATGTCTGTGCATGTGATGGTGTGTGCATGTATTTGAGTGTCTTTGTATTAGAGCATGGGATTGTATGTGTGCTTGTCCGTGTAGATATTTCTGTATGTCTGCTTGTATGCACCCTCTGTTCGCGTATGAGAGTATGTGCGCACATTTGTGTGTGCTTGTGCATGTCTGTGCGTGTGATGGTGTGTATGTGTGTGCATGTATTTGTGTGTACGTCCTTGGGTATTTTTGTTCTGGAGCATGTGATTGTATGTGGGCCTGTGTTTCTGTATGTGTGCTTTTGTGTGTGTGAGTGTGCGTGTCTGAGAGTGTGAGCGCATTTGTGTGCTTGTGAACGTCTGTGCATGTGACGATGTTTGCTTGTGCATGTATTTGGGTGTTTTTGTATTAGTGCATGGAATTTTATGTGTGCTTGTGTTCTTGGATGTTTTCTGTCTATGTGCTTGTGTGTGTGCCATACCAAGGGCCCAGAATTAGAAATGTACCACTTGGGGGTCAGGTACACACTGAAGATGGGTCCAGAAGCTGTTGGGCAGCCTTTTATGTCCCTGATGCTCAGATCATGAGACCATCAGACTAGCCCTTTAAGTCACTCTGGGGTCCTGAGTTCAAGATGGAGTTGCTGGTCCAGTTCTTCTTCCCCAGGCAAGAGGGCAGGAGGCAACAGGTCAGCACAGCAAGGCAACCGTTTCTTGGAGAACAGCAGCCCAGCAGAGTAACAGTCCTGTAGCATCACAGCAGTTCTTCTTCCTAGAAGAGTATCCACAGTTCCAGAAGTGTACTGAAGTGGTGGTGTTGGAGGTCGTTTTTTATACACTGGTGCTCAGGATCTGGAAGATAGGAGACACTTCTAGACAGTGGCTTTGATATCGAATTTCCTGCCTCCCCTGACTACAAGCTGGCTGTGGTGAAAATGCAGGGCCATTAGGCCCTTTGTGTCGAGTCAGGACACAGCCTATTCAAGTGTAAGTGGGGCTATGCCCAGGTCATCCCTCCCATCCTGCCAGTGATGGCCCATCAAGTCACACTGTTAAACTGTTAAAAATGGAGATCTCTAGCTGGCAGTGGTATTCACCTGGTACAAGTAGGAACCCTTCCTTCTAGTCAGGGTAAGGGAGCTACACACCCAAGATAACCCCTACTCCCCCCTTGGTAGCTTGGCACGAGCAGCAGGCCCATCTCAGAGGCAATGTGTAAAGCATTTGTACATGAAACACACAGTAACATAGTGAAAACACTACAAAATGAACACCACACCAGTTTTGAAAAATAACCAATCTTTATGAAAATCAAGACCAAAAACGAGAAAACTCCAACATACATATGCCAAGATATAACTTTTTAAAGATTTATGCAACTCAGTCCATTGAACTCTATGGACGTGTTGATTTTAGTGCAAAGTAACTTTGATGCATCAAAATCTGAGATGAAAAATAGCAGCAAAGGAGGGAAGTATCCGAAAACATAAGTGATGCTTCGATTCTTGAGACCCTGGGGAATGGAGGCCTCAGTTCTGCTGCATGCAGGAGAAGTATTGCATTGATTCCTTACTGCTATGAGAACGGTTACGTCGAATTGTAACAGCAATTCCTTACTGCAGGGCGATGCGCTGGAAACTTGGCACCCAGGTGTCATATTTGGAAAATCCAGACATGTTGGGGTTGTTGCGGTGGCACCAAAACAGATGCTGCATCAATTCTTCCAGCCATGAGCAGTTGATATGTCGATTCCTTCAGCCTCACAGCAGGGCATGCATCGGAGCTGGAGCAAAAGTCTTGGATGTTCAAGACATGGTGCTCTGGACTCAGGCTGCGGTGGTTCTACTAGCTGCGAACAGGTGCTGCATTGATTTTTCAGCCGCACCGCGGCGATGTGTTGGTTGGCTTGCAGTGGAAAAAACAGCACTGAAGGGCGATGCATGGATTTACAGATCTTGAAGCAGAAAAACTACACCCAAGCACCCAGGACTGGAGTTGGCTCTATTTGGCAGGTCAGAACTCCCAGCACAGGAGTTCAAGAGAGCTGAAGATGAAGTCTTTGATGGCCCTGAGACTTCCAACAGGACGCATATATCATATGTCTTGTGAAGGCCCATTGTCGTTTTTCCCTATGTTAGCATGCAGACTGTTTTCTGCTTTGAGCACATTAAAAATACAAACAAATTTCGCTTTGTGCCACGCTGTACATCCCCACAGAACCTGACATTGTTTTTGCATTCTGTTCTTTCCTGGGATTTAGTCTGCACACCATAGACAAGGTCGAACAACAATACCCCTTGTTATTTTGTTCTAGTCGGGCCTCAACAGCTAGACCAAACACAAAATGCCACTGTTGTTTGGGAAAACATACTTTTACCATATAGATATGCAGGAATAGGTAACAATGCACTTGGAGAGGGTTCTTTCCAGGGAATCGATCATGACAGCACCTGAGATGTAGAACTTTCATCTGTGCATGCTAAGGTTTTTGGTCTACCTCCAAAACCCAGAAATCTTCTTATATATCATCATTTTGCTTCTGTACAAGGGGAGGGGATTAGGTTATTCAATCTGATGCAATGACAGCACCTTTTATAATTTATGGACTAATTACTATGCTGACTTTATTTATGATAAGCATTTTCTTACATATTGTGGCATGTATACTGCACACTAGAGCACACTAGTTAAAATAAACTTTAAACTTGTCTTGTGTCTCTGTCAGATCTTATTGTGGACTAGTATGAGTGTGAGAGCGAAAGGGTGTGTCCTGCAAATGCAGTACTTGAGAGGGTTGGGAGTGTTGTGTTCTGGGGTGCCTAATCACTTGTTGCTATGTGAGTGAGTAGGGGGAAAGTGAGGCACTATAGCTAGTCGGTCCCGTGCTCATGGATACTCAGGTGGTAGGATGACTCTTTCCCTGCCTATTAAGGTTCTATGATCCCAAGCATAGTTCTGTGACTTCGCAGAGTCCCTGCAACACAAGCACACACAAGCCCTTCGAGAACCTTGATAAGCAGTATAAGAAAGTCCAGTCCTTTCTCTGACCAAGGCAGACGCAGCAAGCAGCAGGCCATCACAACACAGCAACAAGTGAGCGGCAATTCTTCTCTTACAGTTTTTCCAGCTCATCTTCTTGGCAGAATCTCCTCTTGATCCAGAAGTGCTCTAAAAATGTGGAGTTACAGGTCAAATACTTAATCCCTATTTTGCTTACGAAGTAGGCATACTTCAAAGGATCGTCTTTGCAGTGCAAAGATCCTGCCATTACCCTGACCTGGCTTCGGACACACTACAGAGGGTGGAAACAGCTTTGTGAGAGGACAGGCACAACCTCATTCAGGTGTCAGTGACAACTCCTCCCACCACTCTAGTTCAGGAAGGCTCATCAGACTGGTGATGGTCAATCTGACTTTGTATTGCACTGTACATTTTTTAAGGGTAGCAGTCAGGCTTAGAGCGACTCGGGGAAATGGGGAGAACATAGACTGACCGGGAAGTCACCCAGTGCTCATGGACTCACAAATGAATTGGTTGAAGGGAGAGGCACTCACTTTTTGATATATCAAATGTGTACTATGGAGAATTTTAGCCTGCTAAATTGGTTTTAAATTTGATGCATTTTATCTGTACTTTTATGGTATTTTTTGATACCGAATAAAGTTATGTGATTGATTGGTCAATCAGGATATGCAGGGCACACCTCAGTCCGCATTGCGTGACTGTCTTGAGTGAATGCACAAACAGCCCAACTGCCAGTTTAAACCATACATGGATTCCACAGGCAGGCAGCTGCACGGGATTTTAAAGCAAAAAAATGCCACTTTCTAAAAGTGTAACGTATTTCAAGAGGTTAGGACCTTAATAACAGCAGGACTAGGCCTCTATATATATTAGTAAAAAACATGTTTTAGGTGTCTGTTGGAACTGGGGGTCTCTAGTTACCTTTGACTAAATAGGGACCCTTGCTTCTAAGCCAAGGAAGGGGGATTACACTACTGGATAAACCCTGCTCACCCCCTTGGTAGCTTGGCACTAGCAGACAGGCTTACCTCAGAGGCAGTGTGTTAGGTCTTGGAGTCCCTAGTTGGCAGAGGTAGGTACCAATGTTCAAATAGGTAACCCTGCTTCTAGTCAGGTTAAGGGGATAAACTCTTTAGATAACCCCTGCTCACCCTCTTGGTAGCTTGGCACGAGCTGACAGGCTAATCAAAGGCAATGAGTAAAGCATTTGTACCAAAACTCACAATAACACAGTGAAAATACCACAAATGGACTCCACACCAGTTTAGAAAAATAAAGTATTTTTATCTAAACTACACAAGACCAATTCCAACATACACAGTTCAAGAATATGATTTTAAAAGAGTTCTAAGGTTTGCATCAAAATAATGCAACAAAGGTTGCAAAAAAAAGTTCCTAGCGGCAACTGCAGCGTCGAAAAACAAGCGTTGCGTCACTCCCGAGATCCTGGGGACGCGATGCAACACAGCGGGCATGTTGCTACGAATCCAGTCTGCATGGGGAGCTATGCGAAACCTGGTATGGATTCCAGGGCGCAGGTTTCTCCGGTAGAAGTGTTTCGCACAGGCACGATGCGACGATCTTTGGGGTGCGTCGATCTTCAGTGCGGCGGCTATGCGTGGCGCAGCTTTGATCTTCTCCTGCTGCGGCCTCTCGATGTGTTGCCTCTGCGACGATGTTCGCAGTGACGGGATGCGGTCCGCAAGCAAGGGGTGCAACGGTTTCTTACAGCAACTACAGGCTCTGCGTCGATACTCGCAGCGACAGGAATCCTCCTGCACCAGGGCGATGAGCTCTGCAAGCAAATGATGCATCGGCAACAGGCACTGCAACAATCTTCGCGGCAACAGGAATTTTCTCTCACTGTTGATGATGCGCTCCGCAAGCGAGCGATGCGTGAAAATTGTAGATCATCTTCTTCTCCTCTTGTCTAGCTCCCCAAACAGCAGGCAACAACCTCCAAAGGAAACAAAAAATGGATCAAGCACTCTAGGCAGGTCAGAACACACACAGCACAGTTCAGGGAGAAGCTGGAGATGAAGTCCTTTTGTTCCTGTGACTTCTTAACAGGAGGCCAGCTCTTCTCAGGCCCTTGGAAATCTCTTCAAGTAAGGGGACACAGCAACAGCAAAGTCCTTCCCTTCTCCTTGGCAGAAAAGCAACTGCAGGTAAGCCTTAAAGCAGGTCAGTCCTTCTTATTCAGTTTTCCAGATTTCTCCTTGGCACAGGTTCCTTCTTGATTCCAGGATTTTCTGAAGTCTGGGTAGCCCTTTATATACCGATTTTCTCTTTGTTCTCTGAAGGCAGAGAGGTCTTGGCTTAGTCCAAACCAGTTCTGCTCAGTCCTGCAGCACTTTGCTTACTTGACTCCTTCTTTCCTTTGAGAGAGAGGGGTAGGGTCATCAGCCGCCCAGCAGGAGGTTTCTAAGTTTCTAAGTTTAAGTTTATTTGCATAGTTAATTAAAACTATTGCATACGATAAAACCAAATCAAGTACTTCAAAATATAAAAATATAAAACCTCTCAGAACAGCTCTAAAACCATTAAAATTGTTAACATTAGCAGTGCATTGTAAGTTTGTGCAAAATATCATGCAGTAAAAAGAGCCCTTGTACGAAAGATTCTGTACAATAAAACTTAAGATTGTTATAAGTTCTTAAAGGTAGCCCTCAGTGGCTTAGTATTATCACAGATCAGCCACAAACCAGTTTTTAATTGGAGTATCGTTCAAAATATATTTACGTACTGCAAGCATTGTTCCACTGCAATTAGGAGTTGAATCCGTAAAGGTGGTCATTGTTGGATCGTGTTACCATCAAGTAGGTGGCATGCGTTGGCAAATCCTTGTTTGTCTTTCGCATTTTGGAGCAGTTTTTGTTTGACTATTATTAGGAATTTTACTACTCTGCAGTTTAACTGGGTGTTTTCTGGGTTTAGACAGGCTAACACAGCTTGCCTCCTAGTGTGAATGCCTTTCAGATTAAACTGTTTTTTCAGGAGTTACCACCGTGCTTGAAGCATTTCTTTGCATAGGTAGACTAGATGTAGTATATCGCCTTGCTTTGCGTTGCACAGTCTGCAAGTGACTTGGGCTGATGGCCTTTGCCATGGTGGAAGGTGCTGAACACAAGGTAGAATTCCCAATCTATGCCTCATAAAGCTCATTTTAATTGCTTTGGGGTACCCCTGATTAAAGTATGTTTTGGGAGCAAGAGCTTTGTATTTGTTAAGGGTCATCCTTGCATGAGCTCTGTTTGAAAAGGTTGCCTTGTCTTCCACCATTGAGATTTGTTTAATAGCTTTCCTGACCAGTTTTTTGAAGTTATGATAGCCAATTTGGGCATCCCATAGCTCCTTGAGTTTAGTGTGTTCCAAGGCTGACTGGAGATAGACTCTGGCTTGGGAGTTCTCCCTGTGCTGTAAATCATGCCACAGCAGATGGTTAAGCATGTGAATGGGGCGGTTCTAATCTTAAACCAGCAGATGATATATAAACCCCATGCCTTGCGAGGTCTTGACGTAGGAGCCCAAACTCCAGCCTTATTTGTGCTGGAGAAGTGTAGTTCGGAAGGCAGAACATATGTCTGTAGGCTTTGCGTCTCTGCCCCGCATAGCTTCGCTGCCGTTTGCAATTGAGAGAAGTAGTTTGGCCTGAGCTACCTTTAGTAGTAGGGTCAAAATCGGCCCGTCAATTTGTTAGCGAGGTTTTTCATTGTTAGCGCCATTAACAGACCCTTTCTTCTTGCTTCCTCCATCTGGAACTTAAACGACCCTCCAATATCAAATGTGACTCCTAGGTACTTATATTCCTCAGCGGACTCAATTTTTGTATCCCGAGGAACCAGTTTCTCTGACGCTTCTTTTTGTTGTTATATATTGACATCGTCCGTGTCTTTTGCAGGTTTATTCTTAAATTGTTTTCCATGGCGTAGTTCTGCATTGCCGTCAATAGAAGCTGTAGGCCGACATAGGTATGACTAAGCAGAACTACGTCATCGGCGTACATAAGATTGTTCAGTGTATTCCCGCCTATCCTCGGTGAGTGTGAGTTGCAAGCGTCAAGTGCTTTTGGCAGATCGGCCATATACAGGTTAAACAGGGTTGGTGCAAGCACACAACTCTGTTTCAGGCCTTTTGTTGTGGGAATTTTCGGAGAGACATGGGTGCCACCTCCTAGTTTCACCTGCACCTAAGTATTTCTGTGTAGGAACTTCAGCATGTTTAGGGTGGACTGTGATATGCCCCATTGTGCCAGTTTCCCACAATCTGCCTCTCTCCACATTATCAAAAGCAGCACTAAAGTAAATATAGCATAGGTGTAGGGGTAGCTTAGAGACTTTAGCTGCATCGATTATTAGGGACAATGTGAGGATGTTGATAGTTGTACTGGCCGATTTGCGAAACCCAGTCTGGTTCCATGGTATAATAGAACTCGCCTCAGCCCAGCTTGTAAGATCTTCAAGTACAGTGCCTGCAAAGTATTTTGCCTCGTTGTCTATCAGTGCTATGAGGCGGTAGTTGTTGGCATCAGCTTTGTCCCCTTTTTTATGGATTGGTGCTATTATTGACCCTTTCCAAGATTCTGGTATTATGTTCAACCGCCTAAGATCCGTGAATAAGGAGTGCAAAATTTCCGCCCAGTCCTCACTCTTTGCCTTATAGAGCGCAGGAGATATTCCATTTGGTCCCGGGGCCCCTTCGTTCCTCCCTTTTGTGATCTGTGTTTTGACTGTTGTGAGCAAAAGGTGGCTAGCGACCCCCAGTGATCACTGTTTGTTGGATGGAGGTTCCTGACCACTCTTCTCAGTTGAGCTTTGTCTAGCTTGTTCTTGCGGCGTTTGTGTTCTGGCCTGATGTTGTCCTTGGAATTCGGTATAGTTGTTAAAATTATTTGAGAGGTATTTCACCCAGGTTGATTCTGGAATATTTGACCCAATTCCAGAGTGATGTGGGCGGATGATCCCGTTGACTGTTTTCAAGAAGCGACTACTATTCTTGCTTTTTATGTCGCTTAGCAATTTTACCCAGTGTTCGTTCGCCGATTCTCTATTGATGTGTCATTTCAGTCTTTTTAATTTCGCCCTTTGTTCTTTCAGGGTTGCTCACACGATGGCATTCCCAGGGGATCCTCTTAGGTTACAGAGAGCAAAATGTATTGTTTTTTTGAGGGACTTAATCTGTGCTCGATGTCCTTTCGAGATATTGTTCTTTTTCCATGTTTTCTGTACCTTCTGTTTTTTGCCCGTGGTGTCTGCATATTGTTCTATTAGTGTATCAGTGTTTTTCCCAGATTTCAATTTTGTTTTCTAGGCTATCAGCTAATTGATTGAAAAGTTGAATTGTGACTTTGGCTATGGTGGTTGTATTCTTTATTGTGTATTTGATTCTCCTGAGATGTAAAGTGTAAATAGTCCCCAGAGTTACCTCAGGCCTGATCGTTCTTACTGCCTTGGCTGTTATATGGAATTCTTGGGGATGGTGATCGCTTTCTCCTTTGTCCCCCATTCTGTATCCTCCTATATATTGGAAGAGGGCAAGACTTGCAAACGTATAGTCCAAAATTGAGCTAGTTGTGACAGAGTAGTGTGAGTCAACTAGTGGAATATCGTCTGGGAATCTTCCATTTAGTGCTCAGAGATTTAGGTGTTCCAGATCTTCTAGTAATTGGTTGTTGCAGCATTTCTTCTTCCTGTACTTTGGGGGCATGCTGTGTGGGAATGGTGTAAATTCCTGTCTGTGCCGCTGCATCTTCTCCCTGGGCCAAGCCTAGGAGGTATTGATTTAAGTCCCCTGTAAAAATTAGCAGCGGGTTTTCCAACTCTATAGCTGTATCTGACACATAGTTGACAAGCTCTGTCGGGTCTTTTGTTTTTTGTTTGGGATGAATGTATGAGTTAAACAGTCATACCTCAGTTTCTTCATCCTCAATAAAAATAGAAATTTTAACTGCTATTGCTACATTTGATTTTGGGCCCTTCAAAGTTGCTGCCGATATGCTTGTGGTTGAGACATAGGTAGCCAGTCCCCCAGAACTATGGCCAAATCTACCAGTCCGTGAAGTCAAAGTGGCGAAGCATGTGTATCCCTTAATTTGTATCGGAGCCGTAAGTCAGGTTTCCTGAGGAAGGATTATGTCATAGGCCGTGACGTAGTTTATGAATTCTGGGTCGTGCATTTTGGCTGCTAGACCATTTATGTTCCATGAACAGACTCTAAGGAGGGGCTTTTTTGGTCTAACTTCAATTCTGTTTTGTGGATCGGGTCAATCCTGCTCTATGCATCTGGTTATGGTACGTGATATTGCTTCCTTGTTACATCCCTGATTTTTTAGAAGAGGTGGCCGTGCTGTTGGTTCTTGTTGTTCCCAGTGGTTATCGAGACTCCTTTGATGAGATCTCCCACGGGCTCCTTTAATGACACAATTTGAAGGTATTTGGTGCACTTTTTGTCCGATGTTTTCGGTAGTTAGTAGTGGAGCTGGGTAGGACGGATTTTGAACTGGGGATATTTCAATGTCCCATTTATGAAAAGTGCTCAGTTCTGCCAGGATTGTTTTTGCAATTCCACTACAGCACCACGTTGTTTTTGTGGCCTCTGGGCTTTGGGGATTATTGGTGCGTTTTTACTCAATAGATATGAGTTCCGTTGATCTTATCTCAGCGAGGTTTAGAATGGCTTTCATCAATGGTTTTACCACGATTTAGCATATCCTGGGAGCCCAGTGAAACGTATATTGGATGAAATTCCAGGACCGATGGCTCTTGCTTTGATATTTGTGTTTCCAAATGCCGTTGATTTGTTGTATCTGAGAACAGACCACTTGTTATTTCTGCATGCTGTATGTCCCCTTTATAGCTCAGTGCCACTGCCTTGTGGTTTACTATAGTGGACTTAGGAGTTCTTTGTATAAGGGTGATCTGAGTTGGTACTTGCCCCCCCATGCTGTATCTTGTTGTCCAGAGGCATAGGGCTGATACTGTCGTTTGTTGGTGTACCAGGGAAATTCGGTTCTCTGGATGGTGCCTCCTGGGTTGGCCTAACAGGCCTGTGTACGGTTTCCCTTGCTTCCTTACTTTGCCCATGATTTGATGTTATATTGTTTTTTTAAAATTTTTATTATCCTGTTTGTGTGCCCCAAAAGTGCATGCGTGACCTTTTATTTCATTTGCATGGATGGATTTGTTTTAAAGGGCCCAGGGTTTTTTCCTTTGTTCATGACTCCGTATTTGCTTTTGATTTTGAGTAATGACAAGATTTGTTGTTATTAGTGAATCAGTTGCTGTATTTGTCTTTACCCTTCTTCCTGTTGTGCTTTTAACATGGTTGTGTATTTGTTTCGGTTTGTCTCCTCTTTCTCCTCATGTACCCTAGTTGGTCATATCTGGTTTTGGGCGTGTTCTAGATCCAAGCAATATTTAGAAGTTTTTGATGGAGAAAGTTCTTGAATTGATGGAGTGCTTGCGTCGTCTGAGTTGGTTTTGCAATTGTTTTGAAAATCTGAGAAGATAGGGAAGTAAGACGTTGTGTTAGTGTAAAGCTTTTGGTTACAGACTTTCCTTTTTTGTTGGTGACGTTGCTTTGCGTTAAGTTTTAGTGTTTCGCCGTTGCCGGGACTCTCGTATTCACTGTGTCCTCGTTAGCACTGCCCGTCTGAGGAATGAGTACAAGGAGATTGTTTGCTGTTCCCTCAGTGGTATTTGGGATGTCCTGCCTTTTTGTTGTTGTAGTTGTTTTGGTTGTTACGCTTTTAATCTCCTTTAACACGCTGCTAAGCATTGAAGGCAAGGTGGACAGTTTGTCAACAACCTGATCACAATTGCATTCAAGGTTAGACTTTGTTTGGGCTCTTGATATCAGGCAGTTCAAATTTCCCAGTTTTTCATCTATACCAGCGGTGAAAACTGCCAGAGTGTTCAATAATGTTAACCGAATCTCCATCTTTTCAGATTGAAATTGCAGTGCGTTGACAGCCATTGGGATTGTATTGAGGAGCGAGGACCAAACACCAGTGCTTGCTCCCTTTGTTGGCTCACTGTTGTTAGAGCTGTTGTTGGTCTGATCTGTAAGGTTCGGTTTGTTGTATGGTACTTGGGGGCTAGGCACCCTAAGTTCTTGCACCACTTTGTGTTCTTTGTCTTGATCTTATAGGTAGACTTTCATTATGTCCTCCCAGTCTTGAATGTCTAATTTAGATGTAGTCACCCTCCTTTCTCCTTTTTGATCTACGTCTGTTGTCCCAGGGACCTCTGTTTCACCTCTTTGATCGGAGGGAAGGCTCCCTTCAGTGTTTAATGGGAGGTTTTCTGTTGAATGTTTGTTTCTTAATTCATTTCCCTTTTTGATGCTGTTATTGTGGTTGTTGTGGTTGCCACTGTACGTGCTGTTATTTGTGCTGATGATATTGTTGGTACTGATTGGCTCGAGACCTTACGTGTTCTTTGATGACGCTCTCCACAATGCTGTTATTGTTGAGGAGACCTCCATCACTAGCGTCATGCTGTAATATTGATTCTAAGATTTCTGAGATTTCCGAGGGTTCTTGTATCATGTGATCTGCGGGCGGGCTCTCTTGAGGCCTTCTTTGCTGACTGGGATTCATCAGAGGGCATCCTAGGTTCCCAGGTGTAGCTGGAGTAGTTGTACCGGGAGAGCATGTCATGGGCCCACCTCGTATTTGAGGCTTAGTTAGGGATTGGTGATTCTCCTGATTGTCCTGGGGTTGGGCCCTTTTGGCGACTCCAGATTCTGCAGTTAAAGCTGATACGTATGGCTGTAAAGGCAGAATCGGAGATGGTAGGCCTGTAAGGGCTGCATTGCTTGAGTAGAGAGCCGACCCGATATCCTTTAGAAAGTGGAACTTTGTGTATATCTTAGGCTGGATGGAACTCATAGCGCCTGCTGGTCCCGTCTGCACTACAGTCTCACTTAGGTCCTGTTCTGTGGTGATTTCTGGTTCCGGCCTGTGCTGAGCACAAGGGGCTTGCTTTTTCGCTTTTCTCCGCTGTGGTCTCGGCGGCATGGGCGGCATTGCTTCTCTTATTCTCCCTGATCTCATTCCGGTCTTTTGCCCCTCTTGTGTGTGATCGGGTCGAGGCTATTAAGGCTACTACAGGACTGAGGCACATTGATGGCCTTGATTATAACCCGAGAGCTGTAACGGCACCTGTTGAATGCACTCCTTTCTGCAGCTGAAGACCACGTTGTGTTCTGGTGGAAGGGGCGGTCCGATCCTGCCCTTAGTTTGCTCTACAGCAACCAGCTCCTGTTCTTTATTTTGTAAGAAAATTCACGGCTCCCGCTGCTGGTGCTAGTGCAGCTTGTCCCCTCTGGGACCGCCACTCGCCCTCCCGCTCGCTCGCCGCCCCCTGCTGTCCGCTGTTGCCTGCTGCCAAGTGACGCCAAGGGAGAGCGTGGCTATCAAGCCACCATAACAGGAGCAACAAGGGCAAGGAGTCTGGTAGCCATGTAGTCTGTGAGCAGGCTGTAGCAGGCTGTAGGAGGCTGTGGGAAGCTGTGGGAAGATGGAGGTGGGAGCCAAGGGAACCCAAAGTTATTGGAAGTTATTTTTGGAAGCTGCTGAGCCCAGTCGCGATTTGGCGCAGGCTCCACTGCTCCCCCACCACCGCTGTAATCCCCTATGAGACAAGGGGGCAAGGGGGGGGCAAACACAGAGCGAGGTCGGTCGGAGCTACTGCGCTCACCTTACTTGCCTCACCTCACCTCGCTGACCCTGCTGACACCCCGCCCCAGCCGCTCCAGTTATTTCTCCTGCTGAGTTTTTTGGGAGCGGGGGGCATGGTTGCAGAGGCTCAGCCACAGTGCCCTTGTCGTCTCTCATATCTCTCAGTAGCATCGCGGTAGAGGCTTCTCCCTTTGCTCCGCTCCTCTCCGCTGATGCCTCGCTCGCTTCTCTGCTGCTCTGTGCTGTGGCAAAATTGCAAACCCGGGCTGGAGTCACCAGACTTCCGATTGGAAGCAGAAGGTTAGGGGATGATGAAGTGGGTGTGATGTTGAGGAGGTGGAGCCAGCACTGTGGAAGGCAGGCACAGCCCTATTCAGGCCCAGGTGCAATACCCTCCCACCACTCAAGATGCAGATGAAGCTATTCAGCCTAAGGCTGACTCATTCAGACTCTGGGAGCCACCTCAGCCCCTGTCACTCCCAAACCAGACAGTCAATTCACGAACAGGCCAAGACACACAGAAAGGTTAGACAAGAAAACAGCCACTTTCTAAAAGTGCTGTTTTCAAACACAGAATTAAAAAAACATCCGTCCTAAAAGATAGGCTATTAAATTATGAGTTCAGGGATACCAGACTTTAATTTTCTACTTTGCTCCTATGGGAAGGTATGCAGGTAAACATTATACACAGCATTCCCCATTATAGCCTATTGGCAAGATAGCCTTTCAATAGTGAAAAACGAAATTGGCAGTATTTCACTAACAGAGCATGTCACCTACATTAGTACATGCTCTACCTTTCACATATAATGCACCCTGCCCAGGAGGGTACCTTGGCCCTTCCATAGGGGTGTCCAATGTGCACAGAAAGGGAAGGGTTAGGCCTGGCCAATGGGCACTCTGGTCAGTTCAGCATGGCAGTTAGCAACTGCACACAGGCACTGCGGTGGCAGCCTGAGACGGCATTTTAGGGCTACTCATGTGGGTGGCACAATCATTGCTGCAGGCCCACCAGTAGCATTTGAATCACCAGCCCCGGCACACTCAGTTCACTTTACTAGGGACTTACTGGTCAAACAAATATGCCAATCATGGATAACCAATTACATTAACAATTTACCCAAGGAGCACTTCCACTTTGACACTGATCAGCAGTTGCCAAGTGCCCAAAGGATTTAAACCAGCAAAAATTAAATCCAGTATAGTGTCAAAATACAGGAGGTATAGTCAAAAAGTCATGGGAAACCACGCCAAAGATGCCAGGTCTAACACATGTCCCCTCCAGCTGAAATTGGGGAGAACTACCTACCCTCTTGGGAGTTCTCATCACTAAGGCGGAAAAACCTGAACAGACCATCAGAGTTGGCGTGTCCTGTACCAGTGCGGTGTTCCACCGTAAAATTAATTCCCTTTAGGGAGATAGAACACCTCAATAGTTTTGGGTTTTCACCCCTCATTTGCATTCACCATTTGAGGGGCCTGTGGTCTGTCTGAACCCAGAAGTGAGCCCCAAACAGGTAGGGCCTCAGCTTCTTCAGAACCCAGACCACAGCAAAAGCTTCCCTTTCAATTGCACTCCACCTCTGTTCCCTGGGAAGTAGCCTCCTACTAATGAAGTCTACAGGTTGGTCCAAGCCCTCGTCGTTTATCTGCTAGGGTACTGCTCCCTCACCATGCTCTGAAGTGTCTGTCTGCACTACAAACTCACTGGAGAAATCAGGCGCCTTGAGCATAGGTGCTGTGCACATGGCAGTCTTTAGGGCATCAAAAGCAGTTTGGCAGGCTTCGGTCCAATTCACTCTCCTGGGCTGCTTCCTTGAAGTCAGCTCTGTCAAGGGAGCAACAATGGTGCCATATCCCTTGACAAATCAGCGGTAATACCGGGTGAGTCCTAAAAAGGCTCTCACCTCTGTCTGGGTCTTGGAGAGCTTCCAAGCCAGAATGGTATGAATCATCGCTTGGAAGGGCGCTACCTGGCTGCTCCCTAACTGGTGTCCCAAGAACACCACAGATTCCTGCCCTATCTGGCACTTACTGGCCTTGAAGTGAGGTCTGCCTTTTGCAAGTGTTCTTCCCAAGTGGAGATGAACACAACAATGTCATCCAGGTATGCAGCGCTGAATTCCTCTAGCCCGGTCAGTACCTGGTTGACCAGTTTCTGGAACGTGGCAGGGGCGTTCTTCAACCCAAAGGGCATGACTCGGAACTGAAAGTGCTCCTCTGGCGTTCAAAACGCAGACCTCTTCTTGGCCCCCTCAGTTAAGGCAATCTGCCAGTACCCAGATGATAATTGAAATGTACTGAGGTACTGGGCAGCGCCCAACCGATCCACAAGCTCATCAGCTCTGGGAATGGGGTGCACGCCAATTTTGGTGACCGCATTGAGCCCATGGTAGTCCACACAAAACTGAAGTTCTGGAGTGGCACCGGGTGCAGCAGCTTTTGGTACTAAGACCACTGGGCTAGCCCAGGGTCTGCTAGAGGGCTCAATTGCCCCTAGAACCAACATCTTGGAAACCTTTTCTTTGATGCTGGCCCTGACCTTGTCAGCTACCCTGTAGAATGTCTGCTTCACAGGTAGACTATCTCCAGTGTCCACATCATGGACGCACCAGTTATTGACTCCTGGGGTCAGGGTGAACAGGGAGGTAAACTGGCCCAAAACCTGGTGACAGTCCCTCTGCTGTTCTGGGATCAGGGTGGGTGAGAGGACCACTCCATCCACTGACCCATCTTGCTTCTTGGCGGCCAGGAGTTCAGGAAGAGGGTCACTTTCCTATTCCATTCCATCATCTGTAGCCAGGAGCACCGTCACATCAGACCACTCGAATTGTGGTTTGAGGTGGTTCACATGCAGGACCCTCAAATGGTTCCTTGGAGTCTGCAAGTTAATCAGGTAGGTTACTTCGCTCTTGCGCTCCACCACCTTGTATGGCCCAGTCCACTTGTCTTGCCGTGCACAAGGCTCCACTGGCGCAATCACCCACACCTTCTGCCTAGGTTGAAAGTCGACCAGAGTGGCATTCTGGTCGTACCATCTTTTTATTTCTTCCTGGCTAGCTTCTAGGTTCTCTTGAGCAAGCTTCCTGAAGCGTGTGTCTGGTTGCAGAAGGCTAGCATGTAGCTGAACACATCCTGAGGTTTTTTTTACCAGGGGATTTCTACCAACCTTCCTTCACCAGACTGAGAGGTCCTCTAACAGGGTGGCCATTCAGGAATTCAAAGGGACTGAACCCTAAGGACTTCTGAGGCACCTCCCTGTAGGCAAACAACAGGCATGATAAAAAGACGTCCCACTTCCGTCTCATGGGCTCTGCAACGCACATTATCATGCCTTTCAGAGTTTGGTTGAATCTTTCAAACAACTTGTTGACTTGAGGATGGTAAGTAGTGGTGAACTTATAAGTTGCTCCACACTCCTCCCACAGAGACATCATGTACCTAGAGATGAATTTGGTACCCCTGTCGGAGACCACCTCTCTGTGGAACCCCACACGGGAAATGATCCCCATCAATGCACGGCCCACCACGGGTGCTGTGATTATCCTGAGAGGGGCAGCTTCCGGGTACCGGGTGCCGTGGTCCACCAAGACCAGGATTAACCTGTTGTTTAAGGCTGTGTATAGTGGCCCCACAATGTCGATGCCCACCCGCTCGAAAGTGGTGTTCACCATAGGAAAGGGTTGGAGAGGTGCCTTGCACTTCCCGCCACTCTTGCCAATTGCCTGAGAAGTCTGACAAGTCCTACAAAACGTTCCGAAGTGCTTCTTCGTCTGGGGCCAGAAAAAGTGGGTGACAAGCCTTGGAAGGTCTTGTCTTGCTCCAGATTTCCTGCGAGAGGCATGTCATGAGCCTGACCCATTAGGAAGGCCCTGAAGCGCTTGGGTACCACCAGCACACAGGCTGCCCCAGGCTCAGCAACCTTAGGCTCACTATAATGTAACCATTCTTCCCAGTAAATGAGATGATCCTTGGACTCTCCACCTGCTGCCTGGTCTGCAGCATGTTGCCAAACACCAATGAGAGAAGGGCATTCCATCTGTGCCTTGCAGAACTCCTCTCTCGTGGGGCCACCTTCTTGCTGCCAATTGGTCAGCTCAGTTAGGTCACCCAGTTCGGCCACCTGTTCCCTGGTAGGCTCCAGGACATCCCTCTCCGGTTCTGTCCCTTCCTGGGCTGTGGGAATGGCAGAGTGGGTTTCCCGTGCCCCCTTCCCTTTCTCTTCCTGGCAGTCCCCTGGGCCACTGTTTCAGGCTCCTGGTCTGCTGAATCACTCCTACTGGCTTCCACAGAGCGAGTGGCAACACAGATTTACTAAGGCAGACCCAACATCTCCAGATGAGCCTGGCGTTCCACCTCCTTCCATGGGGAACTCTCCAGGTCATTTCCTAGCAGATAGTCTATAGGCATGGAGGAACTCACAACACCCTTCAAGAGATCTGAGACCCCCGCCACTCAAACGGAACATGCGCCACCTTGCAGAGGCACACCGAGTTGTCAGCTGCAACTACTGGTAAAGTACATTGGTAATGACCTGCTCTTCAGACACTCACTGACACCTTACAGATGTCACACTGGCTCCGGTGTCTCTGAGAGCCTCCACCCTCCTCCCATTGATGGTCATCCACTGCCTATATTTCTTAGTGTTCTCGGGCAGGTAGGTTTCCTGGACCATCTCTCGGTCTCCTAGAGAGACAAGGGTGATTATTGCTGGTCCCTCTCCTTCACTGGAAATTAAATCCTCTCCCAAAGCTACACTCACTAAATCTGGTTTTGGAGCACCAGTGGGTGCTTGAGATTTCTTGGGGAAACTAGGAACAATGTGTCCCACCTTATTGCAGTGACAGCAGTTAGGGAGACCCCTGTTGTCCTGCCTGTCCCTAAGGGGCCAGGTTGGTTTAGGTTTGGGGGGCTGTGACTCCTTTCCCCTGGGAACTGTTTTGGGGCCCTTGGGAGAACTCCTTTTGATTACACTTGTCCCCCCCACTCTTCTGCTGGGGACCCTGCCCACCTTTGGCTGTGGTATCCACAATTCTTCTGTGGACCCTGGTGCTGGTCCAGCGGTCTGCCTCCCTAGCAAGCTCAATGGGGTCTGTCAGATTGCTGTCTAAAAGATGGCGGCACAGCTCTGGAACACATAGACTACTCAAGTGCCCCCAACTAATTAAATGTAACAAACCCTTATTATCAGTTACTAAGTATGGGCGGAAAATCCGTTCCGCTCGCGGATTTTGCGGATTTTCGGTAAATTCGCAATCCGCGAGATTCGCGAATTTCCCGCAAAATCCGCAAATCCGCGAGCAGCGGATTTTATGGCTTGCTCGCACTGTTCGCGTGAGTTCGCGGCTTCCCAGTTCAACTTCGCGCCCCGCGAATAAGCGCTAAATTGCAGAAATACGATCTTAGCAAAACTGAAACTACTTACCAGGTTCAAAAGTTCAAGCTCATCATTAGTAGCCATTTCCTGTAGTGCTTCCTGAGGGGCCCCTCCAGAGTTCAGTTGCCTACTTGCAACTATTGTGTGACCCTGCTCTGACCCTCAGAATAGTTACACAAAGGTCCTGAATTACAGCTAAGGCAGACAAGCAGGAGCCAGGCTGGAAGTTCAAATCCAGTGACACATTAATCAGCCCCTAATTCATTATTGTCAGTTGGGGCAGGGCAGGTGCTGTAACTAATTTTGCAACAATGAAAGCACTTAGCAAGTGCAAAAGATCACTAATCAGGAAGCACTAAGGAAGCAGGTGCCAGCTAAAAAAATATTCTGTGACACATTAATCAGCCCCAAATTAATTCAGGTCACTTGAGGCAGGGAAGGTGTGCTTTGCTTTGCCACAATAATGTACACTGGACAACCAGAGGGTGTTGTGATGAAACAGAGGGTGGCATGGGTAGGCCAGAGGGTGGCATGAGTAGTCAGAGAGTGGCAGTGGTGACAGAGAGTGGCAGTGATGAAGAAGAGTGTCCCAAACAGGCTGGACACGTAGAAACAACAAGTTAGCAAAACTTGTGACCCGACAGGTAAGTTCGCGTTTGCGAAATTGTACAAAACCCTCGCGAACTGGCAGAAACCCGCGCGAACACACAAAAAAAAATCCACAAATTCGCGAGAATTCGCGGATTTTGCGGATTGCGAGTTCGCAAATCCGCAAAATTCGCGAACGCGAGATTCGCAAAATTCGCCCATGCTTATCAGTTACTCTCCTGCCCTTCATACAACCTTCCAGTGCACACATGTACAGATTCACACACTCCATTCACGGCTCAGACTCTTTCTTCTTGGAGTTCCTAAACTAGAGTCTAAACTGTTCTGGAGTAAGTCCATACCTGAGACATAGGGCCTCCTTCATATTGGAATAGGTCATGGGACCTGCTAGTTCTAAGGGCTCTAGAGCACTCCTCCCAGAAGCCTAAAAATGTTTCCACAGGCCCGCCCCCCAATGCTGTTAAGGCACACCATTCATTCTTAAAGCAATCTCATAAGAGGTGAACCAGGCATAGATATCCTCACTCCTATTAAAATTCTGTACCAAATCCTTAAGGATATATACTTTACCCCCCTGCACTGGCAGTGCACTGCCACCATTTGAGCTGGACTCCGCCTGCTTGGTCTTGATATCCAGCTCCCTCATGCTCACTTCATGAGCCAAAAGCAATTTCTATTCTCCCAGCGCACGAGTGTTCTTGCTCTCTTCTGTCGCCCTTTTTTTCTACTTCTGATTGCTTCATCTTTATCTTCATGACTTCCAATTCACTCACTCTTTGATTCTCCTCTAACTCTTCAGGAGTGAATCCCCTACTGGAATGGTTGCTGCCAGGCCTTGAGCCTGGTCTGCTCACAGGCAGATCTTGGGGCTGAAAACCATTCCTTCCACTTGCATCATTACTGTTAGACCTGACATCATTGACATGAGTCTACCTTCCATTTTTGATGGATTGCCTCCTCTGTTTTGATATGTTTTTGCTGGATTTATGCTTTGAGCACTGTGCCAACACTAATCAGTGTCACAGTTCAAGTGCTCCCTATGTTAAATTGATGTATTAAGTGGATTCTATGATTGGGTTATTTGATTTATCTGTCAGCCCCTAGTACAGTGCACCATGTGTGCCCAGGGCCTGTAAATGAAATGCTGCTGGTGGGCTTGCAGCACTGGTTGTGCCACCCAGAGAAGCAGCTTGTAAAGTGTGTCTCAGGCCTGCAATTGCAAGGCCTATGGGCAGTCTAGCACTGCCATGTCAACTTGGCCAAGTGCACCCACTTGCCAGTCCCTAAACCTTTCCTTTGCTTCATATTAGACACCCCTGTGGTAGGCCCAAGGGCAGGGTGCATTGTAAGTATAAGGTAGGACATGCTATGATGTGTGTAGCATGTTCAAATAGTTAATTACAGCCATTTTCGTTTTTCACTATTGAAGGCTAGCTGTTCTCCTAGGCCAGAATGGGCAGTTAAGATTATTACATCCTTATAATCCTAACTGACTCAGGGGACATGGTAGAAATTCGAATTTAGTATGCCTGAATAATAAAACACATGTTTTAGTAAAGTTTGTTTTAATATCCTGTGTTTGAAAATACCACTTTTAGAAAGCAGGTATTTGCTTGCCTAACCATTTGAACCTGCCTCTGCTGGGTTGTGTATTCCTTGTCTGGGTTTGTGTGTGACAGGACTGGGGAATTCCAGGATACAGGCTGGGGCAGCCCAGGGGTGAATATTGAGATCTGCACCTAGAAGGGAGGGAGGAGTTTCACCTGGGACCTGAATAGGGCTGGGCCTTCCCTTTACAATGCTGGCTCCACCCCTGTGACTTGTCTGGTGTCTCTGCCCTGCACTGTGAAAGGAGAGGAGGAATCATGTCAGCAGAGTGCTCCAGAGCTGTATCTTCCCTCCCCTGTGCTGGATCCACCTCCTGTGGGGCGGCTGATGTCTCTGCCCTGCACAGACATCAGCCATCAGAGTCATGTAAACAAAGTGCTCAGGAACTTGTTTGAACTAGGCAGAGGCCTCTCTGCCTTCATAGAACAAAGGATTTTGGGGTATAAATATTGGGACCCTGATCCCAAGAAATTAGATCACTTCTGGAACAAGAAGCCTTTCTGCCAAGGAGAGGAACCAAGGAAGCTGCAGGAGTTTGGACTGCCCCTCTGCCAGTGTACTGTTTGCTGGGTTGGCCTGCAGTGGTTGCTTCATTGCCAAGGGAAAGGAGAAGGAACTTTGTAAAGGACTTTTATCTACAGAATATTCTCCAAGGGCTTGAACTGTGCTTGCCTCCTGCTGAAGTCTCAGGGACAAAAGACTTCACCTCCAGGTCCCTCCTAAATTTTCTGGCTGGGGATTCTGACTCCAGACACTTGCGTGCCACTCGGAGCTGGAAGTGCGACGCATCGAGAAGAAGCGTGTCGCCGCCGCAGCTGAAATCATCGCAACGCCGGAGAAGCGAGCCTTCGCCGCATCTCCCTGGAAGCGTGGGTTCATTGAAGCTGCCTGCTGTCGCATCACCGGAGAAGCGTGCCGTCATCGTTAGAGTCGCCATCGCATCACCGGAGAAGAGTGTACCAGGGCCTGTCGCCGCTCCATAGTACAGAGTTGTCGCAAGGCTGCCAGGGCGTCATCGCATCGCTGCATCAAGGGCGCCATCTTCTCGCATCGCAACTGTATCGTCGCATCACATCAAGGCGCCATCTTGCTCACCGCAATGGGCCCGCAGGCCGAGAATCTTCGCATCACCTCCGCACCGGTAAGGCTCACGACGAGTCCCCTACTCTGCGCAAGCATTGAGGATGGACGCAACAGTTCCCCCGGGTCATGGAACCGACGCATTTCCCCTTTTGCGATCCTTTTGTTCACATTATGTTACGCATCCAGGTACTTTGTTGAGAACTTTGTCGCATTTACCAACAACTTGAACTAAGAGACTTTAATCATATTTTAAGTAATCTTAAGTGTAGTATTGTGGATTTCTGTTGTTTGTGGTCTTGTGTTTACGTCTATATAAAGAATACTTATTTTTATAAAACCTGTGTTGTGTCCATCTGTAGTGTTATCACTGTATTATTGTGTATATTTACAAATGCCTAACACACTGCCTCTGAGATAAGCCTGTCTGCTCGTGCCAAGCTACCAAGGGGGTGAGCAGGGGTTATTAAGGAGTGTAATCCCCTTATCCTGACTTAGAAGTAAGGGTCCCTATTTGGACAAAGGTGATAATAACCATTGCCAACTAGAGACCCCCAGATCTAACATTGGTGGTCAGCGGTGAGGATTTGGACTTTGCATTTGTGTTTCATATACCGTGATTGGTGTACACTACTAGGGAGTGCAGACCAAACGCGACCACATACTTTTTTTTTAGAATCCTTTTTCCTTGGACTGTTAGTTTTTTCCTGAAAACTCCCAAATGTTTACTACCATGAGTAAACCAGCATCTGTTGCATCTATGGATCTTGATTTTTAAGAAGAGAGGTTGGAAACAGCACAAGTATCTACGCAGGAAACTGAAAGTTGCTACAACAGGCATTTCTAAAAAGGAAGACTACGAAAAGGCGCTGAGGGCCTGGATAGAAGCAAGAAATGTCCCTGATCTTGTGGTGGAGCCTTTTGGGGATGCAGATGGGCAAATTGATGGGCCAGTGTTTCCAGCCAGGGGAGGGATACTGTCCCTGCCTGGCAGCAGTACCTCTTCCAAAGACCTATCCCCCAGAGAGTTGGAAGACAGGGAGAGAAATAGGGCACACAAGCTGGAGATGGCTAAGCTTAAAATGGAGAGTCCGAGGGAAACAGAGAATAACAGGTTGTCTTTGGAAAGGGAGAGAATGAGAATTGAGCATGAGAGAATGTTGAGGGAGTTAGAGATCAAGACCAAGAGCTTAGAAATCAATCCCTCTGGTGGCAGTGCAGCATCTGTGCCTTCAGAAGGCAGAGTACATATTCCCAAGGATGTCATCAACGATTTTCACAAAGGTGAAGATATTGGTCAGTGGTTTGGCGCGCTCCCTGTGCCTGACCCCAAGATGGCGGCACCAATCCCCGCATCGGACTCCCACCTCTAACGACCTTCCGGATAAGACTCCCAACTCCTCTAGACCCTTTCTCTCCTCTCCTCTCCCTGAGCCAGACACCAACAACTCAAAAACCCCGATGGGAGGGGCAACACATCCTCGCTCCTCCACTACCCAGAGCCTGTCTCTATGATGGCGGCCACCCGACCCTATGTCTCCTCCACGTCGATAATCCTATTTTAACCAATGAGGTCCAAATGTTAGCACAAAAGTCAACCTAATGTGGGAAACAATCCTGAACCACAAATAAATGAATCAAGCAACTCAATAAACTGAGACAGGAGGTGCAGCTCACTCCTTTTTAACCTGGTGCCTACCCCCAAGATGGCGGCCTCCCACCCGCCCTTTTCTTTCTTCTCTGCTCCGTCAAACCTGCAACCAATGTGGACTGAATTGTAATTAGGAAACACCATTATTTGTGAGAAACAACCTGAACCACTAAAGAACAAAACGCAGCAAGCCGAAACAGGAGGTGTAACACACCCTCGATCTCTTCACTTCACCGTACCAACACCGCAGAATGAAGACAAACCCTTTGTGAACTTAACTGTTAACTTAGGTCCAATCAAAATTTGTGATGAAATTCTGAATTTGTGTGTCTAACCCGACCCGCTGACCAATCCCCTTTCATCACCTCTCCTGGAACCCCACTACACTCCCCCACCCCTAGCACAGCTTAAAGAGATAAGCAATAGAGTAATCACCCACTCCTCATTCTCACATATAACCCACGCCGCAGATTCTAAGATTGAGCTCTCTAGACCAGAAGGAGATTGAGCTCTCTAGACCAGAAGGAGCGACTTAAAACACCTTCCCCCACTTAGCAACAGAGAAGGGTACCTACTCCTTCTCCTTACAATCTTATCCTCTCTGACCAACAGACTGAACTCAATCTCGGGCCAACCGCCCAAAACCATATTCTAGAAATGTCTCCCCCACCACCTCTCCCTACCAATACCCCACTCCCTAACGGATTGAAACCTTACGGCCCAAATTTCTTCTCCATCAATTTCTCACCCAATCTCACACCTAAAGCAAAAAGAAACCTCAAACATAAGCTAATGAAACAACAGTCGGAAATTCTTTTAGCAGACATATACCACTGCTCCTCCAAAGGCCAGTTAAAAATGGACCTCTTATTCCATACCACGAGACGCATCTACAAATATTCAAACAACGAACACTCCCCACAGCTCCAAACTAACGATCACACTCCCTAACCGCCCTACACACAGAGGCTACACATCTCTGACCATCTACACCAATGGCACAGTCATGATCCAAGACAACATTGACAACCTAGAAGCTTTTGACTCCCTTTTTCCCTTGCTCCGCAGTGCCCCCTCGCTTCTACAAAGCCTCAGCCCATCCAACTCCCTATCCCCTGGCAGACCACACATCCTGAAGACCACACAAAGCAACCTCAAATTTCCTGCCTTGAAAGCCCACCTCCCCCTTCCAAACACCACCCAAAATCCCACCTTTTCCCACCTGATAGCTCTCAATTCTCTCCCTCCATCCTCTAGCAGTCAGAGCCCTACCCCTGATGAGGGTCCGCAACCCCCCACTGAACAACACACCTCCCTCCGATAGCTCTCATTTCTCTCCCCCCTCCTCAAGCAGCCAGAACCACTTCACCGCTGAGGCTCTCCAGCACTCCACTGAACAACCCCAACCCCTCCTTCCGTAAGCCCCCTCCCCAACTAACAACCAGTGAACCTTGCCCGAAGTCAATGACTCCCAACTCTCACTCGCAACCACAAGGTGATCTCCCACTCCCCATACCCAGGACTACCAATAGGGCCATCTTGAACAATTTCAACACCAAAAGTCACCCTCAAGAGCCCTCTCAACACCCATACCCAACACTCACTCCCTCCAACACCAATCATGCAAGACCACTCAAGACACAACAACCTAGATTGTCCAACCCCCCTTTCTTTAACAAGAATAACTCCCCCATCGGGAACCAGACACAAAGACCCAAAAGATCCAGAGCTGTAATGACCTCCCTGGACGCCCCCACCCCATTCCCCATAGAGACGTCCCAGCAATTTACTCTGCTGGAAAGCCAGCTACAAACGATAATACTGGGCCTCAACAAAATCCTACGGAACCTCACCTCATCTCAAAAGCCGAACGAACTCCCATCTCCGAAACCAACACTCCCAACCCCAATCACACAAGATCAAAAAAGACCAAAGGGCCCAGCTGGACCACAACCCCCCTACTAAACCAGACACTAAGAAACAAAAGAGCAAGACCCGCAATGTCCCAGAGCGAAGCGATAATTCTAGCCTCGTCATATAACTCATCCATCACCGCCCATTCCAACTCCAAGATCCAGGTAGTCACTGGATTCAGTAGAGACCGTTCACACCCCATACCCACAAGACCACCAGCCTTCCTCACAAGCATCCCCAGAGCCCCCTTTAAGGAAAACTCCGTAATGGAGGGATCCTCCACAAACTGCATGCTCGTTAACTGCAGATCAGTCATCAAACATGCCACAGAACTAGCTGAGACCATCCTCACCCACGACATAGACATCACGTTCATCACTGAAACATGGGTGAATGAGACCTCCCCCCCAACCATGGGCATGCTTGTCCCCCCTGATTTCACAATCATCCACAAAGACAGAATCAAACAATGAGGAGGAGGTATAGCAATCATTCACAAGAATGACATCGTCGTGACGGAAACCGATGCACCAGAATACAACTCCTTTGAATGTCTCACTGCCTCCATCAAGACAAGCAACAACAATCCATTACTCTGCCATCTCCTCTACCATCCGCCAAGAAACAATGCCTCATTTGGAGAACACCTCTCAGACCTGATAACTCACGACTCACTCCGTGACTCCAACAACCTAATCCTTGGCGACCTCAATATACACTGGAAAGAAAAAAACAACACGCTACTCAAAACCCTAAACGATCTCCTAACCAACTACAACCTCACCCAACACTGCACTGAGAAAACCCACAATAGAGGCTCAATCCTGGATGCCATTATCGCACAACCTGACTTAGTTTCAATTGACCACACCTTGCCCATTGACTGGTCTGATCACCATATCATTCTCTTCCATATCAACCAAAAGACCCAGTGTCAGTTCAGCACGCAAGACCCCCCCCCCAATGTGGAGAAACGTAAGTCAGATTCCCCTTGAAGACCTGGAGGAAAGGTTAAACTCCCTCCTCCCCAACCACAAAGGTGAGCTCTCAACAACAGAACTCACCTCCCACTACAACTCCACCATGTCCTCCATCATGGACCAAATAGCCCCCCTGAAACTAAAAAGAGTCCGGAACATACCATCGAGATCATGGTTCAACACAGGCATAAACTCCGAAAGAAGAGAACTAAGAGCTGCAGAAAGACTCTGGCGCAAAACCCCAACCTCAATCCTACGAAATAGACTGAAATCAGTTTGTCGAAAATATGAAAAACACATAATGAATGAAAAATCTTCCTTCTTCTGTAGTGCCCTTGCAAATGCTAAAAACAGGCCCAAAGAACTCTTCAATCTCATTAGGTAACAAACATCCAAACCCACATCAACACTAGCTATGGCCTCAATGGACCTATGCGATAACTTTGCTAATTTCTTCACTGACAAAATCCCCAAGATTGAACTCTCCTTGGACACTCACCATAGCCTCCCTGCCAGCAATTTTCCTCAAGAAACAGAAGAGACTACTCCCAGTCACCCAGCAAACCTATGGAAATCTGTCAATCCCATCGCAGAAGCAGAGATAATCAAAATGATCTCCAACTCCAAACCCTCAGCACACTTCCTGGATCCCATACCTGCCCATCTGGCCAAAAATCTCACACTTTCCCTAGCCCCACTCTGGACTGAGATTATAAACAGCTCCCTAAGCACTGGAACCATGCTGGACTGTCTCAAAATTGGCCAAGTAACACCTCTACTGAAAAAACCAGGCCCGACACAAACGATCTAAACAACTTCAGACCCATCTCCAACCTCCCTCTCCTTGCGAAAATCCTGGAAAGATGTGTTCTCCTCCAACTTACCCAACACCTGGAAATCACCAACGTTCTTAACCCACACCAATCAGGTTTCAGAGAAGGATGCAGCACAGAGACAGCAATCCTAAATATAATAGACGATATGCACAAATCCCTTGACACAGGCCAATGCGGCATTCTCATACTCCTGGACATATCGGCAGCTTTCGACACGGTTGACCACAAACTTCTCATCAAGACACTTAAAGAAAGGGTTGGAGCTGAAGAGGTGGTCTTACAATGGTTCACCTCCTTTCTACAAAACCGCTCGCAAAAAATAAAAATAAAGAACTTCCTGTCTGACTTAGTCCCTGTTAGCAGGGGTGTCCCACAAGGATCAGTTCTCTCACCGCAGCTTTTCAACATCTATATGGAACCACTTACCATCATATTAAAAAATAAACAACATACCCTTCCACCTCTATGCTGGCGATACCCAGATCTACCTGGAAACCTTCTCCATCGAAGACATTCACAGACTAAACGACACTCTGAAAAAGTCGAGCACTGGCTATCACAAAACCACCTGAAACTAAACCAAGACAAGACAGAAATCCTCCTCATCTCCAACAAGGAGAAGAACCCCCAAATCACTGAATGTTTAAAAGCTATTGATGCTCTCAATCACAAACCCACCCCAGCTGATTCTGTAAAATCGCTGGGAATCACTCTGGACCCTAAGTTAGACATGAGCAAACACATCAAGAACACTGCAAAGAGCGCCTTTCTCAACTTAAACTACTCAAAAAAATAAAACCCTTCATCCCCCCCAATGACCTGAAAAAAACCCACTCAAGAGAAGTGTGGCTCAATGATTAGAGCGGCAGACCCTGATGCTGAGGTCTAGCCCGGGACCTGGGTTCAATTCCCCGCCTCGGCGGGTCTTGGGCTCAAAAATTCCACGGACCTGATAGTTCCTGCCTATTCCAATCATCGAGTCCCACTCTGCAACTCTGGGCAATAGCTTGCTTAATCTCCACAACGGCCCCCACAACGCTAAGGATGCCTGGCCTCCACCTTGGGGGTGCCCAGGAGTGGACGCCTCACAGGGAAAGCCAGGATGGGTTCCACAGCGGTATTCGTACAAGCGCCTTGAGACCCTTGCGGGTGAGTAGTGTGCTATACAAGTATCAATTTACAATCTCTAGTGCTATCAAGACTGGACTACGGAAATGCAACTCTCACAGGATCAGCAAAATCTCACCTAGCCCCCCCCTCAGATCAACTCTGAACGCAGCAGCCAGAATGGTCACCGGAGTCAAGAAATATGAACTCATATCGCCTGCACTTAGAGAACTAAAATGGCTTCCCATTATAATGCGTGCCAACTTCAAAACTGCCTGCCTCACAAACAATGCAAATACAACAGGTGATGGACCGAATGTGGATCAATGTCACACACTCACCCCAGTCCAAAGATCTCGGCCCAAATCCATCGTTTTTTTGTACTCCACACCACCCCGGGTTAGACAATGGCGATATGCAAATCAGCTCTGACCCTGTGCCCCATGGGAACAGTCCAGTCCGAACTACAAAAGCCATGTCCTTCCCAGAACGGAATCAAGCATCCGAGGACTAGACCGGTTTCGAGGTAACACCTCTCATCAGCCCGGCTAGTTTGACTCCAGTGGTGTGGAGTGCCTGGGACCCACGTCTGGGCATCCCCAGCGCACTTAGGGCGGAATATGCAAATACAACAGGTGATGGACCGAATGTGGATCAATGTCACACACTCACCCCAGTCCAAAGATCTGGGCCCAAATCCATCGTTTTTTTGCACTCCACACCACCCCGGGTTAGACAATGGCGATATGCAAATCAGCTCTGACCCTGTGCCCCATGGGAACAGTCCAGTCCGAACTACAAAAGCCATGTCCTTCCCAGAACGGAATCAAGCATCCGAGGACCGGACCGGTTTCGAGGTAACACCTCTCATCAGTCCGGCTAGCTTGACTCCAGTGGTGTGGAGTGCCTGGGACCCACGTCTGGGCATCCCCAGCGCACTTTGGGCGGAATATGCAAATACAACAGGTGATGGACCGAATGTGGATCAATGTCACACACTCACCCCAGTCCAAAGATCTGGGCCCAAATCCATCGTTTTTTTGCCCTCCACACCACCCCGGGTTAGACAATGGCGATATGCAAATCAGCTCTGACCCTGTGCCCCATGGGAACAGTCCAGTCCGGACTACAAAAGCCATGTCCTTCCGAGAACGGAATCAAGCATCGGAGGACCGGACCGGTTTCGAGGTAACACCTCTCATCAGCCCGGCTATCTTGACTCTAGTGGTGTGGAGTGCCTGGGACCCACGTCTGGGCATCCCCAGCGCACTTAGGGCGGAATATGCAAATACAACAGGTGATGGACCGAATGTGGATCAATGTCACACACTCACCCCAGTCCAAAGATCTGGGCCCAAATCCATCGTTTTTTTGCACTCCACACCACCCCGGGTTAGACAATGGCGATATGCAAATCCGCTCTGACCCTGTGCCCCATGGGAACAGTCCAGTCCGAACTACAAAAGCCATGTCCTTCCCAGAACGGAATCAAGCATCCGAGGACCGGACCGGTTTCGAGGTAACACCTCTCATCAGCCCGGCTAGCTTGACTCCAGTGGTGTGGAGTGCCTGGGACCCACGTCTGGGCATCCCCAGCGCACTTAGGGCGGAATATGCAAATACAACAGGTGATGGACCGAATGTGGATCAATGTCACACACTCACCCCAGTCCAAAGATCTGGGCCCAAATCCATCGTTTTTTTGCACTCCACACCACCCCGGGTTAGACAATGGCGATATGCAAATCAGCTCTGACCCTGTGCCCCATGGGAACAGTCCAGTCCGAACTACAAAAGCCATGTCCTTCCCAGAACGGAATCAAGCATCCGAGGACCGGACCGGTTTCGAGGTAACACCTCTCATCAGCCCGGCTAGCTTGACTCCAGTGTTGTGGAGTGCCTGGGACCCACGTCTGGGCGTCCCCAGCGCACTTAGGGCGGAATATGCAAATACAACAGGTGATCGACCGAATGTGGATCAATGTCACACACTTACCCTAGTCCAAAGATCTGGGCCCAAATCCATCGTTTTTTTTGCACTCCACACCACCCCGGGTTAGACAATGGCGATATGCAAATCAGCTCTGACCCTGTGCCCCATGGGAACAGTCCAGTCCGAACTACAAAAGCCATGTCCTTCCCAGAACGGAATCAAGCATCAGAAGGACCGGACCGGTTTTGAGGTAACACCTCTCATCAGCCCGGCTAGCTTGACTCCAGTGGTGTGGAGTGCCTGGGACCCACGTCTGGGCATCCCCAGCGCACTTAGGGCGGAATATGCAAATACAACAGGTGATGGACCGAATGTGGATCAATGTCACACACTCACCCCAGTCCAAAGATCCGGGCCCAAATCCATCGTTTTTTTGCACTCCACACCACCCTGGGTTAGACAATGGCGATATGCAAATCAGCTCTGACCCTGTGCCCCATGGGAACAGTCCAGTCCGAACTACAAAAGCCATGTCCCAAAATAAAGCGCTACACACAGGGAATCCCGCCTACCTGGCCTCTAAACTCCAGAAGGCCCGTCAGACAAGAAACCTAAGGAGCACCAACACCTTACTCCTTATCCCCCCGAAAACTCGTAAACAGAAAACAGCATCTCGCTCCTTCGCAGGAAATGCACCAAAAATCTGGAACTCTATTCCAATCCATATCATGACCAATCCCTCCTTCCTAATTTTCAAAAGGTAGCTCAAACACCTCTTCCTTAATTGATCCCTCACAATTGGATAACTAAAGCCTAAATAATCAAATCCTGCTTATAGCAGCACACAGGCACTTTGACACTAAGACCTAATCTTCATGAATCTCACCTAGAGCCACAGTGCCTCTTCAACGTCATCGCCGTGCAACGTCACAAGACACCGGACACCCTACGATACTAACCTATCTTTCGAAGGACAATGGGCTCTCACCCGAAGATACTATGCGATACGTCCTGACTCACTGTACATATCACTGTGTAAATTTGTCCTACGTTGTGTTAATGCTGTAAAGCGCTCTGATACCCTAGAAAGCTTGCTGGAGAGGCGGACCGCTGGGTCAGTACCAGGGTCCACAAGGGTCTTGTGGGAGACTCCACCAAGGGTGGGCAGGGTCCCCAGCAGAAGAGTGGGGGGGACAAGGGTAAACAGAGGGAGTTCCAAAAAGGTCCCCAAATTAATTCCCAGGGGGACCAAGGTAAGGGTTCCCAGTCTCCCCCTGAAAAGCAGTCAGGACCCCCGACAGGTAAACCTGTTCATAGGGGGCCTGTTACCTGCTTTTAGTGTAAGTAGGTGGGACACCGTTGGCATGATCCCCAGTGTCCTCAGAAAGGACAGTATGTGCCACCCCATGCACCACCCCGTCAGATGGCCAGTGTAGCCCTGGGTGGGGAGGAGATGGGTGCCCAAGGTAGGTGGGATCCCGCAGAAATGTCCCTTTTCTCATTAGGAGATTTTGAGATGGTCCCTTAAACTCAGCTGCCTAAGAACACTAAAAAATACAGGCAGTGGGTGGCCATCAATGGCCATAGGGTGGAGGCTCTCAGAGACACAGGAGCAAGTGTGACAGCTGTCAATGTATGTATGTATGTAGTTGAGAAGTGTGGCTCAGGGGTTAGAGGCGGCAGACCCGGAAGCTGAGATCGGTCCTGGACCAGGGTTCAATTCCCCGCCGGCGGGTCTTGGGCTAAAAATTCCACGGACTTGATAATTCTCGCCCCGTTGCCTTCTCGACTCACGGGTCCACACTCTGCGACTCTGGGCAATAGCTTGCTTAATGTCCACAACGGCCCCTCGCGGCGGGATGCCTGACTTTCACCTTGTGGATACCCTGCTATCTCACAGGGGAATACCAGGACGGGTTACCTAAGCAAGCGCCGGGAAACCCACTGCGGGTAGCTGTGCGCTATATAAGCTCAACTACATACATACATACATACATGCCTGTTGATTGTCTGTTAGGCAATGATTTGGAAAGCTCCCCTTGGGCTAAGGTGGAGAGAAAGGCACATTTGGAGCTGTTGGGTCTGCCTGAGTGGGCATGTGTGACCACTCGGTCTATGGCAGCTAAGGGTGTTCAAGAGACCCTGGAGCCTGAAAGTATGGCCCAGGGACCTGCCTTAAAGAGAAAAAGTAGGGGGCACGGGAAACCAGCCCCCATTGTTCCCATGGTCCAGGAGGAGGCAGGAGGAGGAGGCAGATCTTGAGGGGGATGCCCTAGAATCTACAGGGGAGCAAGTTTCTAAACTGGGGAACTTACCTGAGCTGACCCATTGGCAGCCAGAAGGGGGTCCCTCCAGGGAGAAATTTTGTGAAGAGCAGAAGAAGAGCCCTTCTCTTGTGGGTTTGAGGCAACAGGCCACAAACCAGGCAGCAGGTGATCAGTCGGGATCACATTGGATCTACTGGGAGAATGGTCTCCTGTATAGCGAGCCTAAGGTTGCTGAGCCTGGGCCAGGCCATGTGCTGGTGGTACCCCAGCGATTCAGAGCTTCCTACTGGGTTTGGCTCATGATGTTCCTTTAGTTGGTCATCTGGGGCAGAACAAGACCTTTGAATGGCTTGTCTCCCACTTTTATTTGGCCCCAGATGCAAAAGAGTTCAGATACTCATTGTAGGACCTGTCAAACTTGCCAGGAAAGTGGGAAGAGTGGGAGGAGGCACAAGGCCCCTCTCCAACCTTTCCCTGTAGTCAGTACCCCCTTTGAACGGGTGGGGATTGAAATCGTGGGGCCCCTGGACCCCAAGACAGCCATGGGCAACATGTTTATCCTGGTCTTGGTGGACCATGCTACCTGGTACCCGGAAGCCATTCCGCTCAGGATAGTGATGGCCCCGGTGGTGGGGCGTGCACTGATGGGGATCTTCTCCCATGTGGTGTTCCCCAGAGAGGTTGTGTCTGACCGGGATACAAACTTCATTTCCAACTATATAAAGTCTCTGTGGAAGGAGTGTAGTGTTACCTACAAGTTTACCACTCCTTACTACCCACAAGGAAATGGGCTGGTTGAAAGATTCAACCGGACCCTTAAAGGCATGATCATGGATCTTGAAGAACCAATGAGGCATAAGTGGGAGTCCTCTTGCCATGCCTTCTGTTTGCCTACTGTGAGGTGCCACAAAAGTCTCTAGGGATCAGCCCCTTTGAGCTTTTGTATGGTCACCCGATAAGAGGACCTTTGAGTTTGTTCAAGGAAGGCTGGGAGCAATCTCCCAGGAAACCTCTCCAGGATGTGTATAGCTACATGCTGGCCTACAAGAACCAGACTCAGGCAAATCTGGAAGCCAGCCAGGAGGAAATGAAGCAGTGGTACGATCAGAATGCCACTCTGATTGAGCTTCAACCTAGACAGAAAGTTTGGGTCATGGCCCCTGTGGAGCCTTGTGCGCTCCAGGACAGGTAGACCGGTCCATATGAGGTGGTGGAGCGCAAGAGTGATGTCACTTATCTGGTGAACTTGCGGTATCCCAGGAGCCCCTTCAAAATCCTGCATGTTAACCCCCTAAAGCCCCACTTCGAAAGGTCCGAAGTGGGCATGCTCCTAGCGACGGATGATGGAATGGAGGAGGAGACCGAACCTCTTCCTGACCTCTATTCTGCAACAGAGCAAGATGGGTCAGTGGATGGTGTCAGCCTCTCTGCCACACTGACCCCTGGTCAGCAGCAAGATTGGCACCAGCTGTTGGGGCAATTCTCTGATCTATTTTCCTTAGTTCCTAGTGTCACAGAGTGATGCGTCCATGATGTGGATACTGGCGACAGTCCTCCCGTGAAGCACAAGGCTTACAGAGTGACTGCAAGGTTAGAGCTTACATTAAGGAGGAAATCTCCAAGATGTTTGCTTTAGGGGTCATTGAGTCCTCAAACAGTCCTTGGGCCAGCCCAGTGGTCTTGCTCCCAAAGGCTGCCTCGCCGGCTGCCACACCCAAACTCCGGATCTCTGTGGACTACAAAGGGCTCAATTCAGTCACTAGGACTGGTGCACACCCCATCCCCAGTACTGATAAGCTCCTTGATCGGTTATGGGCTGCACGGTACCTCAGCACATTTGATTTGATGTCTGGGTACTGGCAGACCACCTTGACTGATGGGGCTAAATAATAATAATAATAATAAAGGATTTTATAAAGCGCCTGGTGACGCCATCTCGGCGTGTCCCCGCGCTGTGGAGAGAGTAGCAGGAGAAAGTGAGCGACCTAAAGGGTGAAAAGGTGAGTTTTTAAAAGTCTCCTAAATAAGGTCTCTGTCTCGGCCAATCTAATATGAGGAGGAAGAAGGTTCCAATTCTTGGCCGCCAGCGCACGAAAGGAGCGCCCTCCCATTCTGGCTTTGTTTATCCGGGGGGCACACAGAAGCCCGGTACCCTTGGAGCGCAATTCTCTATTGGGCATATAGGGGATTGCGAGATCCTTCAGATATTCAGGGGCTACCTGAGAGGTAATCCTGTAACATATAAGGAGCGCTTTAAACAAGATCCTCTTTTTTATAGGGAGCCAGTGAAGAGCCACTAGAGTAAGGATAGCTAAGGATAGGTCAGCATTCTCCACACCAGATGGACACTACCGATTCCGGGTTATGCCCTTTGGGATGAAGAATGCACTTGCCACCTTTCAGAGGTTAGTCAACCAGGTCTTGGCTGGACTGGAGGATTATAGTGCCGCCTACCTGGATGACATTGCAGTGTTCAGCGCCAGTTGGGAAGAACACTTTCAGCACCTCTGGGAAGTGTTGGTGGCACTGCACAAGGCAGGCCCCAGGATGTAAGCAAGTAAGTGCCAGATCGGGCAGGGTTCCATGGTGTACTTGGTGGTGGTGGTGGTGTAGCGGCCGATGGTAGCGGTGATGGATTAAACCAAGATCTTTTGACTGGGTGTGAGTGTTTGATTGATTAAGATGCTCCATCCATCACCACCCCCTTTTGTACCGCTTTTGGCCGCCATAAGCGTGGCAGGGTATGCTCAGACGTGAGTCCCTTGCTCAGTTTGCCACTGGATTCCAGCAAGCCGGGCTGAAGACGGCTGGAATGCCAGAAACCGGTCCTCGGAAGCTTGTTTCCCGTCCAGGGAAGACATGGCTTGGCAGTTCGGGCTGGACTGTTCCCATGAAGCACAGGGTCAGACTAATTTGCATATAGCCATGTCTGAACTGGGATGGCAGAGTGGGCTAAAGAACGGTGATGGATTAAACCCAGATCTTTAGACTGGGTGTGAGTATTTGATTGATTCAGATGCTCCGTCCATCACCACCCCCTTTTGTATCACTTTTGGCTGCCTTAAGTGTGGCAGGGTACGCTCAGACGTGAGTCCCTTGCTCACTTTGCCACTGGATTCAAGGAAGCCGGGCTGAAGACGGCTGGAATGCCAGAAACCGGTCTTCGGAAGCTTGTTTCCAGTCCAGGGAAGACATGGCTTGCCAGTTCGGGCTGGACTGTTCCCATGAGACACAGGGTCAGACTGATTTGCATATAGCCATGTGTTTGATTGATTCAGATGCTCCGTCCATCACCACCCCCTTTTGTACCGCTTTTGGCTGCCAAAAAGTGTGGCAGGGTATGCTCAAATGTGAGTCCCTTGCTCACATTGCCACTGAATTCAAGCAAGCCGGACTGAAGACGGCTGGAATGCCTGAAACTGGTCCTCAGAAGCTAGTTTCCGGTCCAGGGAAGACATGGCTTGGCAGTTCGGTTTGAACTGGGGTGGAAGAGCGGGCTAAAGAACGGTGATGGATTAAACCCAGATCATTTGACTGGGTGTGAGTGTTTGATTGATTCAGATGCTCCGTCCATCACCACCCCCTTTCGTACCGCTTTTGGCGGCCAAAAAGAGTGGCAGGGTATGCTCAGACGTGAGTCCCTTGCTCACATTGCCCCTGGATTCAAGCAATCCGGGCTGAAGACGGCTTGAATGCCAGAAACCGGTCCTCGGAAGCTTGTTTCCGGTCCAGGGAAGACATGGCTTGGCAGTTCGAGCTGGACTGTTCCCATGAGGCACAGGGTCAGACTGATTTGCATATAGCCATGTCTGAACTGGGGTGGCAGAGTGGGCTAAAGAACAGTGATGGATTAAACCCAGATCTTTTGACTGGGTGTGAGTGTTTGATTGATTCAGATGCTCCGTCCATCACCACCCCCTTTTGTACCGCTTTTGGCCGCCATAAGTGTGGCAGGGTATGCTCAGACATGAGTCCCTTGCTCACTTTGCCACTGGATTCAAGCAAGCCAGGCTAAAGACGGCTGGAATGCCAGAAACCGGTCCTCAGAAGCTTGTTTCTGGTCCACGGAACACATGACTTGGCAGTTCGGGCTGGACTGTTCCCATGAGGCACAGGGTCTGACTGATTTGCATATAGCCATGTCTGAACTGGGGTGGCAGAGCGGGCTAAAGAACGGTGATGGATTAAACCCAGATCTTTTGACTGGGTGTGAGTGTTTGATTGATTCAGATGCTCCGTCCATCACCACCCCCTTTTGTACCGCTTTTGGCCGCCATAAGTGTGGCAGGGTATGCTCAGACGTGAGTCCCTTGCTCACTTTGCCGCTGGATTCAAGCAAGCTGGGCTGAAGACGGCTGGAATGCCAGAAACCGGTCCCCGGAAGCTTGTTTCCGGTCCAGGGAAGACATAGCTTGGCAGTTTGGGCTGGACTGTTCCCATGAGGCACAGGGTCAGACTGATTTGCATATAGCCATGTCTGAACTGGAGTGGCAGAGTGGGCTTAAGAACGGTGATGGATTAAATGCAGATCTTTTGACTGGGTGTCAGTGTTTGTTTGTTTCAGATGCTCCGTCCATCACCACCCCCTTTTGTACCACTTTTGGCCGCCATAAATGTGGCAGGGTATGCTCAGACGTGAGTCCCTTGCTCACTTTGCCACTGGATTCAAGCAAGCCGGGCTGAAGACGGCTGGAATGCCAGAAACCGGTCCTCGGAAGCTTGTTTCCGGTCCAGGGAAGACATGGCTTGGTAGTTCAGGCTGTACTGTTCCCATGAGGCATAGGGTCAGACTGATTTGCATATAGCCATGTCTGAACTGGGGTGGCAGAGTAGGCTAAAGATCGGTGATGGATTAAACTCAGATCTTTTGACTGGGTGTGGGTGTTTGATTGATTCAGGTGCTTCGTCCATCATCACCCCCTTTTGTACCGCTTTTGGCCGCCATAAGTGTGGCAGGGTATGCTCAGATGTGAGTCCCTTGCTCACTTTGCACTGGATTCAAGCAAGCCGGGCTGAAGACGGCTGGAATGCCAGAAACCGGTCCTCGGAAGCTTGTTTCCGGTCCAGGGAAGACATGGCTTGGCAGTTCGGGCTGGACTGTTCCCATGAGGCACAGGGTCAGACTGATTTGCATATGGCCGTGTCTGAACTGGGGTGGCAGATTGGGCTAAAGAACGGTGATGGATAAACCCAGATCTTTTTACTGGGTGTGAGTGTTTGAGTGATTCAGATGCTCCGTCCATCACCACCCCCTTTTGTACCGCTTTTGGCCGCCATAGGTTTGGCAGGGTATGCTCAGACGTGAGTCCCTTGCTCACTTTGCCACTGGATTCAAGCAAGCCAGGCTGAAGACGGCTGGAATGCCAGAAACCGGTCCTCGGAAGCTTGTTTCCGGTCCAGGGAAGACATGACTTGGCAGTTCGGGCTGGACTGTTCCCATGAGGCACAGGGTCAGACTGATTTTCATAGAGCCATGTCTCAACTGGGGTGGCAGAGTGGGCTAAAGAACGGTGATGGATTAAACTCAGATCTTTTGACTGGGTGTGAGTGTTTGATTGATTCAGATGCTCCGTCCATCACCACCCCCTCTTGTACCACTTTTGGCCGCCATAACTGTGGCAGGGTATGCTCAGACGTGAGTCCCTTGCTCACTTTGCCACTGGATTCAAGCAAGCTGGGCTGAAGACGGCTAGAATGCCAGAAACCGGTGCTCGGAAGCTTGTTTCCGGTCCAGGGAAGACATGGCTTGGAAGTTCGGGCTGGACTGTTCCCATGAGGCACAGGGTCAGACTGATTTGCATATAGCCATGTCTGAACTGGAGTGGCAGAGTGGGCTAAAGAATGGTGATGGATAAACCCAGATCTTTTTACTGGGTGTGAGTGTTTGATTGATTCAGATGCTCCGTCCATCGCCACCCCCTTTTGTACCGCTTTTGGCCACCATAAGTGTGGCAGGGTATGCTCAGACGTGAGTCCCTTGCTCACTTTGCCACAGGATTCAAGCAAGCCGGGCTGAAGACGGCTGGAATGCCAGAAACTGGTCCTCGGAAGCTAGTTTCCGGTCCATGGAAGACATGGCGTGGCAGTTTGGGCTGGACTGTTCCCATGAGGCACAGGGTCAGACTGATTTGCATATAGCCATGTCTGAACTGGGGTGGCAGAGAGGGCTAAAGAACGGTGATGGATTAAACCCAGATCTTTTGACTGGGTGTGAGTGTTTGATTGATTCAGCTGCTCCATCCATCACCACCCCCTCTTGTACCGCTTTTGGCCGCCATAAGTGTGGCAGGGTACACTCAGACGTGAGTCCCTTGCTCACTTTGCCACTGGATTCAAGCAAGCCGGGCTGAAGACGGCTGGAATGCCAGAAACCGGTCCCCGGAAGCTTGTTTCCGGTCCAGGGAAGACATGGCTTGGCAGTTCAGGCTGGACTGTTCCCATGAGGCACAGGGTCAGACTGATTTGCATATAGCCATGTCTGAACTGGGGTTGCAGAGCAGGCTAAAGAACCGTGATGGATTAAACCCATATCTTTTGACTGGGTGTGAGTGTTTGATTGATTCAGATGCTCCGTCCATCACCACCCCCTTTTTTTTTTTTTTTAAATTTTTTTTTAATCCTCATTTGCCGTCTTGCCGCCCATATCCTTAATCCTTTCCAACCTCTGGGCTATTGTTGTCTCTTAGGCTGGTCTAGAGTAATGGGGCGTAGACAACACATATTTTTGAGTCTGATCCCCTCTCGACACTCCTCCTTGACCACCTGACCCAAGATGTGTGTCTTCCACCATCTCTATTCCTCGTTATCGAATCCAAATTCCAGCGAGACAGGCACGGGCTTAATCATTGGATTTTTAACATAACTATAACTTTAACCAAAATTTTGCAGGAAGGGTATCCAAAAACCTCTATTTCTTTTAGAACAATCTAGCATATCTAACTTTGCTATGTATCTCATAGCTAATATCCAGTCCAATAAGGTAGGACTGAGTGGTGAAACCCATAGTTTACATATCTCACGACGTGCTAATAACATAGCATAAAAAATAAGTCTAACATTGTTACCCAAAACTCTATTTTGTAAATCGTATCTCCCAGAAATAATTAATTCAGGGCTTACCTCAATGGGTTGGCTCAATGATTTGGAGAGGGAGTTACTCACGTCAATCCAAAATTGTTTGATATTCGGGCATGATACGAACATGTGTAAGTCATCGACATTTGGGGCTTTACATTTTGGACATTCCACCAATCCTCCTTCTTTAAATTTAGAAAGCCTGTACGGGGACCAGTATGCCCTGTGGATAGTAAATAAAACATTTCGCCTTAGATTGGCAGGTTTAACAATTCTATATAGCATGCTCATAGTTACTTGCCATTGGTCTTCTGTAGCAATCCTTGGCAAGCTATTCTTCCACAGGGTCTCAGGTAGATCAAATATCCCATCCTCCATTTCCAATATTCGCCAATACCAGCAAGCAACTTCCTTCTTAAAAGCCGTTAACTCCAGTTTTAATTCAAAATCGTTTTCCCGTCCAATCCCTGATCCTGCATGGTTTGCCCAACTTTGAATCTGCAAGTACTTGTATTTTGAGAAAACTGGGCCCCAGTTTTGTTGACATAAACTCCAGGGAATCAACTTTCCATCCTGAAATAAATCTCTCCATCTTTGTAGGGCTGGCTCCTTTATCAAATTTAAAGCTAACGCATCTCTTGTCCAGGTCGGAGCTCCCGGCGATTCCCATATCGGAGCCATATAACTGAGATAAGGGATCTTAGTTATTTTTCTTATTTTATACCAAGTCTCGGCCAAATCTTTCAGAGTCTTGAGTTTCACTTTTTTGAAAAACTTAGGGTCTCCAAACTTATATAAATAACCAAACTCATGATAACCTGATATCTTCAGCATTATTTTAAAAAGTTCGCCGATCTGAGAATGAACAAGAGAACCCAATAACATCCTGCAATTTTTCAAACAAAAAGCCCATGCATATATTTGTAAATCAGGAGCCGCCAATCCTCCTTTATTTATACTTCTTCGTATTTTCCTCCATGAAATTCGAGGGGTTTTTGATGCCCAAATAAATGAAGTTATCATACTTTGTATTTTTACCAACCATTCCTTTTTAAAACACAGCGGAATAGCTTCAAACAAAAAAGTAATTTTTGGTATAATCACCATCTTTACAAGATTAGATCTCCCATATATTGACAAAGGTATGTTCATCCAGCCCTTTAGCATATCACCAACCTCTTTTTTTACTCTGTCCAGATTAGTTTTAGCCAAGTCCTCAGTCTTCTGTGTGATCCTAACTCCAAGATATCTCATTTCTGCTGTAGTTTTTACTCCTCTCGTGTTAAGATTCCAGGTCATTATTTCGGTCTTTTCTTGGTTTAGCTGGTAACCAGAAATCCTACCAAAATCCTTTGTTATCTTTACTAGATTTTCCAAAGAGCTAACTAAACTAGTAGAATAAACAATAATGTCGTCCGCATATAAACCTAATTTCCTTGACCAGTTCATCACAGCAAAAGGGGGTATCGCTTCTGAAGCCCTGATTTTACAGGCTAAGGGTTCTATATATATATTGAAAAGTAAAGGTGATAAGGGGCATCCTTGCCGGGTGCCCCGCATTACCCTAATAGCGGATGTAAGAGTGCCATTTATAAGTACACGTGAAGTCGGAGCAGAATATAGTGAAAAAATAGATTGTGTAAATCTATCTCCTAAATTAAGATGTTGCAAAAGAGTTTTTAAATAAACAAAATTAACACGATCAAAAGCCTTGGCAGCATCTAATGCTATCACTGCCAAGGGATAATCATACTTGGAGGCTAAATCTATCATGCCTATCAGAGAGTAGGTAAGGTCTTTTAAATACCTCTTTTTAACAAAACCTCTTTGATCTTCATGTATCAATTTATGGATGATTTTACTAAGCCTGTCAGCCAAAATTTTTGTGAAAAATTTATAGTCGCAGTTTAAAAGCGAAATCGGCCTGTACGCATCCATATTTTTTGGAGATTTCCCTGGTTTGAGTATTAAAACAATGTTTGCCTCATTCCAAGAACTTGGGATTTTCTCTTCCCCCCCTAAATATTTTATTATATAAGTGACAAAGAGTGGGGACCAACGTATTATCAAAAGCTTTGTAGACTTCTGCGGGTAGACCATCCGGTCCAGGGGCTTTTCCCCTTTTGCTGTCCTTGATAACTTTCATCAGCTCCTCTTGAGTAATTTCCTTATTAAGCCCTAACATATCCCCATCTGAAAGTGGTTTTATTAAAGATAACCAGGTCTCCATCTCAACCCTATCCTACCCTTGGAGCGCAATTCAATATTGGGCATATAGGGGATTGCAAGATCCTTCAGATATTCAGGGGCTACCTGAGAGGTAATCCTGTAACATATAAGGAGCGCTTTAAACAAGATCCTCTTTTTTATAGGGAGCCAGTGAAGAGCCACTAGAGTAAGGATAGCTAAGGATAGGTCAGCATTCTCCACACCAGATGGACACTACCGATTCCGGGTTATGCCCTTTGGGATGAAGAATGCACTTGCCACCTTTCAGAGGTTAGTCAACCAGGTCTTGGCTGGACTGGAGGATTATAGTGCCGCCTACCTGGATGACATTGCAGTGTTCAGCGCCAGTTGGGAAGAACACTTTCAGCACCTCTGGGAAGTGTTGGTGGCACTGCACAAGGCAGGCCCCAGGATGTAAGCAAGTAAGTGCCAGATCGGGCAGGGTTCCATGGTGTACTTGGTGGTGGTGTAGCGGCCGATGGTAGCGGTGATGGATTAAACCAAGATCTTTTGACTGGGTGTGAGTGTTTGATTGATTAAGATGCTCCATCCATCACCACCCCCTTTTGTACCGCTTTTGGCCGCCATAAGTGTGGCAGGGTATGCTCAGATGTGAGTCCCTTGCTCACTTTGCACTGGATTCAAGCAAGCCGGGCTGAAGACGGCTGGAATGCCAGAAACCGGTCCTCCGAAGCTTGTTTCCGGTCCAGGGAAGACATGGCTTGGCAGTTCGGGCTGGACTGTTCCCATGAGGCAAAGGGTCAGACTGATTTGCATATAGCCATGTCTGAACTGGGGTGGCAGAGTGCGCTAAAGAACAGTGATGGATTAAACCCAGATCTTTTGACTGGGTGTGAGTGTTTGATTGATTCAGATGCTCCGCCCATCACCGCCCACTTTTGTACCGCTTTTGGCCGCCATAAGTGTGGCAGGGTATGCTCAGACGTGAGTCCCTTGCTCACTTTGCCACTGGATTCAAGCAAGCCAGGCTAAAGACGGCTGGAATGCCAGAAACCGGTCCTCAGAAGCTTGTTTCTGGTCCACGGAACACATGACTTGGCAGTTCGGGCTGGACTGTTCCCATGAGGCACAGGGTCTGACTGATTTGCATATAGCCATGTCTGAACTGGGGTGGCAGAGCGGGCTAAAGAGCGGTGATGGATTAAACCCAGATCTTTTGACTGGGTGTGAGTGTTTGATTGATTCAGATGCTCCGTCCATCACCACCCCCTTTTGTACCGCTTTTGGCCGCCATAAGTGTGGCAGGGTATGCTCAGACGTGAGTCCCTTGCTCACTTTGCCACTGGATTCAAGCAAGCTGGGCTGAAGACGGCTGGAATGCCAGAAACCGGTCCCCGGAAGCTTGTTTCCGGTCCAGGGAAGACATAGCTTGGCAGTTTGGGCTGGACTGTTCCCATGAGGCACAGGGTCAGACTGATTTGCATATAGCCATGTCTGAACTGGAGTGGCAGAGTGGGCTTAAGAACGGTGATGGATTAAACGCAGATCTTTTGACTGGGTGTGAGTGTTTGTTTGTTTCAGATGCTCCGTCCATCACCACCCCCTTTTGTACCGCTTTTGGCCGCCTTAAATGTGGCGGGGTATGCTCAGACGTGAGTCCCTTGCTCACTTTGCCACTGGATTCAAGCAAGCCGGGCTGAAGACGGCTGGAATGCCAGAAACCGGTCCTCGGAAGCTTGTTTCCGGTCCAGGGAAGACATGGCTTGGTAGTTCAGGCTGTACTGTTCCCATGAGGCATAGGGTCAGACTGATTTGCATATAGCCATGTCTGAACTGGGGTGGCAGAGTAGGCTAAAGATCGGTGATGTATTAAACTCAGATCTTTTGACTGGGTGTTTGATTGATTCAGGTGCTCCGTCCATCATCACCCCCTTTTGTACCGCTTTTGGCCGCCATAAGTGTGGCAGGGTATGCTCAGATGTGAGTCCCTTGCTCACTTTGCACTGGATTCAAGCAAGCCGGGCTAAAGACGGCTGGAATGCCAGAAACCGGTCCTCAGAAGCTTGTTTCTGGCCCACGGAACACATGACTTGGCAGTTCGGGCTGGACTGTTCCCCTGAGGCACAGGGTCTGACTGATTTGTATATAGCCATGTCTGAACTGGGGTGGCAGAGCGGGCTAAAGAGCGGTGATGGATTAAACCCAGATCTTTTGACTGGGTGTGAGTGTTTGATTGATTCAGATGCTCCCTCCATCACCACCCCCTTTTGTACCGCTTTTGGCCGCCATAAGTGTGGCAGGGTATGCTCAGACGTGAGTCCCTTGCTCACTTTGCCACTGGATTCAAGCAAGCTGGGCTGAAGACGGCTGGAATGCCAGAAACCGGTCCCCGGAAGCTTGTTTCCGGTCCAGGGAAGACATAGCTTGGCAGTGTGGGCTGGACTGTTCCCATGAGGCACAGGGTCAGACTGATTTGCATATAGCCATGTCTGAACTGGAGTGGCAGAGTGGGCTTAAGAACGGTGATGGATTAAACGCAGATCTTTTGACTGGGTGTGAGTGTTTGTTTGTTTCAGATGCTCCGTCCATCACCACCCCCTTTTGTACCGCTTTTGGCCGCCTTAAATGTGGCAGGGTATGCTCAGACGTGAGTCCCTTGCTCACTTTGCCACTGGATTCATGCAAGCCGGGCTGAAGATGGCTGGAATGCCAGAAACCGGTCCTCGGAAGCTTGTTTCCGGTCCAGGGAAGACATGGCTTGGTAGTTCAGGCTGTACTGTTCCCATGAGGCATAGGGTCAGACTGATTTGCATATAGCCATGTCTGAACTGGGGTGGCAGAGTAGGCTAAAGATCGGTGATGTATTAAACTCAGATCTTTTGACTGGGTGTGGGTGTTTGATTGATTCAGGTGCTCCGTCCATCATCACCCCCTTTTGTACCGCTTTTGGCCGCCATAAGTGTGGCAGGGTATGCTCAGATGTGAGTCCCTTGCTCACTTTGCACTGGATTCAAGCAAGCCGGGCTGAAGACGGCTGGAATGCCAGAAACCGGTCCTCGGAAGCTTGTTTCCGGTCCAGGGAAGACATGGCTTGGCAGTTCGGGCTGGACTGTTCCCATGAGGCACAGGGTCAGACTGATTTGCATATGGCCGTGTCTGAACTGGGGTGCCAGATTGGGCTAAAGAACGGTGATGGATAAACCCAGATCTTTTTACTGGGTGTGAGTGTTTGAGTGATTCAGATGCTCCGTCCATCACCACCCCCTTTTGTACCGCTTTTGGCCGCCATAGGTTTGGCAGGGTATGCTCAGATGTGAGTCCCTTGCTCACTTTGCCACTGGATTCAACCAAGCCGGGCTGAAGACAGCTGGAATGCCAGAAACCGGTCCTCGGAAGCTTGTTTCCGGTCCAGGGAAGACATAGCTTGGCAGTTCGGGCTGGACTGTTCCCATGAGGCACCAGGTCAGACTGATTTGCATATAGCCATGTCTGAAATGGGGTGGCAGAGTGGGCTAAAGAACGGTGATGGATTAAACCCAGATCTTTTGACTGGGTGTGAGTGTTTGATTGTTTTAGATGCTCCGTCCATCACTACCCCCTTTTGTACCGCTTTGGGCCGCCATAGGTGTGGCAGGGTATGCTCAGACGTGAGTCCCTTGCTCACTTTGCCACTGGATTCAAGCAAGCCGGGCTGAAGACGGCTGGAATTGCAGAAACCGGTCCTTGGAAGCTTGTTTCCGGTCCAGTGAGGTTCCGTGACAATTGTAAGTGGTGTTTTCGACTCGCACGAATATGGTCGAGTCTGGTATCTACGAACCGCAAATGACGAGTTTAGTAAGTGTGCGCAGTTTCGCTGTGCTAACTTAAACCGTTCGTTTGTTACGTGGGTTTCTCATCTGTACCCACGGGTTCCATCTTAGATACGGCATCCATTTTGTCTCTTGCCCTCAAGTAGCCAGCGAACGGACGTTGTCCGCTTCGCGACCCTGGGGCTCCCAAGATATTTGCGGAAGACACATGTCCTTTGTAAGTGTCTTTATGATGAGGGGGATGATACTGTAAGGCAGATGGCCCCGCTCGAGGCTCATCTCGCCGTGCCGGTTTATTGTCTCAGCCGTGCATCTCATTAGACACGTCCCTTTGATGCCTGTAGTTCGTGTTTCCCGATACCTCCCCTTTTACACCCTTTTCCAATCTCCCCACTGTTTCCATCTTCCTCTGCACCTGTCCTTGTTCCTTTTTCGATCTGTTTTACTGCTGATTGGAATGTACTAATGGTGGGAAGATGGGTTTTTACAGTTGGGAACCGCCAAATGTTTCCGCACTTATGTTCCGGACCTTGTGAGTATCAAATCGACCAAAGCGACCCCACTGGGGAATGATTATGGGAACCGGGTTGTAAACCTTTGTGTGCTATGTAAACCTATGGGAGAATTCTGTATAAAAGGAGCGATCGACAAAACCAATTTGAAGCAGTCTCCCCGAACTACACTCGTTGTACTTCCTGTGACTTCTGTGTTTCCCTGCAGTAAATAAACCTTGAATCTTTGACGCCAAAGGAAGTGTCCCGTGTCTCTGTCATTCGTACGCCGGAGCAGGTTACCCACGAAGGTTTCAGGTGTTGTCCCCTGGCACCGCTGGGTCTTTAAGAACCCAGTCCTTCAGTTGGCGCCCAACGTGGGGCTGCATCAGTGGTACCGGTCCAAGCCCGACGATCGTGAGGAACTTCGTGTGAAATCTCCGAGGGAAGGTGCACTCCGCTTCATCGATCCTGTTGTCGAAACAAGTGGCCCGAAGACTTTTCCCGCGAAGATTCCCGCCTCCTGACGGCTGCGACGGACTGCTGCCCTGACTGTAGACCTGTTTTGGCGCCAGGCGTAGACCTTGGTAGAGCGAGACGACTGACGGGCCTTCCTGGTGACGCCATCGATCTTTGAGTTAAGTATTTGTGGGTCGCTCCCAGAGTTCTTGGTTGTGGTTGCTTAGTGGTTGCATGGTTCCATTGCATTTGTAGTTCTTGGTACTTTGTTGTGTTGTTTGACGACTGCAGCCGCCAAAAACCGAGGGTTTTTGCTTTTTGCTGGGACTTGGTAAATCCCGTAACCCTTGAAGTTTGTGAAACTCGGCTAGTGTGCAAGATGCCTGGTCGCAGTACTTTGTTTAGTTGTTTCAGACGTTGTGGTGCGGATTCCCGACTGGAGGACTCGTGTCCGATACCTCCGGTTGGAACTCCAACTTATGAACTGTACAGCAAACACGGGCTAGGCCCGATTACTTTTAATGATGATTGGATTCGCTATACTAAGAAGGACGGTGTCCTTAGTTGGCCACCTCATGGTAGCTTTGAGACCCCGATCTTAGATAACCTAGAGGCTAAATTGTTCGAGAAAAAGTCAAGGCCGGTCATGTTTGATGCCTTTCGGTTGTGGCGTAAAGAAGCCCGACAGAAAGAAATCAGACAGACTAAACGAAATCAGAGAGATGGTGTTGCTACCATTGTAAAGAAAGCAGAGCAGTTTCAGCGTGACAAGGAGGTTAAGGAAAAGGAAGTGTTTGATAGACTACAGCGCATGACTATAGATAAGTGCTATCCTGCTTTGCCTACGGAGTCGGAAAAGAAGGAAGAAGCAGTTGAGGATCCTTTAATGTCCTATCTTATGAAGTCGCCACCTCCGTATGTACAGGGTACCGCAGCTCCTGTGGTTCCCCCTGTACCTATTCTTCCACCTATTCTTCCTCCGCCTGTTCCTCAACCTGCACCCGTTCTTCCGACTGTTCCTGCTCCTTTGCCTGTTGCTTTCCCTACTGCTCCTCCGCTTCCACATACTCCTGCTCCCGCTACTGCTCCTGCTTTGTTAACTTCTGTTGTTGCCTCTGTCTCTACTCCTTCGTTTGTTAGTCCTGTGTCCTATACTTCTCCCTCTACTCGTAGTCGTACTTCTCCTCTTGCGGCTAGCTTCTTTCATTCTCTCGGACCTGTTCTTGGGTCCGCTGGTTCAGATGGTCCTCAAAGACGTAGTCAGCTTCCTGGTAACAGGGAACGCGCTTCGCTATATAATATGGCGATGGGTTGGATGACACATCCTCTTAGAAATCCACCACGTGTCGTACTCGATACGTTTTGTCAATTCAATATACCAACTCAAAGATTCGTGTTCGAAGAGATGTGTAAGGTTCTTCGTGATCAGATATCGGCTGATGCACCTGACGAGGTGCTGACCGCTTTGTCTGACCTACAGCTTCAGTTCTCGACTGGACTGATAGTGGATACCAATGTTCGACGTGCTGTTGAACGGTTGCTATCTTTTCGTCCCACTCCTATACCTCAAGCCTTGTTTGTTGAAGATGTTGAAAGACAGCCAGATGAGTCTGGTCAGTTTCCTATGCGAGAAGTTCCACCAGTGTGGATGCCAGGTAATCCTGGGGCAAACCCCCCGATCTTGCCGTTCTTTCAGAGGGTCTGGATACATCTCCCATGGAAACGCTCTGAAGTGCTACAGGTGAAGCAATCCCTGCCTGACCCTCGCAAAAATCCTGCAGGGTATTAAAGAATTATCGCAGCTTGTAGACGCTACGGTAATGAATCTTGCCGATATTGACATGCTCTTTGGTAATGTTGTACCGCAACCGGTGTGGGCTAAGATTCGTCAGGAGAATCACGCCAACGAATTAGGTGGTGATTGGACTGCCATTACAGCAGCGGATGGTCGACAAACTGGTGGTGCTAAACCCGAGCAGTTGATTGCTGCTTGTTAGACCTGGCACCTTGGCGTGAGTCTCCCTTCCACTTTTTTGCTGATGTGCCTCCGATGTTTTGCTGGTTTTCCGATACTCAGGGCACTGCGCCACGGCTGATCCGTGCCGCAGTGCAAGTGCTCCCTACTGTAAATTGTACATACGATTGGTATCCATGATTGGTGCATTGGATTTACTGTTAGTCCCTAGTAAAGCGCACGAGAGAGTGCCGGGGCTTGTAGATGCCAATACTGCTGGTGGGCCTGCAGCGCTGGTTGCGCCACCCACCGAGGCAGCCGTAAAGATGTGTCTGGGAACTGCGACCGCAGAACCCGCGTGCGGTCTCGTACTGTCACGCTAGCTGGGCAAGTGTCCCCACTTGCCAGCACCGACCCTTCCCTTGACTACATATTAGTCACCCCTATGTTAGGCCTACGGGCCGGGTGCGTTGTAGGTGCAAGGTAGGACAAGCCCTGATGTGCGGGGCATGTCCTGGTAGTGACTTACAACGAAGACCGTATTTCACTACTGAAGGCTACCTGCTCCATTAGGCCAGACTGAGCTGCGAGGGTTATTCCACCCTATAATCCCCGCAGGCTCAAGGAGCATGGTAGTGAGTCATGTTTAGTATGCCTGAACTCAGGATAAGGAGATATTTCTTGTAGTCAAGTTTATTTCAGTACCCTGGGTTTGCAAATGCTACTTTTAGAAAGTTAGCATTTGCTTGCTTAACCATTTCAGCCGCCTCTGCTGGTGTGTATCTGACTGTCTGGGATGTGTGAGTGACAGGGCTGGAGGGATGACAGGTGGTGAATGCGCAGATTACACCTTAGTGGGAGGTAGGAGTGCCTCTTGACTCGAGCTGTCACTGTGCTCGACCTCCACAATGCTGGCTCCACCCTCCTGGGGAGCGGCGGATGACTCTGCCGGCACCTGGCCCAGGACGGGCGAAGCTCCCATCAACAAGGTACTCTGGCCACTCCTGTCCGGACAATGCTGGCTCCACCTCCTGTGGGGCGTCTGATGCGCCTGCCCCTCACACTGAAAGCAGAAGCCGGAGTACACCCGCGGGGGTACTCCAGAACTGAAAGTGGCTATGCAAAGGCCCCCCTGGCCTGCGAGAACAAAAGAATTGGCCTATAAAAGACGGAGCCCTGCTCCTTGAAAATTAGATCCGGTTTGGGCCACAGAAAGACTCTGCCCTACGAGAAGGACCGTGAGAGACAAGGAAGGGTGCTGACTCTTGCCTGTGTCTGGTGCCTTGCTGCTGAAGGAGAGGAAGACAATAAGACTACGAAAAGACTATTGTGCTACTTGTGCCAAACTCTGCAAAGAGATCTCCAAGGGCTTGCAACTGAACTTGCCCCCTGACCAGCGTCCCAGGACCAGTGGACGCTACCCCCCTTGGAAAGCGACTGCGGGGGCTGACCATCGCCGCAGCACTGACGGAGGAATCTCCTCTAAGGCATCAACATCCTCCCGACCACCGTGACCGGGGCCCAAAGCAACAGCAGAAGCAAAGTGAGGACCAGCCGCCGCTGGCTCGAACACCGTGACCGCAACTGCACCGGGAGCCCGAGAGCAAAGCAAAGGAGGACCCGTCCAGTCCGAGCTATCGAGGTGACTGCATAGCGAGCAGTCACTCACCTGCAAGGACGCAAAGTTGCCCTACGAGAATCCGCAAGGTCGGTAAGCCTGCCCGACAGCCCAGCTGTGAGCCCACAGCTACACCGACATTTGGCTGGGTACGTCCTGCACTTGGGGACCGTACTGCCACTTGTCACAACCGCACAGCCGCCACCTCCAGGGTCGGAGCGGACGACGAGGAAAGGACCCTGCCGCCACAGAACACCGCTGCCCCGGACGACCAGTGACCTGCTCGGCCGAAGAGCCGCAACGATCAGCGACCCCGGGAAGGCAACGCGACGTGGGACAGATCCCTTGGAAGCCGCCGGCTCCACAAGAACTTTGAATAACACCGGTCTACGGACCTCAAGAGAACTTCCATAAGAACTGTGGTAACCCGAATTACGTAACTTGCAACCGTCTTCCTAAAGTTATTGACTGTATTCACAAGCCTGCTTAAAATCTATATAAAGAGATATATTTTTTACAAGAATACAGTCTGGTCTCGTTGTGTGGTGGGTTGGTTGTAAAGGTGTACTGTTGCAAGTGTTTAACCCAATGTGCCCCAAAGATTAGCCTACGACTGCTTAAGCCACACTACCTAGAGGGTAAGCGGAGGTTGTCTGGAAGGTAACCCTCAGCCCTGACGAGGAAGAGAGAGTCCCTGCTTGTCGCTAGTGTTGCACTGCGCCAACTAGAGCCTCCCCCTTCCAACATTGGACACAGCGGTGAGGATTTCGAATTTACACTTGCGATAGTCATACCTGAGCTTCTGACCACTACACAAGGATTACGGTGCAGTTACTAAACCACAGACTTTGCTTTTTGAAAGAAGATTCCGCGTGCCGAAACCATGCCGGGCACAAAGAGCCTCGATGGAGCGGAGTCCACGACCTCTGAGGTGTTGGAGGTGGAGTGGGACGCCGCAAAGCTGGATAAGTACACCAGAGTTGAACTGAAGTTTTTCTGTAGGAAACTCAAAGTTCCGCACGCTGGCTGCAAAAACAAGCCGGAGCTCTACAAGGCCTGAAAGCCTGGGTGGAGTCCAGAAAGACCCCGGAGGAGCAGGACGTCCTCGCCGAGCAGAATGCAACGCCGGAGCAGAATGCACCTGGGGATCTGATCGATCTCGAGAGGCAAGACAGCGAGCACAGCTTTGGTAAAGGCCTGTCGCCAGAGGAGCTGGCGGACAGGAAGGAAACCCGGAATCACGAAAGAAAGTTGGCAGAATTGAAAATCCAGCTGGAGCTGGAAACCAAAAGAATGGCGCTGGAAGAGCGAAAGCACCAGATGGATTATGAAATCAAGATGAGGGAGATAAGTCTCAAGGAGAGAGACTTGGATCGGCCTCCCTCTGGTGGCAGCACATCGCCAGTGCAGGTAGAGTCAAGAGTGCACATCCCGAAGGACGTAGTTAAGGAGTTCTTTAAGGGGGATGACATAGGACAGTGGTTTAGGGCATACGAGGTAGCCATGTCCTCCCACCGGGTCCCTGACAAGGATTGGGGAGCGGGGTTGTGGGGAAGGTTCCTTAGCGAAGGGAGAGATACCTTGCTAGATTTGCCCGTTGAGAATCAGAGATCCTATGCCCACATGAAAGAAGCTTTATTAAACAGGTACGGGCTTACCCCTGAAATGTATAGACAGAAGTTTAGGGGATGTACTAAGCGGCCTGGGAATACGTATGCGGAGTATGTGACTTACTTTTGCAGAGCACTGGATGGTTGGGTGAAAGGTAACAAAGTTAATGATTTTCAAGGTCTCTTTGATTTAATCGCATGGGAGCACTTGGCTGATCACTGTTTTCCTGAGTTACGCCAACACCTGATCGATAGCAAGCTGTCCAACCCGAGGAAGCTTGCTGAGGAGGCGGACCGCTGGCTCAGCACCAGGGTCCACAAGGGTCCCGTGGGAGATTCCGCCAAGAGTGGGCAGGGTCCCCAGCAGAAGAGTGGGGGGGACAAAGGGGGAAAACAGAAAGGGTTCCAAAAAGGCCCCCAAAGTAGTTCCCAAGGGAATCCGCAGCAGGGTTCTCAGCCTCCCCCACCCCCAAAGCAGAATGGGGCCCCAACAGGTAAACCTGTTCCAAAGGGGCCCTTCAATTGTTTCAAATGTGGCGAGCCTGGGCACATATCCAGTGACCCCAAGTGTCGCCTATTTGGAAAACCTGCACCCACTGGTGCTCCGCCCCGACAAGTGACTAGCGTTCACCTGGGAGAAGAAATGATGGTCCCGGGGGGTGGAGATCCCGTTCACATGACCCTGGTCTCGTTAGGGGACAGCGAGATGATCCCTACGAACTACCTGTCCTTTAACACTAAGAAATATGGGCAGGTGGTGATCATCAATGGCAAGGAAGCTGAGGCTCTTAGAGACACAGGAGCCAGTGTGACTGCAGTGAGGCAGCACCTGGTGTCTCAAGAGCAGGTTGTACCCCATGCCTACTGTAGGGTTATCAATGCTGATAATTCTGAGAGCCAGTGTCCGATGGCTCAAGTTCCCTTCGAGTGGGGGGGGGTCTCTGGTACTCTGCAGGTCTGTGTAAGAAAAACCATGCCTGTTGACTGTTTGCTAGGGAACGACTTGGAGCACTCCCCTTGGGAAAAGGTGGAGAAAGCGACTCACCTGCGGATGGTGGGTCTACCTGACTGGGCGTGCGTGACCACCCGGTCGATGGCAGCCAGTAAGGGTGATCGAGAGGTCCTGGGGCCTGATGGAGAGGCCCAGGAACCGGCTTTAGGGAGAGGGCGCAGGGGGCGTGGGAAACCGGCCCCTGAAGTTCCTACGGTCCAGGAGGAGGCAGACCTTGAGGGGGATGCCCTGGAGCCTACAGGGGAACAGATCGCCGAACTGGGGGACCTGCCTGAGCTGACCCATTGGCAGCAAGAAGGAGGACCCTCCAGGGAGGAATTCTGCAGGGAGCAGAAAGAATGCCCTTCTCTCGTGGGTATGCGGCAACAGGCTGCAGACCAGGCCAATGGTGTTCAGGCCAAAACACATTACGTGTACTGGGAGAACGACCTCCTGTATTCGGAGCCTAAGGCTGCTGAACCTGGGTCAGCCCGTGTGCTGGTGGTACCCCAGAAGTTCAGAGCCTTCCTACTGGGTCTGGCTCACGATGTGCCTTTAGCAGGACATCTAGGGATGGACAAGACCTATGACAGGCTTGTCACCCACTTCTACTGGCCCCAAATGCATAAAAGCTCAGACGCTCATTGCAGAACCTGTCCGACTTGCCAGGCAAGTGGGAAGACGGGAGGGAAGAACAAGGCTCCCCTCCAACCCTTCCCTGTGGTCGGTCCGCCATTCCAGCGAGTGGGTATTGACATCGTTGGGCCTCTGGACCCCAAGACAGCCATGGGCAACAGGTTCATCCTGGTCTTGGTGGACCATGCCACCCGGTACCCTGAAGCCATCCCTCTGAGGACAGTGACGGCTCCCGTGGTGGGGCGTGCACTGATGGGAATTTTCTCACGAGTAGGATTCCCTCTAGAGGTGGTGAGCGACAGGGGGACCAATTTCATATCGAAATATATGAAGTCCCTTTGGCAGGAGTGTGGCGTAACGTACAAGTTCACCACACCCTACCATCCCCAAGGTAACGGGTTGGTTGAAAGATTTAACCGAACCCTCAAAGGCATGATAATGGGCCTGGAAGGTCCGATGAGGCGTAAGTGGGACGTCCTCTTGCCATGCCTGCTGTTTGCATATCGCGAGGTACCACAGAAGTCCCTAGGGTTCAGCCCCTTTGAGCTGCTGTACGGTCACCCCGTGAGAGGACCACTGAGTTTGGTAAAGGAAGGCTGGGAGCAATCTCCCAGGAAACCTCCCCAGAATGTATATAGCTACATGCTGGCCTTCAGAAACCAGACCAGACGCTTCAGACAACTTGCCGAGGCAAATCTGGAAGCGAGCCAGGAAGAAATGAAGCGGTGGTACGATCAGAATGCCACTCTGGTCGAGCTTCAGCCTGGACAGGAGGTGTATGTCTTGGCCCCAGTGGAGCCCTGTGCCCTTCAAGATAAGTGGACAGGACCATTTGAGGTTGTGGAGCGCAAGAGCCCCGTGACATACTTGGTGGACATGAAGACGCCTAGGAACCCTTTACGGGTCCTACATGTCAACCGCCTCAAGCCCCACTTGCGAAGGTCCGAAGTGGGCATGTTGTTGGCAACCGATGACGGGATGGAGGAGGAGTCGGAGCCTCTTCCTGACCTCTTGGTGGCCTGTGAGAAGGATGGATCAGTGGATGGAGTTAACCTCTCACCCTCCCTGACCGCCGAACAACAGGAGGACTGCCGCCAGTTGCTGGGACAGTTTCCAGACCTGTTCTCCCTGGTTCCGAGTGTCACAGATTGGTGCGTCCATGATGTGGACACTGGAGACAGCTTACCGGTGAAGCATAAGGCTTACAGGGTAACTGACAGGGTACGGGCCTGCATCAAGGAGGAGGTCTCCAAGATGCTTGCCCTCGGGGTGGTTGAGTCTTCCAGCAGTCCTTGGTCCAGCCCCGTGGTCTTGGTTCCGAAGGCTGCTGCGCCGGGAGCCACACCCGAACTCCGGTTCTGTGTGGACTACAGAGGACTCAATTCAGTCACGAAGACTGACGCGCACCCCATCCCCAGAGCTGACGAGCTCATTGATCGGCTAGGGGCTGCCCGGTTTCTCAGCACGTTTGATTTGACGTCTGGGTACTGGCAGATCGCCTTGACCGATGGGGCAAAGGAGAGGTCGGCATTCTCCACACCAGATGGGCATTTCCAGTTCCGGGTTATGCCATTTGGAATGAAGAATGCCCCTGCCACCTTTCAGAGATTGGTCAACCAGGTGTTGGCTGGACTGGACGAGTTCAGTGCCGCCTACCTGGATGACATCGCGGTGTTCAGCGGCACCTGGCCCGAACACCTGCGACACCTCTGGGAAGTGTTGATGGCCCTGCGCAGAGCAGGCCTCACAATCAAGGCAAGCAAGTGCCAGATTGGGCAGGGTTCAGTGGTGTACTTGGGACACCAAGTTGGGAGTGGCAAGGTAGCCCCCTTGCCGCCCAAAATCGAAACCATCCTAGCTTGGGAACCCCCCAAGACCCAGACTGCAGTGAGAGCCTTCCTGGGGCTCACTGGGTATTACAGGAGGTTTGTCAAGGGCTATGGCACGATCGTGACCCCCTTGACAGAGCTGACTTCGAAAAAGCAGCCCAGGAATGTGATTTGGACTGACACCTGTCAGAGAGCTTTCGACACCCTGAAGACTGCCATGTGCACGGCGCCCGTGCTCCTGGCCCCAGATTTCTCCAAGGAGTTCATTGTGCAAACAGACGCTTCAGAGCATGGTGTAGGGGCTGTTCTTTCACAGATGACTGAGGAGGGCTTTGACCAACCCGTAGCCTTCATAAGTCGGAGGTTACTTCCACGGGAAAGTAGGTGGAGTGCAATAGAGCGTGAAGCATTTGCTGTGGTCTGGGCGCTGAAGAAGCTAAGACCCTACTTGTTTGGGTCTCACTTCCGAGTTCAGACGGACCACAGGCCCCTCAGATGGTTGATGCAAATGAGGGGTGAGAACCCGAAACTGTTGAGGTGGTCCATTTCTCTACAGAGTATGGACTTTACGGTAGAACACCGCCCTGGCACCGATCACGCCAACGCTGACGGTCTGTCCAGATTTTTCCGCCTTAGTGATGTGGAACTCCCTGGGGAAGGGTAGTTCCCCCCACATTTCAGCTGGAGGGGACACATGTTAGACATGGCACCTTGGCGTGAGTCTCCCTTCCACTTTTTTGCTGATGTGCCTCCGATGTTTTGCTGGTTTTCCGATACTCAGGGCACTGCGCCACGGCTGATCCGTGCCGCAGTGCAAGTGCTCCCTACTGTAAATTGTACATACGATTGGTATCCATGATTGGTGCATTGGATTTACTGTTAGTCCCTAGTAAAGCGCACGAGAGAGTGCCGGGGCTTGTAGATGCCAATACTGCTGGTGGGCCTGCAGCGCTGGTTGCGCCACCCACCGAGGCAGCCGTAAAGATGTGTCTGGGAACTGCGACCGCAGAACCCGCGTGCGGTCTCGTACTGTCACGCTAGCTGGGCAAGTGTCCCCACTTGCCAGCACCGACCCTTCCCTTGACTACATATTAGTCACCCCTATGGTAGGCCTACGGGCCGGGTGCGTTGTAGGTGCAAGGTAGGACAAGCCCTGATGTGCCGGGCATGTCCTGGTAGTGACTTACAACGAAGACCGTATTTCACTACTGAAGGCTACCTGCTCCATTAGGCCAGACTGAGCTGCGAGGGTTATTCCACCCTATAATCCCCGCAGGCTCAAGGAGCATGGTAGTGAGTCATGTTTAGTATGCCTGAACTCAGGATAAGGAGATATTTCTTGTAGTCAAGTTTATTTCAGTACCCTGGGTTTGCAAATGCTACTTTTAGAAAGTTAGCATTTGCTTGCTTAACCATTTCAGCCGCCTCTGCTGGTGTGTATCTGACTGTCTGGGATGTGTGAGTGACAGGGCTGGAGGGATGACAGGTGGTGAATGCGCAGATTACACCTTAGTGGGAGGTAGGAGTGCCTCTTGACTCGAGCTGTCACTGTGCTCGACCTCCACAATGCTGGCTCCACCCTCCTGGGGAGCGGCGGATGACTCTGCCGGCACCTGGCCCAGGACGGGCGAAGCTCCCATCAACAAGGTACTCTGGCCACTCCTGTCCGGACAATGCTGGCTCCACCTCCTGTGGGGCGTCTGATGCGCCTGCCCCTCACACTGAAAGCAGAAGCCGGAGTACACCCGCGGGGGTACTCCAGAACTGAAAGTGGCTATGCAAAGGCCCCCCTGGCCTGCGAGAACAAAAGAATTGGCCTATAAAAGATGGAGCCCTGCTCCTTGAAAATTAGATCCGGTTTGGGCCACAGAAAGACTCTGCCCTACGAGAAGGACCGTGAGAGACAAGGAAGGGTGCTGACTCTTGCCTGTGTCTGGTGCCTTGCTGCTGATGGAGAGGAAGACAATAAGACTACGAAAAGACTATTGTGCTACTTGTGCCAAACTCTGCAAAGAGATCTCCAAGGGCTTGCAACTGAACTTGCCCCCTGACCAGCGTCCCAGGACCAGTGGACGCTACCCCCCTTGGAAAGCGACTGCGGGGGCTGACCATCGCCGCAGCACTGACGGAGGAATCTCCTCTAAGGCATCAACATCCTCCCGACCACCGTGACCGGGGCCCAAAGCAACAGCAGAAGCAAAGTGAGGACCAGCCGCCGCTGGCCCGAACACCGTGACCGCAACTGCACCGGGAGCCCGAGAGCAAAGCAAAGGAGGACCCGTCCGGTCCGAGCTATCGAGGTGACTGCATAGCGAGCAGTCACTCACCTGCAAGGACGGACAGTTGCCCTACGAGAATCCGCAAGGTCGGTAAGCCTGCCCGACAGCCCAGCTGTGAGCCCACAGCTACACCGACATTTGGCTGGGTACGTCCTGCACTTGGGGACCGTACTGCCACTTGTCACAACCGCACAGCCGCCACCTCCAGGGTCGGAGCGGACGACGAGGAAAGGACCCTGCCGCCACAGAACACCGCTGCCCCGGACGACCAGTGACCTGCTCGGCCGAAGAGCCGCAACGATCAGCGACCCCGGGAAGGCAACGCGACGTGGGACAGATCCCTTGGAAGCCGCCGGCTCCACAAGAACTTTGAATAACACCGGTCTACGGACCTCAAGAGAACTTCCATAAGAACTGTGGTAACCCGAATTACGTAACTTGCAACCGTCTTCCTAAAGTTATTGACTGTATTCACAAGCCTGCTTAAAATCTATATAAAGAGATATATTTTTTACAAGAATACAGTCTGGTCTCGTTGTGTGGTGGGTTGGTTGTAAAGGTGTACTGTTGCAAGTGTTTAACCCAATGTGCCCCAAAGATTAGCCTACGACTGCTTAAGCCACACTACCTAGAGGGTAAGCGGAGGTTGTCTGGAAGGTAACCCTCAGCCCTGACGAGGAAGAGAGAGTCCCTGCTTGTCGCTAGTGTTGCACTGCGCCAACTAGAGCCTCCCCCTTCCTACACTGCTCTTCCTCAGAGAATAATCACGTTAATGAAAACTCTTATGCCAGCTATGAGGGTGAACTGGGACAAATTGTCAGCTTGTAGACAGAAGAAGGACGAGAGTGTCTCCGACTTCTTTACGAGGTTCGAGGAGGCATTCATCGACCATAGTGGTCAGGATATGAGCACTGAGGGTGGTCAACGGTTGTTTGTGGACAAATTTGTTTCAAACTTATTGCCCGATTTGAGCAATAAATTGAAAAATTCAGAAAGTGCGTGGGCCGTTTCTACCTCGGCTCAAATATTGGCTACGGCACAGTATTATGAGAATAGAGAGAAAGAAGAGAACGACCGTGCTGATAAAAAGACGAAAGAGCTTAAAACTAAAGTGTTGTTACAGCAGGCGTATCCCCCACGTTCGAATCAGAATGCTTCGCAACAAAATAAATCGCAGCCGCAATCGAACCGATCACAATCTCGTAATGACTCCTCTTCCCAAAGATCTTCGTTAGGGTACAACCAATGTGCCTATTGTAGACAGGAGGGTCATATCAAATTCAATTGTCCTGTTCTAAACGATCGTAATAGCGGTAATTCATCTAGAGGAGGTCGTGGTGGTTCGCAGCAGACATCACGCGGTAGAGGTCGTGGTGCTCAGAATGACCGTTCAGATAACTCATCAAATTCCGATAATTGTTTCGATCAACGTGGATCATCGCAAGGACGATCCGCGCAGTACAATGTGGACGATTATTACGTCGATCAGGGAACTGACGACAGTAATTACTAGGACAGCCATAGACAAGGAGAGGGAGTGGTATCAGTTCCGGTTGATCAGAGAGGGCCTTACGTCGCAGTTGCTACATCGGGCGTCGTTGAGCCTTTTCTGTTGGACACTGGTGCCGCGAAAAGTTACATTAAGCATTCGAAACTCCCTGGCGCACCTTTGTCTGGCTTAACGAATGTTTCCTTTGGATTCTCTGGCGCCCCCGTTAGCAATCCAGTTTCGCGCCCTTTGCCCCTTACAATTGGGCCTCGTGAGCTGCAAGCTCCGTTGATTTTGACTACTGGTTGTGGTGAAAATCTCTTGGGCCTGGATTTGCTTAAACTTTTGTATGCAACTCTGTATTGTTCCCCTACGGGTGTAAAGCTTACGTTGGGAGAGAGGGTTGTCTCTCCTATGTACTTGTCTCTCGATAAGCTTCCACCGGAATTGAGTTCTCTTCCTGCATCTTTGTGGGCAACAGGTCCCAATGACGTGGGCCTGCTTGACATCTCCCCGTATGTTGTTCAGTTGAAATCTAATGTGCGGTTGCCACAATCAATCAATCAATCAATCAATCAATCAGTGTCACTTGTAAAGCGCGCTACATACCCGTAGGGTCTCAAGGCGCTGGGGGGGGGGGGGGTGCCGCTACTGCTCGAACAGCCAGGTCTTCAGCTTCTTCCTGAAGGAGAGGTGGTCTTGGGTCAGGCGCAGGTCGGTCGGGAGGGAGTTCCATGTCTTGGCGGCCAGGTAGGAGAAGGACCTTCCTCCTGTAGTCGCTCTTCGGATGCGGGGGACGGCGGCGAGGGCGTGGTTGGCTGATCGGAGGTGGCGTTTGGGAGCGTAGAAGTTGACTCGGCTGTTGAGGTAGCTCGGGCCTTGATCGTGTAGGGCCTTGTGTGCGTGGGTGAGGAGGCGGAAGGTGATTCTTTTGTTGACGGGGAGCCAGTGAAGGTCTCTCAGATGTCCGGAGATGTGGCTGGTTCGTGGGATGTCGAGGATGAGTCTGGCTGAGGCGTTCTGGATCCGCTGGAGTCTCTTCTGGAGCTTGGCGGTGGTACCGGCGTAGAGGGCGTTGCCGTAGTCCAGTCGGCTGGTGACGAGGGCCTGGGTGACGGTCTTCCTGGTCTCGGTGGGGATCCACCAGAAGATCTTCCGTAGCATGCGTAGGATGTTGAAGCACGCCGAGGAGACGTTGTTGACTTGCCTGGTCATGGAGAGGGAGGAGTCCAGGATGAAGCCCAGGTTTCGTGCATGGACTGTCGGTTTGGGTGCGGTGCCCAGGGCGGGAGGCCACCAGGAGTCGTCCCAGGCGGAGGGTGAGGAGCCCAGGATGAGGACCTCCGTCTTGTCCGAGTTCAGTTTCAGGCGGCTGGTTGTCATCCACTCGGCTACCTCTTTCATCCCTTCGTGCAGGTTGGCTCTGGCGGCGGCGGGGTCGTTGGTCAGGGAGAGGATCAGCTGGGTGTCGTCGGCGTAGGATATTATGCTGAGGTTGTGTTTGCGTACGATGGCCGCGAGGAGGCTCATGTACACGTTGAAGAGGGTGGGGCTCAGAGATGATCCTTGGGGGACGCCGCAGATGACTTCGGAGGCCTCTGACTTGTACGGTGGTAGGCGGGCTCTCTGTGTTCTTCCGTCGAGGAAGGAGATGATCCATTCCAGCGCCTTGTCCTGGATGCCGATGTTGCTGAGGCGCCGTACTAGGGTGCGGTGGCAGACCGTGTCGAATGCCGCGGAGAGGTCTAGGAGGATGAGGGCCGCTGTTTCTCCCTTGTCCATCAGGGCTCGGATGTCATCGGTGGCGGCGATGAGGGCGGTCTCGGTGCTGTGGTTGGCTCGGAAGCCGGACTGTGAGGGGTCGAGGGATCCGTTCGTCTCGAGGAAGGTGGCCATCTGCTTGTTGACGGTCTTCTCGATGACTTTGGCTGGAAACGGGAGGAGCGAGATGGGGCGGTAGTTCTTGAGTTCGGTGGGGTCCGCTGTGGGTTTCTTGAGTAGAGCGCTGAGTTCGGCGTGTACTCCACGTATTCCCCAGTATCGTATCTCCCTTGATGGTGAACGAGCATTGTTAGCGATCATCTATGATTTGATCGAGAAAGATGTAATTGAAGAAACGCGGGGAAACGTGTGCAACAGCCCTGTGCTGCCCATTCTTAAACGTACTGATCCTTCGAAACCACCTGTTTATCGTTTTGTTATCGATTTACGGGAGGTGAATAAAATTGTGATTCCTCAGTTCCCCGTTGTGCCTGACATCACGGCGCTACTGACTCTGATTCCAGCTTCTGCATCTTGGTTTTCGGTGATTGATTTGAAGAATGCGTTCTTCAGCATTCCCATTGCAGAAGACAGCAGAGACCTTTTCGGTTTCTCTCTTGGTGGACGCAGCTTCCGGTTCAAACGCGCTCCCCAGGGCTACTGTGAGAGTCCATCGATTTACAGTCAAGCCTTGAAGGGTCAACTGGACGCGTTTTCATTGCCGGCTGGTGCGGCCTTAATCCAATATGTCGACGACTTATTGGTAGCTGCAGATACTCAGGACATTTGCAAAATTGCTACGGTGTCGTTGCTGCAACATCTCTGCGATTTAAATCACAAGGTGTCACCTTCTAAACTCCAATATTGTTGTCAAGAAGTAACCTATCTAGGTCACTTATTGTCAAAGGAGGGAAGGCGGTTGACCCCAGAGAGAATTGCAGCAATTGCGCGAATGGCTGTGCCAACAACCCAAAGAGATGTGCGTGCCTTTCTAGGTATCACGTCGTACTGCAGGCAATGGATTCCAAATTTTTCATTGCTAGCGAAACCATTGGTGGCTCTTACGTGCAAGGATGTTTCAACTCCTTTACCATGGACGGAAGAATGTCAGAAAAGTTTTTCTGAACTGCGTGATTCATTGTGTTCGGCTCCTGTGTTAGGTACTCCTGACTACAGTAAGCCGTTCACATTATATGTTCACGAGAGGGAAGGTTGTGCTCTGAGTGTCTTAACGCAACCTTTTGGTGGTAAGCAACGTCCATGTGCATATTTTTCCTCGACCTTGGACCCGGTAGCTAGAGCATTGCCGAGTTGTTTAAGAGCAACAGCGGCAGCTGCGGTGTCTATCCGACAATCAGCAGGATTGGTCATGGATAATATGCTTACGGTGATGGTTCCGCATGCAGTCGATACTCTTTTAAATCATACGAAAACTCAGCACTTGACGAGTGCAAGGTTGTCTGGGTACGAGTTGACGCTGTTGGCAAGCCACATTCAGATAAAACGTTGCAATGTTCTGAATCCGGCGACTTTGTTACCAATTAGTTCAGAGTCAGATGAAATAACAGAACACGACTGTTATTTGAGAACGGAAGAGGAAACAAAAGGTCGAGTGGACCTTAAAAACACTCCTTTGGAAGATCCAGATGGAACGCTGTATGTGGATGGTTCATGTTTTAAATTACCGAATGGCGATGTGACTACTGCATATGCTGTTGTAACGTTGAATACTGTTGTTGAGGCTGCAAGAGTAAATCAGAATTCTGCCCAAGCTGCAGAACTGATCGCTCTAACTAGAGCGTGTGTGTTAGCGAAAGGGAAACGTGTGAATGTGTTTACCGACAGCCAATATGCTTTTGGCGTCGCCCATAGCTTTGGACGGTTGTGGAGAGAGAGAGGTTTTCTGACATCGCATGGTACGAAGATTCAGCATGGCCAGCTTGTGAATGATCTTTTGGATGCACTTACGTTGCCTAAGCAGGTAGCGATTGTTAAATGTAGTGCGCATCGTAAGGTGACGGATGATGTTGGTCGTGGTAATGCGTTTGCGGATGAGACTGCTAAGGAGACTGCCCGGAACCTTAGCACTCGAATGTATGTGACGAGTTCGATTAGGTGGCCTACAGAATCGAGCATGTGTGAGGACACTATCGAGAGTGTGAAAGCAATTCAGAATGAGGCCACCGAGACTGAAAAGAAGAAGTGGAAAGAAAGTACGGGAAAGTTGGATACGAATGGTTGTTGGGTTGATTTGTCGGAACATAAGAGATGGATGTTGCCGGATGCGTATGTGCTAGCTGTTGTGACAATGGCACATGGGTTAGCACATATTAGCGCGAAAGGTATTTGCAAGTTGCTGTCTCCTGTGTGGAAGAATGATGGTATCACGAAATGTGCTGAACGCTTGGTTAAGAATTGTATGGTATGTATGTTGTACAATCCTGGTAAGGGAACCCCAACTCCTCCTGGTAGTTTTGCTCCCCCTTCATGTCCCTTTGAGGTGATCCAACTAGACTTCATCCATATGGAGAGATGCAATAACTTGAAGTATGTTTTAGTTGTGGTTTGCGCATTCTCCCGATGGATCGAAGCCTACCCTCTTAAGGACAACACTGCTTTGTCAACTGCGAAAATCCTACTGAAGGAATACTTTCCTCGGTACGGAATGCCTCGGATTGTATGGTCAGATAACGGAAGTGAGTTTGTGGGGAGTGTGATGAAGAGTGTGTGTAAGGGCCTTGGAATTAATCAAAAATTCCATAGCGCCAATCATCCCCAGTCAGCTGGTTTGGTTGAAGGGTACAACGGCACCCTTAAACTGAAGCTAGCGAAGATTCAGGCTACGACTGGTCTCTCGTGGCCTGATGCTTTACCCTTAGCATTACTGTCAACAAGGGCAACCGTACACTCCCGAGTAGGGCTCAGTCCCTATGAAATAGTGTTCGGTCGTCCTGCAAATGTTTGGGGGGTCCCTAGGCCGGGTGTGTTCTGTGATCTTGAGTATCCAATGTTGATCGATTATCTTCATGACTTGACTGCTAAACTGAGGTTAATTCACCAACAGGTTTACGAAGCATTGCCGACGCAGACGGAGGGTCCAGGCCACCAGCTCCAGCCCGGAGACTGGGTGGTGACGCGAAATTTTTCGCGCAAGAAGAATTTGGAGCCCAGATTCACTGGACCCTTCCAGGTCCTCCTTGCCACGAGGACTGCTGTTCGTCTAGAGGGTCGGAAAAACTGGGTGCATGCCACCCATACAAAAAAGGTCCCTATTCCGTTGCCGGCAGACTCATGGGTGAGGAGAGGCATTGCATCAACTGAAACCGAAGGACTGCCGGCGTTTGTACCTTTCAGCGACGCACAACCTGTCGGAGAATCCTCAGTGCAGCAGAAAGACACTGTTGAACATTTGTCATCAAAAGACTCAGGGCCAGAACATTCAACTGATCAACAGGACGCTGTCCCTTTAACGGATCCTTTGTTTGACGAACAGACACGTCCTGGGAAAACCCGATACTTTTTGCGATCCAGCACTAAAGACTAATAAAAAATCCTGTTCTGTCCCTTGACAACTGCATTATCCCGTTTTCCACGATCAGTTTGAACACTTGTATCATTGTAATTATTTTTGTATATATACATTGAGTTTCGTTCCTCATATTTTTGCTTCCACAGCTGAGAGACACTTTGCATACACATAATTGTGAATAAAGGCCGTAGGGCCGCGCATGTACTTCCTTCTGGTTAGTAGGTCTTGACGCTAGGTTAAAGACCGTCGGTTCCTGGGAACTCCTAGGGATTGACTACTGCTACACAGAACGAAGTGCGTCAAGAAACGTTGCGGACGGTCGTAGGGGATGGCATTTTCGAAGCTGATGGACTTGGAAGAAGCTCAGGAGCAAAGGTTCAAGTTGCAACAACTTAGTCGTACCAAATGTTTTATGTTCCAAATATTCGTATTGCTTTTGACTGGTTCTGCATTATTGGCGGGTGGGGTGTATTATATGATGTCTTGTTTCTTATCTCCTGCCATACCTACTCCTATCCCTAATCCTAAATCTACCACTGTTGCATCTCCCCATTCTTTTCATATCTTACCCGAACACGAGCAGGCTAGACGTGCAGAATTCCGCAACAATTCCTTTATTCAGCTCCTTCACCAGCACCAGTTAGTGGTTAACACTACTAATTGTTGGGTGTGTGGGTTGATGCCACATACCACGGATAAGGGAATTCCATATCTGGTGTTACCGTATAGTTCCCAAGGGTCTGCTCGAGCATTTCAAACAATGTTTCGAAGCGCATTAAATTCTCAACCCAATCGAGAGCCACGTTCTCCCTACCTTGGCCCTGGCTCGTACTATAAGCCTTTGTCTATAGCGATAGAAGACTTAGATAGAGATATCTATGAGCCATCGCTCATCCCAGTGGAAGAGGTACAAGCCTATAGGGTCCTGAGTAAGGTCGAGTACAGTGCGCTCACGAGTGATAAACAGCTTAAAAGCTCGCCTCCGATATGGGTCGTACCCCACATTGGTAATTTTTGTCTAATGGGTCGTGGCCGAAGATCGAAAGCCCGACTTGGAGAGAGTGCTTGCACTGAAAATTACATGCTGCCAATGATCTCGTCCCCTGTGTTTCTGGCTGCCAAGGGTACCTACTTTGTCTGTCATGATCGTGCGTATGCATGGTTGCCCTCTGACTTCATGGGCTCATGTTTTATCGCAAACTTGTTGCCTCCGACGTTTACTGTAGATGCAGATTATCACAAGACTAGAGTTGTGAGAGGCGTAATTAGCGAAGAGGATACTGCCGGTCAAGAGGCAGGAGACTTTTTCAAGGGTTTCCTCCCGTTTTGGGGACCTATGGTTAATAGTAGGAACCTGAGACAGTTGACTCGAGTGGTAGAATCGACAGCTAATATTACTGCCAGTGCCCTTGGTAATATCACCACAGAACTTCAGGCGGATAGACTTATGACGTTACAAAACCGTATGGTTTTAGACATGATCTTAGCAGATCGAGGTGGGGTATGTAAGGTGATCCATTCGAGCTGCTGTATTTTCATTCCTGATAACGCTCCGACTGTTTATCAAGCCATCTCAAAGTTGCATAAGATCTCTGAATCCATACACGTGGATGTAGGGGATTGGACGCTACTTGGGTGGTTTTGGGGCCTGATGTCGACTTGGGGTTGGAAGATTCTGATGATCATCGGAGTTGTTGTGGCGTTCCTGTTCACGTGTTGCCTTTGTGTGCAGTGCGGTCCTGCCTTATGTGGCCTCTGTGCTACAACGTGTATGAGACAGCCGCCTGTTACCAATGGAACTCGGTTGGACAGAGCTATGCTACAGCAACATCTAGATGGTCTGATGAATATCGAGTATGATTCCGACTAGTGCTTGCCTACATGAGGGCAAAAGGAGCGTCTGAGGTTCCGTGACAATTGTAAGTGGTGTTTTCGACTCGCACGAATATGGTCGAGTCTGGTATCTACGAACCGCACATGACGAGTTTAGTAAGTGTGCGCAGTTTCGCTGTGCTAACTTAAACCGTTCGTTTGTTACGTGGGTTTCTCATCTGTACCCACGGGTTCCATCTTAGATACGGCATCCATTTTGTCTCTTGCCCTCAAGTAGCCAGCGAACGGACGTTGTCCGCTTCGCGACCCTGGGGCTCCCAAGATATTTGCGGAAGACACATGTCCTTTGTAAGTGTCTTTATGATGAGGGGGATGATACTGTAAGGCAGATGGCCCCGCTCGAGGCTCATCTCGCCGTGCCGGTTTATTGTCTCAGCCGTGCATCTCATTAGGCACGTCCCTTTGATGCCTGTAGTTCGTGTTTCCCGATACCTCCCCTTTTACACCCTTTTCCAATCTCCCCACTGTTTCCATCTTCCTCTGCACCTGTCCTTGTTCCTTTTTTGATCTGTTTTACTGCTGATTGGAATGTACTAATGGTGGGAAGATGGGTTTTTACAGTTGGGAACCGCCAAATGTTTCCGCACTTATGTTCCGGACCTTGTGAGTATCAAAGTGACCAAAGCGACCCCACTGGGGAATGATTATGGGAACCGGGTTGTAAACCTTTGTGTGCTATGTAAACCTATGGGAGAATTCTGTATAAAAGGAGCGATCCACAGAACCAATTTGAAGCAGTCTCCCCGAACTACACTTGTTGTACTTCCTGTGACTTCTGTGTTTCCCTGCAGTAAATAAACCTTGAATCTTTGACGCCGAAGGAAGTGTCCCGTGTCTCTGTCATTCGTACGCCGGAGCAGGTTACCCACGAAGGTTTCAGGTGTTGTCCCCTGGCACCGCTGGGTCTTTCAGAACCCAGTCCTTCACCAGGGAAGACGTGGCTTGGCAGTTCAGGCTGGACTGTTCCCATGAGGCACTGGGTCAGACTGATTTGCATATAGCCATGTCTGAACTGGGGTGGCAGAGTGGGCTAAAGTTCGGTGATGGATTAAACCCAGATCTTTTGACTGGGTGTGAGTGTTTGATTGATTCAGATGCTCCGTCCATCACCACCCCCTTTTGTACCGCTTTTGGCCGCCATAAGTGTGGCAGGGTATGCTCAGACGTGAGTCCCTTGCTCACTTTGCCACTGGATTCAAGCAAGCCAGGCTGAAGACGGCTGGAATGCCAGAAACCGGTCCTCAGAAGCTTGTTTCCGGTCCAGGGAAGACATGGCTTGGCAGTTCGGGCTTTACTGTTCCCATGAGGCACAGGGTCAGACTGATTTGCATATAGCCATGTCTGAACTGGGGTGGCAGAGTGGGCTAAAGAACGGTGATGGATAAACCCAGATCTTTTTACTGGATGTGAGTGTTTGATTGATTCAGATGCTCCGTCCATCACCACCCCCTTTTGTACTGCTTTTGGCCGCCATAAGTGTGGCAGGGTATGCTCAGACGTGAGTCCCTTGCTCACTTTGCCACTGGATTCAAGCAAGCCAGGCTGAAGATGGCTGGAATGCCAGAAACCGGTCCTCGGAAGCTTGTTTCCGGTCCAGGGAAGACATGACTTGACAGTTCGGGCTGGTCTGTTCCCATGAGGCACAGGGTCAGACTGATTTGCATATAGCCATGTCTGAACTGGGGTGGCAGAGCGGGCTAAAGAACGGTGATGGATTAAACCCAGATCTTTTGACTAGGTGTGTGAATGTTTGATTGATTCAGATGCTCCGTCCATCACCACCCCCTCTTGTACCGCTTTTGGCCGACATGAGTGTGGCAGGGTATGCTCAGACGTGAGTCCCTAGCTCACTTTGCCACTGGATTCAAGCAAGCCGGGCTGAAGACGGTTGGAATGCCAGAAACTGGTTCTCGGAAGCTAGTTTCTGGTCCAGGGAAGATATGGCTTGGCAGTTCGGGCTGGACTGTTCCCATGAGGCAAAGGGTCAGACTGGTTTGCATATAGCCATGTCTGAACTGGGGTGGCAGAGTGCGCTAAAGAACAGTGATGGATTAAACCCAGATCTTTTGACTGGGTGTGAGTGTTTGATTGATTCAGATGCTCCGTCCATCACCACCCACTTTTGTACCGCTTTTGGCTGCCATAAGTGTGGCAGGGTATGCTCAGACGTGAGTCCCTTGCTCACTTTGCCACTGGATTCAAGCAAGCCAGGCTGAAGACGGCTGGAATGCCAGAAACCGGTCCTCGGAAGCTTGTTTCCGGTCCAGGGAAGACATGACTTGGCAGTTCGGGCTGGACTGTTCCCATGAGGCACAGGGTCAGACTGATTTGCATATAGCCATGTCTGAACTGGGGTGGCAGAGCGGGCTAAAGAACGGTGATGGATTAAACCCAGATCTTTTGACTGGGTGTGAGTGTTTGATTGATTCAGATGCTCCGTCCATCACCACCCCCTTTTGTACCGCTTTTGGTCGCCATAAGTGTGGCAGGGTATGCTCAGACGTGAGTCCCTTGCTCACTTTGCCACTGGATTCAAGCAAGCCAGGCTGAAGACGGCTGGAATGCCAGAAACCGGTCCTCGGAAGCTTGTTTCCGGTCCAGGGAAGACATGACTTGGCAGTTCGGGCTGGACTGTTCCCATGAGGCACAGGGTCAGACTGATTTGCATATAGCCATGTCTGAACTGGGGTGGCAGAGCGGGCTAAAGAACAGTGATGGATTAAACCCAGATCTTTTGACTAGGTGTGTGAATATTTGATTGATTCAGATGCTCCGTCCATCACCACCCCCTCTTGTACCGCTTTTGGCCGCCATAAGTGTGGCAGGGTATGCTCAGACGTGAGTCCCTTGCTCACTTTGCCACTGGATTCAAGCAAGCCGGGCTGAAGACGGTTGGAATGCCAGAAACTGGTCCTCGGAAGCTAGTTTCTGTGTCAGACTCCACGCTGCAGGATCCGATCGTTGTACATATAACTCCACCTCCCTATCTCACCAACACGCCGGTACAAATAACACAGCGAGTTCGAGTGATAGAGCGAGGGAATAAAAAAGGAAACAGAACAAGGAGGGGACGGAAGGGGACTGCAGGGAAGGGATGGCTGAAAGACAAAAACAACAGGCATACAGGTTATAAATGTCCACAGGGAAATCCTACTCTCATTTCATTCTCACTACTTGGAATTAAGAGTTTCACCTTTCCTGAAGAAATGCTCTCCACTTCCTCCCTGTATATCAAATATGAATAACTGCCACGATAGTCCCTAGGGAACAAAAACACCAGTTACTCCCAGCTAACCCCAAGGTCATGTGTTCAATTCTCTTTGGTGGATTAGCACCTACCCCGCCTTGTGTGTTTCTGTGCTCAAAATTAAACGTGTATATATATCCAACCACTACGTGAATCCAAAACAATAGTCTGTCTCTTAAAAGACAAATCCTTCCTTTAGGAATGTACAAACATAATCCTTAATGGAAACGGTAAGTCGTAGCGTCCTACTACAGACTTCCGCTCTGGAGTTCTGGACTTTTTGGTTCCGTCCAGAGGTGTCAGGGAACAACACCCAAAGACCCCGGAGTTCCACCTGCCTTGGTGCACAAATGAACAGAAACACGGGCTTCTCGATGGTGGCGTCAAAGACCAAAGGTTTATTACTGCAGGGACACAGAAGTCACAGAAACTACGCATGGGCAGTAACTAGGAGCCTGTTCAAATTGTACAAAGAGGGTTGCTCCTTATATACTAAATTTTGGCCTTCAGGTGAATTCTTCACATGTTAGTACATTCCCAAACCTTTGTGTCCTAAAAAATAAATATTTGGCGTTGCACAGGAATCGTCGACAATATCTGATGTCAAAACATTACGAACGAGGGGTTCCCACTTTTCCATCATAATCTCATGTCAACTTTTCATTCAGGACCCGGACCGCCTCATCGTAAATTTCGTTACCTCCCCATAATAAAGGTCCAGAAGGAAAGGAGCAGAGCCAGGTGCAGAAGATAGAAAAGCAGGATAAAGGATGTTTGTGGGTTGTAAATGGGCAAGGCTACCGGCTTCGGCCTCCTATTCATGATCAGGACAATGGACACGAAGACCAGTTTGGCAGGACTAGCCTTGGGCAGAGGAGGCAGCCTTTGTCGAGTCATGTAACTACAGCGTGATCTGGTTTAAGGTGCACGTGTCATGTAAGAGGTGAATCTCCGGCTAAGGCTACGTGTCCTTAATCGAAATGAAGTGATCAGAGGTTATTGCGTATGTGAGGGCAAGAAACACAAAATGGCTGCCATGATCTAAGATGGATGCCGTGGGTAGATCAGAAATGTGTTCATAACAGGAGTGCTCTTGCTTGTAGCGAAGCGAAAACACCAGGATATGCTAAATGGATCATTTGCGGTTCGCTGATACCAATATTATATATTTCCGACAATATTGAAAACACGGGTTCAAATTGTCACGGAACCTCAGACCCTCCTTTTGCCCTTACATAGGCAATTACTCAGTCTATGTCAGAGTCTAATTCTATGCTCATCAGGTCAGTGACATGCTGTTGTATCATCATCCTTTCTCGTGCCTTTTCTCCAAACGCAGGTGGTTTCCTAAAACAAGTTGCAGCACAAAGACTACACAGAGCAGGACCACACTGGATAATCAGGCAGCATGAGAAGAGGAATAGTAAGATGACACCAATGACCATCAGAACCTTCCATCCCCACGCTGAGATCAGAGTCCAAAACCACTCCATGAAGGACCAGTTTCCCTCGTCTACGTGAATAGAGTCGGAAATCTTGTGTAGCTTAGAGATCGCCTCATAGACTGTTGGAGCATTATTAGGAATAAAGACACAGCAGCTCGATTGGATCATTCTGCATACCCCACCTCGATCTGCAAGTATTACGTCTAGAACCAAACGGTTCTGCAACGTCATGAGTCTATCCGCCTGAAGCTCAGCTGTCAAATTGCTAAGGGCACCAGCAGTTTCGGTAATAGTAGATTCAACTACCCGTGTTAGCTGACGTATGTTTCTACTATTGGCCATAGGCCCCCAAAACGGAAGGAAGCCTTTGAAGAAGTCTCCAGCTTCCTGACCAGCAGTATCTTCCTTGCTGAAGACACCTCTCGCTACTCTGGTTCTGTGGTAATCAGATGAAGCAGTGTATGTCGGAGGCAACAATCGAGCAATATAGCATGATCCTGAAAAGTCGGCAGGCAACCATGTATAAGCTCTATCTCGACAGATGAAGTAGGTACCCCTAGCAGTAAGAAAGGCAGGGGAAGAGTTAGCCGGAAACACATAAGTCTCTACGCACTCACTCCTCCCTAGCTGAGCTCTCGGATTTCTCCCATTCCCTTGCAAACAGACCTGACCTCGGTGAGGTACGACCCAGATTGGAGTTGAGCTTTTGCGCTTGCTTTCTCCTAAACTAAGGCGATACTCTGAAGTATTCCAACTTAAATACACTCGTAATTCGTCTCTAGGGTATGATGGAGTATTATTGACGTCCTTGACCATGTCAATAATTCCCTGGACTAAAGCTTTGTTGGCAGAGTTATATTTAGTGGAACGTGGTGGACGTGGAGGATAGGTTTCAAGGGCATAAGCAAAGATGGTTTGAAGGGCCTGAAATGATCCATTGTAGCTGAAAGGCAAAACCAAATAAGGAATACCTTTATCCATAGTGTGGGGTATCAAGCCACACACCCAGCAGTCTGTAGTGTTAACTACCAGTTGGTGTTGGTGCAAGAGCTGTACAAAAGTGTTGTTAATGAACTCTGAGCGTCGGGCTTGCTCATGTTCGGGAAACGAATGAAAAGAGTGTATAGAAGAAACAGTAGAAGTAGCAGGATCAAGGGGAGGTACTGTAGTAACTGGCACAAAAATCAAATTTATACTGAAAACGATTCCACCCACCAACGTTATCAAAACAATCAAAAATGTAATGGCACATTGTATCAAAAAGCATTTGCTGTGAAGGATTCTATAAAGTCTGTTTCTGCGAACATAAATCACATTTTCTCGTTGCAGCGCAGGAAGCTCCATCTTCTACAATCCGCTCGCGACCACTGATGATGTGTACGTAGATGAAAATGCCTCTATCAGCCCTGGGAGTTCCCAGAACCAACAGAAAGATCGACCTTGTGTCAGACCCCCGCAAATTCAACTAGGCACACAGCCACGACCCTACGGCTACCCAGACGGCAAGGCAATTTTAAAAACAATAAAACAATAGCAAACTTCCTGGCTGAAGGCAAAAGTTCAAAATTTCAAAATATCACAATAGGCAGTTGCCTGCTTTATTTGTCCATTTTACGGTTTCGTAAGTTATATCTTTGCTTCGCAGGTACTGTCTGATCGGCAAATAGCGTTTCACTGGTAGCTGTTGCAGTGTTCAAGTTCGCAGATGACAGAGTTCTTTCTGATGCAGGGGACAAATGTTCAGAGTTCAAAGGAGTCTTTTCCGAAGGAGAGTCAGAGCTTGGAGTGTCAGTGATCAATTCGGCATCGCTGAAAGGGATGAATTTTGGCGTGCTTTCAAATTCAGAGGAACCAATTCCCTTCTTCACCCAGTCGTCGTAAGGAAGTGGCAAAGGTACACGCTTTACATGGGATGCATGCACCCAATGCTTGCGTCCAGCCACACGAACTGCTGTTCTCGTTGCAAGTAGGACTTGAAAGGGGCCGATGAATCTCGGCTGAAGGTTCTTCGTCCTTGCGAAATTTCTGATAACCACAAACTCTCCTGGTTTCAGCTGATGCCCTGGACTCTCCGGAGGCTTTGGTAAAGCATCGAAAACCTGTTGGTGAATAAGACTCAATTTAGGAGTCAAGTCGTAAAGGTAGTCTATCAACATAGGATATTCTAGAGAACAAAACTCCGTAGGCCTCGACACACCCCAAATATTTGCCGGACGGCCAAATACTATTTCGTAAGGGCTAAGCCTCACTCTAGAATGTACAGTTGCTCTCGTAGATAACAAAGCCAGAGGGAGTGCGTCTGGCCAGGCCAAACCTGTGGATGCTTGTATTTTGGCTAGTTTCAGCTTAAGGGTGCCATTGTAACCCTCCACTAAACCAGCAGACTGGGGATGGTTCGCACTGTGGAACTTTTGTTTCAGACCTAGGCCGGCACACACACTCTGCATAACTTTCCCTATAAACTCACTTCCGTTATCTGACCATACAATCCGTGGCATTCCAAATCTAGGGAAATATTCTTTGAGAAGAATCTTGGCAGTTGATAGGGCAGTATTGTCTTTCAGTGGGTATGCTTCAATCCACCTGGAAAAAGCACAGACTACCACCAGGACATATTTCAAATTATTACAGCGATCCATGTGAATGAAGTCTAACTGAATCACTTCAAAGGGGCAGGAAGGAGGAGCGAAATGACCAGCAGGAGTTGGAGTTCCCTTGCCAGGATTATGCATCAGGCATACCATACAATTTTTCACCACTCTCTCTGCACACTTACTGATCCCATCATTCTTCCAGACCGGAGCCAACATCTTACAGATTCCTTTAGAACTTATATGCGCTACTCCATGCGTCATTGTCACCACTGCAAGCACATACGCGTCAGGCAACATCCAACGCTGCTGTTCTGTCAAATCAATCCAACATCCATTCGAATCTAATTTGCCCGTCCTTTCTTTCCATACACGTTTTTCCTCCTCAGTTGCTTCTTTCTGAATCTCTTTCACGCTTTCCATGGTATCCTCACACATTCCAGACTCAGCGATCCATCTTGCAGACGTAGCAACATACATTCTGCTCATCGTGTCTCTAGCTGTCTGTTTAGCAATTTCATCAGCAAAAGCATTCCCACGACCAACATCATCCGTGATTGCTTTATGAGCACTGCACTTTACAATCGCAACTTCAGTCGGCAAGGTTAGAGATTCCAATAAGTCGTTAACTAGTTGACCATGTTGGATCTTAGTCCCATGGGACGTAATGAAACCTCTTTCTCTCCACAAACGGCCAAAACTATGGGCCACGCCAAATGCGTACTGACTATCTGTGAACACATTCACTCTCTTTCCCTTAGCTAAAACACACGCTCTTGTTAGAGCGATTAATTCTGCAGCTTGGGCAGAATTCTGACTCACTCTTGCAGTCTCCACAATCGTCTTCAAAGTCGTTACTGAGTAAGCAGCAGTCACATCACCATTCTCCAACTTAAAACATGACCCGTCCACATACAGCGTGCCATCTGGATCGGATAACGGAGTATCCTTTAAGTCAATGCGTCCTTTTGTCTCTTCCTCCGTTTTAAAACAACAATCATGTGGCTCGGAATCACTCGACTCTTGATCAGTCGGCAACAGCGTTGCTGGATTCAATACATTCCATCTTTTGATCTGAATATGACTCGCTAGTAATGTCAACTCGTAACCAGATAGTCTCGCACTGGTAAGGTGTTGTGTCTTCGTTCGATTCATGAGTGTATCCACCGCATGAGGAACCATGACCACTAGCATGTTATTCATCACCAAACCAGCAGATTGTCGAATGGAAGCCGCAGCTGCCGCTGTAGCTCTCAAACAACTAGGCAACGCTCTGGCTACCGGATCTAATGTTGATGAGAAATACGCGCAAGGGCGTTGTTTATCACCAAACTTCTGTGTCAGAACACTCAACGCGCAACCTTCTCTCTCATGAACATAGAGCGTGAATGGCTTACTGTAATCAGGTGTACCCAATACAGGAGCTGAACACAATGCTTTTCGTAATTCAGTAAAACTCTCTTGGCATTCATCAGACCATGGCACCGGACTCGGAACATTTTTCCCAGTCAAAGCTACCAACGGTTTTGCTAAAAGAGAAAAATTTGGGATCCACTGCCTACAGTAAGAGGTAATGCCTAAAAAGGCACGCACTTCTCTCTGTGTGCATGGAACACTCATCTGCGTAATTGCTTTTATTCTCTCTGGGGTCAACTTCCTTCCCTCCTTTGACAAGAGATGACCTAGGTAGGTCACTTCTTGGCAGCAGTATTGCATTTTCGAAGGTGACACCTTGTGATTCAAATTAGACAAATGATGCAATAACGAAATCGTAGCTGCTTTGCAAGTTTCCTTGTCATCGGCAGCCACTAGAAGGTCGTCTACATATTGTACTAGAGCAGAACCTGGAGGAAAGACAAAGGAATCTAACTGGATTTTTAATGCTTGACTGTAAATAGATGGGCTCTCACAATAGCCTTGTGGAGCGCGTTTAAATCTGAAACTTCGACCTCCTAGACAGAAGCCGAAAATATCTCTGCTTTCTTCGGCTATCGGAATGCTGAAAAAGGCATTCTTCAAGTCGATGACTGAGAACCAAGTAGCTGTAGCAGGAATTAATGTTAACAATGCAGTAATGTCTGGGACTACAGGAAACTGCGGGACTACAATCTTATTAACTTCTCTAAGGTCGATAACAAACCTACAAACTGGAGGTTTTGTAGGATCAGTTCGTTTCAAAATCGGTAGTACAGGACTGTTACAGACATTTCCTCTCGTTTCCTCAACCACACCTTTTTTAATCAAATCTTGCACAATCAATAAAAGTGCACGCTCACCTTCACTAGATATTTTGTATTGCGGAATTCTTGGAAATTTTACATTTGCTTTCAAAGTTACTACATATGGTGGGATTTCTAAAAGGCCTACATCATTAGGACCAGTCGCCCAAAGAGAATCAGGGAGTGAACGTAGCTCTGGCGGGAGTGCATCCATTGACAAGTACATCGGAGAAGTGATATTTTTACCCAACGTACAATGTCGCATATAGTCGTTTTAACAAATCTAAACCAAGCAGATTTTCATTACAACCTGTCGTTAAAATCAGAGGTGCTTTTAAGTGACACGGTCCAACAGAAATCGACAAAGGACCAGATATCGGGTTGTAAACAGGGGCGCCTGAAAAACCTACAGAAACATTTGTTGAGCCGGACAAAGGTGCGCCAGGGAGTTTCGCATGAATGATAGAACTTTTTGCGGCACCAGTATCCAACAGAAACGGTTCGACTACACCTGATGTTGCTACTGCGACATAAGGCCCACTCTGATCCACTGGAACTGATACTACTCCCTCTCTCTGTCCATGGCTGTCCTAGTACCCATTTTGCTGAAATCCCTCATCCACTTCACAATAATCTTCAACAAGATATTGTTGAGATCTATTTTGCTGGGCAGACTGTCCATTTCGTTGATCAAAGTGGTTGGAAGGACGATCATTCGTTTGTGGAGGCATAGCACCTCGGCCTCGACCTCTAGAATTTTGCACAAAACCACCACGACCTCTCTGAGCTGCTGCATTATTTTGCGCTAAGATTGGACACTCATTCTTGTAGTGACCCTCTTTATTACAGTACGCACATTGGTTCCACTGATATTGAGGCCTCGTTGAACTATAATCTGTCCTTTGATATGAACCCTGTTGCATATTAGTCTGATTTGTGCGAGGCGGATACGCCTGCTGCAAAAGAACTTTATTCTTTAAATCCTTCGTTTTCTTATCTGATTTTTCCTTTTCCTCTTTATCCCTATTTTCGTAGTACTGTGCAGTCGCAAGTATTTGCGCCGTTGTGGAAACAGCCCACGCACTCTCTGAATCCTTTAATTTATTGCATAACTCAGGTAACAAATTATGCACGAATTTATCGACAAACAGTCTTTGCCCTCCTTCTGTGCTCATATCCTGACCACTGTGATCTACAAAAGTCTCTTCGAACCTCGTGAAGAAGTCGGAGACACTTTCGTCTTTCTTCTGCCTGCATGCTGATAACTTGTCCCAATTAACACGCAATGCGGGCATCAGAGTCTTCATTAGATCAATTATTCTACCTGGAAGGTTAGCAATTAGGGGTTCGGGTTTTGCACCACCTACTTGCTGACCATCCGCTGCAGTGATAGCTGCCCAGTCACCACCTAAGGCAACTTGATGATCCTCTCTACGAATTTTAGCCCACACTGGTTGCGGAACTACATTGCCAAACAACATATCGATGTCTGCTAAGTTCATTATACAAGCCTCAACTGTCTGTGTTAATTCCTTATAGTATCCAGCAGGATTCTTACGTGGATCTGGCAAGGCCTGCTTCACTGCTAATACTTCAGCTCGCTTCCACGGAATGTGTATCCACACTCTTTGGAATTGGGCCGGAGCGGCTACAATACCATTATTTTGATCAGCTTGCACAGCTTCGCGCCAAATTGGAGGAACCTCCCTCATTGGATATTGGCGACTTAGCTTCGTCTTACTTTTCTCTAAATCTCTCGGTGAACGAAGTGATGGATCACTCCTATAACTTAAAATCAGTTCCATCGCTTCTTCTATATTTTCACCCACTATCATTCCAGCAGCAAACTCTTTCTGAACCTTAATTAAGTCTTCTAAATTTGATTCAACATCGTCTTCTTCTATCTCCTCACGTAACAACGAGCACATCTCGTCAAAGACATACCGTTGCGTTGGTTCTTTCCACTGCATAAAGGTTTCTAGCACATCTCTCGTACTATATCTCCTACTCTCGAAATCCATCTGAGAGCCGTGGAATCTAAAATTCCCCGTTCCTCAGTACTCGGAAGCTGACTACGTCTCTGAACAGAGTCGGAAGTAGGAGTCTTAATTAAAGTTTTATAGAAAGGAGATAGCATATTAGATACAGAATCAGTGATTCTCCGACGAACAGAGAGTGGAGTCAACATACTCGCAGAAGCAGAAAACACAGTAGAGGTAGGAACAGATAACGGAACAGTAGGAGTATCGAGGAAGATAGTTTGTGGAACAGTAGGTGCGAGCGAGACAGATACAGGTATAGAAGTCGGCAATCCAGGAGGAGGAGGAGCCGTAGGAACATTTACATTGACCACAGGAGGTACAGGAGCCTGATTCTGAGGGACAGGAGCAGGAACACCAGGTTGTCCAGCAATCGGCAATTGTACATTCGGCATAAATTGGGTCGTAGCACCTTGTGCATACGGTGGAGGTGACCGTAACAAATAAGATAGCAGAGGATCGTTTTCAGAATCCTCCAGTATCTTAGCTGTTTTCGATGGCAAGGCAGGATAGCACTTGTCAATCGCTAAATTGTGCTCTCTAATGGCCACCTCTATAGCTTTCTCACACTCGTTCACTTGCAGCTGCTTAGCCGCTTGTTCTAGAGTCAACTCTTCTTGCTCTTTTTGTTCTTTCTTTAACCTTTTCATTTCTCTCTGTTTGGATTCCTTTCGCCAGTAACGGAAAGAATCAAACATTGCCGGCCGGGCTTTCTTCCTAAACAATTTCGCTTCTAAATTGTCAAGAATTTCGGGTTCAAAACTACCATGCAGTGGCCAACTAAGGACACCATCTTTCTCAGTGTATCGGACCCACACCTCATTATAAGATATAGGACCCACACCGTGTTTACAATATAAGTCATACAGGGGAGTCCCAATCGGAGGAACCAGACATGAGTCCTCCAATCGTGAGTCACTGTTGCAACCGAAACAAGACAACATACAGTTTTTCTGACTTACCATTTTCAGTCCGGAACACAAAACAAACAAAACACGAAACAGATATGTGCACTCGAACCAAGAACTTAGGCCTACCAAAACGAACTGATGTATCGATACCCAAACTAAACCAAATAGATTATCGTAACCAGAACAACCAGTGATAATCTTACGAAACCAAACCAAACCAAGAACCAAAAAGGATTTTAACAACCCTCACAAAGTAACCAGCTAGCAACCACTAAATACTTAACTGAGGCACTGAAGACGTCACCAAGGAGAAACCCGTCACGTTTCGCTGTTCTAAGGACTGCACCTCGGGTCCAAGACAGGGCGACGGTCAAGGCAACGGCCCACTGCAGCCGTCCTGAACGGGAATCCTCGTGGAAGAGAACGTTGGGCCACTTTTGCGATATGCCGGGATCGATGAAGTGGGGCGCCTCCCTCAGGAATCTTCACACGAAGCTTCTCGAACTCTTCAGGCTTTTGGACCAGTACCGAATGACGTCGCCCCACGTTGGGCGCCAATTGGAGTTCTGGACTTTTTGGTTCCGTCCAGAGGTGTCAGGGAACAACACCCAAAGACCCCGGAGTTCCACCTGCCTTGGTGCACAAATGAACAGAAACACGGGCTTCTCGATGGTGGCGTCAAAGACCAAAGGTTTATTACTGCAGGGACACAGAAGTCACAGAAACTACGCATGGGCAGTAACTAGGAGCCTGTTCAAATTGTACAAAGAGGGTTGCTCCTTATATACTAAATTTTGGCCTTCAGGCGAATTCTTCACATGTTAGTACATTCCCAAACCTTTGTGTCCTAAACAATAAATATTTGGCGTTGCACAGGAATCGTCGACAATATCTGATGTCAAAACATTACGAACGAGGGGTTCCCACTTTTCCATCATAATCTCATGTCAACTTTTCATTCAGGACCCGGACCGCCTCATCGTAAATTTCGTTACCTCCTCCTAATAAAGGCCCAGAAGGAAAGGAGCAGAGCCAGGTGCAGAAGATAGAAAAGCAGGATAAAGGATGTTTGTGGGTTGTAAATGGGCAAGGCTACCGGCTTCGGCCGCCTAATCATGATCAGGACAATGGACACGAAGACCAGTTTGGCAGGACTAGCCTTGGGCAGAGGAGGCAGCCTTTGTCGAGTCATGTAACTACAGCGTGATCTGGTTTAAGGTGCACGTGTCATGTAAGAGGTGAATCTCCGGCTAAGGCTACGTGTCCTTAATCGAAATGAAGTGATCAGAGGTTATTGCGTATGTGAGGGCAAGAAACACAAAATGGCTGCCATGATCTAAGATGGATGCCGTGGGTAGATCAGAAATGTGTTCATAACAGGAGTGCTCTTGCTTGTAGCGTAGCGAAAACACCAGGATATGCTAAATGGATCATTTGCGGTTCGCTGATACCAATATTATATATTTCCGACAATATTGAAAACACGGGTTCAAATTGTCACGGAACCTCAGCTCTCAAATCCACAAGCACAAAGTTCTTAGATAATGAAGCTCCAAACACGGCAAGGTGTAGGCTTACCCCACTACCATCCGCTTTGGCAATTAACCTTACAGACACTAGTGCCTCTCTTCGTAACGGTAGTAAGCAGGATAATATCCCCCGCCACACTCCGCTCTCACTTGATATCCGACCAGAATCCCACAGCAGGATACCACAGCGCCTGAACTTATGCTTCGCAGTGTAATAATAGCCACTTAGGAAGAAGCTGCAATACAGTTCAAGCAACGCGTTAACAATCACGCGCTGCACAATAACTCACAGTACAGGTGCCTCTTATTTCGATATCCGTTCTTCGCTCGTTAGGATTCCTCTCCTTCCGTGCCACCAGAAAGAACCAAACCACTGGAACGCCAGGGAAAACAATAAACAAGATGCGCGACCCTCGCGCTACTCAGTAATGACTCGAGTAATCCAAGTCCAAGGCGCGTTTCCTGCTCCACTCGCACAGGACACGTTTGTGAAAGGGAACAAAACTCTCTCTGCCAAATACAGAAAGAAGACAAGCTCAGCACACAACCGATGTTATCCAAAAGCACTGCTGTTTCAAAATCACGAACAGAGTGGGAAGGGCCCACCCTGCTTAAATAGTACCACGCCCCCTCTCAAGGTATTCTGGGAGATGTAGTTCAGTAATTAGGTAGGCGCCTTTGGCAGATCCTGACATTCTGGTCCAGGGAAGACATGGCTTGGCAGTTCGGGCTGGACTGTTCCCATGAGGCAAAGGGTCAGACTGATTTGCATATAGCCATGTCTGAACTGGGGTGGCAGAGTGAGCTAAAGAACGGTGATGGATTAAACCCAGATCTTTTGACTGGGTGTGAGTGTTTGATTGATTCAGATGCTCCGTCCATCACCACCCCCTTTTGTACCGCTTTTGGCCGCCGTAAGTGTGGCAGGGTATGCTCAGATGTGAGTCTCTTGCTCACTTTGCACTGGATTCAAGCAAGCCGGGCTGAAGACGGCTGGAATGCCAGAAACCGGTCCTCAGAAGCTTGTTTCCGATCCAGGGAAGACATGGCTTGGTAGTTCAGGCTGTACTGTTCCCATGAGGCATAGGGTCAGACTGATTTGCATATAGCCATGTCTGAACTGGGGTGGCAGAGTAGGCTAAAGATCGGTGATGGATTAAACTCAGATCTTTTGACTGGGTGTGGGTGTTTGATTGATTCAGGTGCTCCGTCCATCATCACCCCCTTTTGTACCGCTTTTGGCCGCCATAAGTGTGGCAGGGTATGCTCAGATGTGAGTCCCTTGCTCACTTTGCACTGGATTCAAGCAAGCCGGGCTGAAGACGGCTGGAATGCCAGAAACCGGTCCTCGGAAGCTTGTTTCCGGTCCAGGGAAGACATGGCTTGGCAGTTCGGGCTGGACTGTTCCCATGAGGCACAGGGTCAGACTGATTTGCATATGGCCGTGTCTGAACTGGGGTGGCAGATTGGGCTAAAGAACGGTGATGGATAAACCCAGATCTTTTTACTAGGTGTGAGTGTTTGAGTGATTCAGATGCTCCGTCCATCACCACCCCCTTTTGTACCGCTTTTGGCCGCCATAGGTTTGGCAGGGTATGCTCAGACGTGAGTCCCTTGCTCACTTTGCCACTGGATTCAAGCAAGCTGGGCTGAAGACGGCTAGAATGCCAGAAACCGGTGCTCGGAAGCTTGTTTCCGGTCCAGGGAAGACATGGCTTGGCAGTTCGGGCTGGACTGTTCCCATGAGGCACAGGGTCAGACTGATTTGCATATAGCCATGTCTGAACTGGAGTGGCAGAGTGGGCTAAAGAACGGTGATGGGTAAACCCAGATCTTTTTACTGGGTGTGAGTGTTTGATTGATTCAGATGCTCCGTCCATCGCCACCCCCTTTTGTACCGCTTTTGGCCACCATAAGTGTGGCAGGGTATGCTCAGACGTGAGTCCCTTGCTCACTTTGCCACTGGATTCAAGCAAGCCAGGCTGAAGACGGCTGGAATGCCAGAAACCGGTCCTCGGAAACTTGTTTCCGGTCCAGGGAAGATATGACTTGGCAGTTCGGGCTGGACTGTTCCCATGAGGCACAGGGTCAGACTGATTTGCATATAGCCATGTCTGAACTAGCGTGGCAGAGCGGGTTAAAGAACGGTGATGGATTAAACCCAGCTCTTTTGACTGGGTGTGAGTGTTTGATTGATTCAGATGCTCCGTCCATCACCACCCCCTCTTGTACCGCTTTTGGCCGCCATAAGTGTGGCAGGGTATGCTCAGACGTGGGTCCCTTGCTCACTTTGCCACAGGATTCAAGCAAGCCGGGCTGAAGACGGCTGGAATGCCAGAAACTGGTCCTCGGAAGCTAGTTTCCGGTCCATGGAAGACATGGCGTTGCAGTTTGGGCTGGACTGTTCCCATGAGGCACAGGGTCAGACTGATTTGCATATAGCCATGTCTGAACTGGGGTGGCAGAGAGGGCTAAAGAACGGTGATGGATTAAACCCAGATCTTTTGACTGGGTGTGAGTGTTTGATTGATTCAGCTGCTCCGTCCATCACCACCCCCTCTTGTACCGCTTTTGGCCGCCATAAGTGTGGCAGGGTATACTCAGACGTGAGTCCCTTGCTCACTTTGCCACTGGATTCAAGCAAGCCGGGCTGAAGACGGCTGGAATGCCAGAAACCGGTCCCCGGAAGCTTGTTTCCGGTCCAGGGAAGACATGGCTTGGCAGTTCAGGCTGGACTGTTCCCATGAGGCACAGGGTCAGACTGATTTGCATATAGCCATGTCTGAACTGGGGTGGCAGAGCGGGCTAAAGAACGGTGATGGATTAAACCCATATCTTTTGACTGGGTGTGAGTGTTTGATTGATTCAGATGCTCCGTCCATCACCACCCCCTTTTGTACCGCTTTTGGCCGCCATAAGTGTGGCAGGGTATGCTCAGATGTGAGTCCCTTGCTCACTTTGCCACTGGATTCAACCAAGCCGGGCTGAAGACAGCTGGAATGCCAGAAACCGGTCCTCGGAAGCTTGTTTCCGGTCCAGGGAAGACATAGCTTGGCAGTTCGGGCTGGACTGTTCCCATGAGGCACCAGGTCAGACTGATTTGCATATAGCCATGTCTGAAATGGGGTGGCAGAGTGGGCTAAAGAACGGTGATGGATTAAACCCAGATCTTTTGACTGGGTGTGAGTGTTTGATTGTTTTAGATGCTCCGTCCATCACCACCCCCTTTTGTACCGCTTTGGGCCGCCATAGGTGTGGCAGGGTATGCTCAGACGTGAGTCCCTTGCTCACTTTGCCACTGGATTCAAGCAAGCCGGGCTGAAGACGGCTGGAATTGCAGAAACCGGTCCTTGGAAGCTTGTTTCCGGTCCAGGGAAGACGTGGCTTGGCAGTTCAGGCTGGACTGTTCCCATGAGGCACTGGGTCAGACTGATTTGCATATAGCCATGTCTGAACTGGGGTGGCAGAGTGGGCTAAAGTTCGGTGATGGATTAAACCCAGATCTTTTGACTGGGTGTGAGTGTTTGATTGATTCAGATGCTCCGTCCATCACCACCCCCTTTTGTACCGCTTTTGGCCGCCATAAGTGTGGCAGGGTATGCTCAGACGTGAGTCCCTTGCTCACTTTGCCACTGGATTCAAGCAAGCCAGGCTGAAGACGGCTGGAATGCCAGAAACCGGTCCTCAGAAGCTTGTTTCCGGTCCAGGGAAGACATGGCTTGGCAGTTCGGGCTTTACTGTTCCCATGAGGCACAGGGTCAGACTGATTTGCATATAGCCATGTCTGAACTGGGGTGGCAGAGTGGGCTAAAGAACGGTGATGGATAAACCCAGATCTTTTTACTGGATGTGAGTGTTTGATTGATTCAGATGCTCCGTCCATCACCACCCCCTTTTGTACTGCTTTTGGCCGCCATAAGTGTGGCAGGGTATGCTCAGACGTGAGTCCCTTGCTCACTTTGCCACTGGATTCAAGCAAGCCAGGCTGAAGATGGCTGGAATGCCAGAAACCGGTCCTCGGAAGCTTGTTTCCGGTCCAGGGAAGACATGACTTGGCAGTTCGGGCTGGACTGTTCCCATGAGGCACAGGGTCAGACTGATTTGCATATAGCCATGTCTGAACTGGGGTGGCAGAGCGGGCTAAAGAACGGTGATGGATTAAACCCAGATCTTTTGACTAGGTGTGTGAATATTTGATTGATTCAGATGCTCCGTCCATCACCACCCCCTCTTGTACCGCTTTTGGCCGCCATAAGTGTGGCAGGGTATGCTCAGACGTGAGTCCCTTGCTCACTTTGCCAATGGATTCAAGCAAGCCGGGCTGAAGACGGTTGGAATGCCAGAAACTGGTCCTCGGAAGCTAGTTTCTGTGTCAGACTCCACGCTGCAGGATCCGATCGTTGTACATATAACTCCACCTCCCTATCTCACCAACACGCCGGTACGAATAACACAGAGAGTTCGAGTGATACAGCGAGGGAATAAAAAAGGAAACAGAACAAGGAGGGGACGGAAGGGGACTGCAGGGAAGGGATGGCTGAAAGACAAAAACAACAGGCATACAGGTTACAAATGTCCACAGGGAAATCCTACTCTCATTTCATTCTCACTACTTGGAATTAAGAGTTTCACCTTTCCTGAAGAAATGCTCTCCACTTCCTCCCTGTATATCAAATATGAATAACTGCCACGATAGTCCCTAGGGAACAAAAACACCAGTTACTCCCAGCTAACCCCAAGGTCATGTGTTCAATTCTCTTTGGTGGATTAGCACCTACCCCGCCTTGTGTGTTTCTGTGCTCAAAATTAAACGTGTATATATATATCCAACCACTACGTGAATCCAAAACAATAGTCTGTCTCTTAAAAGACAAATCCTTCCTTTAGGAATGTACAAACATAATCCTTAATGGAAACGGTAAGTCGTAGCGTCCTACTACAGACTTCCGCTCTCAAATCCACAAGCACAAAGTTCTTAGATAATGAAGCTCCAAACACGGCAAGGTGTAGGCTTACCCCACTACCATCCGCTTTGGCAATTAACCTTACAGACACTAGTGCCTCTCTTCGTAACGGTAGTAAGCAGGATAATATCCCCCGCCACACTCCGCTCTCACTTGATATCCGACCAGAATCCCACAGCAGGATACCACAGCGCCTGAACTTATGCTTCGCAGTGTAATAATAGCCACTTAGGAAGAAGCTGCAATACAGTTCAAGCAACGCGTTAACAATCACGCGCTGCACAATAACTCACAGTACAGGTGCCTCTTATTTCGATATCCGTTCTTCGCTCGTTAGGATTCCTCTCCTTCCGTGCCACCAGAAAGAACCAAACCACTGGAACGCCAGGGAAAACAATAAACAAGATGCGCGACCCTCGCGCTACTCAGTAATGACTCGAGTAATCCAAGTCCAAGGCGCGTTTCCTGCTCCACTCGCACAGGACACGCTTGTGAAAGGGAACAAAACTCTCTCTGCCAAATACAGAAAGAAGACAAGCTCATCACACAACCGATGTTATCCAAAAGCACTGCTGTTTCAAAATCACGAACAGAGTGGGAAGGGCCCACCCTGCTTAAATAGTACCACGCCCCCTCTCAAGGTATTCTGGGAGATGTAGTTCAGTAATTAGGTAGGCGCCTTTGGCAGATCCTGACATTCTGGTCCAGGGAAGACATGGCTTGGCAGTTCGGGCTGGACTGTTCCCATGAGGCAAAGGGTCAGACTGATTTGCATATAGCCATGTCTGAACTGGGGTGGCAGAGTGAGCTAAAGAACGGTGATGGATTAAACCCAGATCTTTTGACTGGGTGTGAGTGTTTGATTGATTCAGATGCTCCGTCCATCACCACCCCCTTTTGTACCGCTTTTGGCCGCCGTAAGTGTGGCAGGGTATGCTCAGATGTGAGTCCCTTGCTCACTTTGCACTGGATTCAAGCAAGCCGGGCTGAAGACGGCTGGAATGCCAGAAACCGGTCCTCGGAAGCTTGTTTCCGGTCCAGGGAAGACATGGCTTGGTAGTTCAGGCTGTACTGTTCCCATGAGGCATAGGGTCAGACTGATTTGCATATAGCCATGTCTGAACTGGGGTGGCAGAGTAGGCTAAAGATCGGTGATGGATTAAACTCAGATCTTTTGACTGGGTGTGGGTGTTTGATTGATTCAGGTGCTCCGTCCATCATCACCCCCTTTTGTACCGCTTTTGGCCGCCATAAGTGTGGCAGGGTATGCTCAGATGTGAGTCCCTTGCTCACTTTGCACTGGATTCAAGCAAGCCGGGCTGAAGACGGCTGGAATGCCAGAAACCGGTCCTCGGAAGCTTGTTTCGGGTCCAAGGAAGACATGGCTTGGCAGTTCGGGCTGGACTGTTCCCATGAGGCACAGGGTCAGACTGATTTGCATATGGCCGTGTCTGAACTGGGGTGGCAGATTGGGCTAAAGAACGGTGATGGATAAACCCAGATCTTTTTACTGGGTGTGAGTGTTTGAGTGATTCAGATGCTCCGTCCATCACCACCCCCTTTTGTACTGCTTTTGGCCGCCATAAGTGTGGCAGGGTATGCTTAGACGTGAGTCCCTTGCTCACTTTGCCACTGGATTCAAGCAAGCCAGGCTGAAGATGGCTGGAATGCCAGAAACCGGTCCTTGGAAGCTTGTTTCCGGTCCAGGGAAGACATGACTTGGCAGTTCGGGCTGGTCTGTTCCCATGAGGCACAGGGTCAGACTGATTTGCATATAGCCATGTCTGAACTGGGGTGGCAGAGCGGGCTAAAGAACGGTGATGGATTAAACCCAGATCTTTTGACTAGGTGTGTGAATGTTTGATTGATTCAGATGCTCCGTCCATCACCACCCCCTCTTGTACCGCTTTTGGCCGCCATGAGTGTGGCAGGGTATGCTCAGACGTGAGTCCCTAGCTCACTTTGCCACTGGATTCAAGCAAGCCGGGCTGAAGACGGTTGGAATGCCAGAAACTGGTTCTCGGAAGCTAGTTTCTGGTCCAGGGAAGACATGGCTTGGCAGTTCGGGCTGGACTGTTCCCATGAGGCAAAGGGTCAGACTGGTTTGCATATAGCCATGTCTGAACTGGGGTGGCAGAGTGCGCTAAAGAACAGTGATGGATTAAACCCAGATCTTTTGACTGGGTGTGAGTGTTTGATTGATTCAGATGCTCCGTCCATCACCACCCACTTTTGTACCGCTTTTGGCCGCCATAAGTGTGGCAGGGTATGCTCAGACGTGAGTCCCTTGCTCACTTTGCCACTGGATTCAAGCAAGCCAGGCTGAAGACGGCTGGAATGCCAGAAACCGGTCCTCGGAAGCTTGTTTCCGGTCCAGGGAAGACATGACTTGGCAGTTCGGGCTGGACTGTTCCCATGAGGCACAGGGTCAGACTGATTTGCATATAGCCATGTCTGAACTGGGGTGGCAGAGCGGGCTAAAGAACGGTGATGGATTAAACCCAGATCTTTTGACTGGGTGTGAGTGTTTGATTGATTCAGATGCTCCGTCCATCACCACCCCCTTTTGTACCGCTTTTGGTCGCCATAAGTGTGGCAGGGTATGCTCAGACGTGAGTCCCTTGCTCACTTTGCCACTGGATTCAAGCAAGCCAGGCTGAAGACGGCTGGAATGCCAGAAACCGGTCCTCGGAAGCTTGTTTCCGGTCCAGGGAAGACATGACTTGGCAGTTCGGGCTGGACTGTTCCCATGAGGCACAGGGTCAGACTGATTTGCATATAGCCATGTCTGAACTGGGGTGGCAGAGCGGGCTAAAGAACGGTGATGGATTAAACCCAGATCTTTTGACTAGGTGTGTGAATATTTGATTGATTCAGATGCTCCGTCCATCACCACCCCCTCTTGTACCGCTTTTGGCCGCCATAAGTGTGGCAGGGTATGCTCAGACGTGAGTCCCTTGCTCACTTTGCCACTGGATTCAAGCAAGCCGGGCTGAAGACGGTTGGAATGCCAGAAACTGGTCCTCGGAAGCTAGTTTCTGTGTCAGACTCCACGCTGCAGGATCCGATCGTTGTACATATAACTCCACCTCCCTATCTCACCAACACGCCGGTACAAATAACACAGCGAGTTCGAGTGATAGAGCGAGGGAATAAAAAAGGAAACAGAACAAGGAGGGGACGGAAGGGGACTGCAGGGAAGGGATGGCTGAAAGACAAAAACAACAGGCATACAGGTTATAAATGTCCACAGGGAAATCCTACTCTCATTTCATTCTCACTACTTGGAATTAAGAGTTTCACCTTTCCTGAAGAAATGCTCTCCACTTCCTCCCTGCATATCAAATATGAATAACTGCCACGATAGTCCCTAGGGAACAAAAACACCAGTTACTCCCAGCTAACCCCAAGGTCATGTGTTCAATTCTCTTTGGTGGATTAGCACCTACCCCGCCGTGTGTGTTTCTGTGCTCAAAATTAAACGTGTATATATATCCAACCACTACGTGAATCCAAAACAATAGTCTGTCTCTTAAAAGACAAATCCTTCCTTTAGGAATGTACAAACATAATCCTTAATGGAAACGGTAAGTCGTAGCGTCCTACTACAGACTTCCGCTCTCAAATCCACAAGCACAAAGTTCTTAGATAATGAAGCTCCAAACACGGCAAGGTGTAGGCTTACCCCACTACCATCCGCTTTGGCAATTAACCTTACAGACACTAGTGCCTCTCTTCGTAACGGTAGTAAGCAGGATAATATCCCCCGCCACACTCCGCTCTCACTTGATATCCGACCAGAATCCCACAGCAGGATACCACAGCGCCTGAACTTATGCTTCGCAGTGTAATAATAGCCACTTAGGAAGAAGCTGCAATACAGTTCAAGCAACGCGTTAACAATCACGCGCTGCACAATAACTCACAGTACAGGTGCCTCTTATTTCGATATCCGTTCTTCGCTCGTTAGGATTCCTCTCCTTCCGTGCCACCAGAAAGAACCAAACCACTGGAACGCCAGGGAAAACAATAAACAAGATGCGCGACCCTCGCGCTACTCAGTAATGACTCGAGTAATCCAAGTCCAAGGCGCGTTTCCTGCTCCACTCGCAAAGGACACGTTTGTGAAAGGGAACAAAACTCTCTCTGCCAAATACAGAAAGAAGACAAGCTCAGCACACAACCGATGTTATCCAAAAGCACTGCTGTTTCAAAATCACGAACAGAGTGGGAAGGGCCCACCCTGCTTAAATAGTACCACGCCCCCTCTCAAGGTATTCTGGGAGATGTAGTTCAGTAATTAGGTAGGCGCCTTTGGCAGATCCTGACATTCTGGTCCAGGGAAGACATGGCTTGGCAGTTCGGGCTGGACTGTTCCCATGAGGCAAAGGGTCAGACTGATTTGCATATAGCCATGTCTGAACTGGGGTGGCAGAGTGAGCTAAAGAACGGTGATGGATTAAACCCAGATCTTTTGACTGGGTGTGAGTGTTTGATTGATTCAGATGCTCCGTCCATCACCACCCCCTTTTGTACCGCTTTTGGCCGCCGTAAGTGTGGCAGGGTATGCTCAGATGTGAGTCCCTTGCTCACTTTGCACTGGATTCAAGCAAGCCGGGCTGAAGACGGCTGGAATGCCAGAAACCGGTCCTCGGAAGCTTGTTTCCGGTCCAGGGAAGACATGGCTTGGTAGTTCAGGCTGTACTGTTCCCATGAGGGATAGGGTCAGACTGATTTGCATATAGCCATGTCTGAACTGGGGTGGCAGAGTAGGCTAAAGATCGGTGATGGATTAAACTCAGATCTTTTGACTGGGTGTGGGTGTTTGATTGATTCAGGTGCTCCGTCCATCATCACCCCCTTTTGTACCGCTTTTGGCCGCCATAAGTATGGCAGGGTATGCTCAGATGTGAGTCCCTTGCTCACTTTGCACTGGATTCAAGCAAGCCGGGCTGAAGACGGCTGGAATGCCAGAAACCGGTCCTCGGAAGCTTGTTTCCGGTCCAAGGAAGACATGGCTTGGCAGTTCGGGCTGGACTGTTCCCATGAGGCACAGGGTCAGACTGATTTGCATATGGCCGTGTCTGAACTGGGGTGGCAGATTGGGCTAAAGAACGGTGATGGATAAACCCAGATCTTTTTACTGGGTGTGAGTGTTTGAGTGATTCAGATGCTCCGTCCATCACCACCCCCTTTTGTACCGCTTTTGGCCGCCATAGGTTTGGCAGGGTATGCTCAGACGTGAGTCCCTTGCTCACTTTGCCACTGGATTCAAGCAAGCCAGGCTGAAGACGGCTGGAATGCCAGAAACTGGTCCTCGGAAGCTTGTTTCCGGTCCAGGGAAGACATGACTTGGCAGTTCGGGCTGGACTGTTCCCATTAGGCACAGGGTCAGACTGATTTGCATAGAGCCATGTCTCAACTGGGGTGGCAGAGTGGGCTAAAGAACGGTGATGGATTAAACCCAGATCTTTTGACTGGGTGTGAGTGTTTGATTGACTCAGATGCTCCGTCCATCACCACCCCCTCTTGTACCGCTTTTGGCCGCCATAACTGTGGCAGGGTATGCTCAGACGTGAGTCCCTTGCTCACTTTGCCACTGGATTCAAGCAAGCTGGGCTGAAGACGGCTAGAATGCCAGAAACCGGTGCTCGGAAGCTTGTTTCCGGTCCAGGGAAGACATGGCTTGGCAGTTCGGGCTGGACTGTTCCCATGAGGCACAGGGTCAGACTGATTTGCATATAGCCATGTCTGAACTGGAGTGGCAGAGTGGGCTAAAGAACGGTGATAGGTAAACCCAGATCTTTTTACTGGGTGTGAGTGTTTGATTGATTCAGATGCTCCGTCCATCGCCACCCCCTTTTGTACCGCTTTTGGCCACCATAAGTGTGGCAGGGTATGCTCAGACGTGAGTCCCTTGCTCACTTTGCCACTGGATTCAAGCAAGCCAGGCTGAAGACGGCTGGAATGCCAGAAACCGGTCCTCGGAAACTTGTTTCCGGTCCAGGGTAGATATGACTTGGCAGTTCGGGCTGGACTGTTCCCATGAGGCACAGGGTCAGACTGATTTGCATATAGCCATGTCTGAACTAGGGTGGCAGAGCGGGTTAAAGAACGGTGATGGATTAAACCCAGCTCTTTTGACTGGGTGTGAGTGTTTGATTGATTCAGATGCTCCGTCCATCACCACCCCGTCTTGTACCGCTTTTGGCCGCCATAAGTGTGGCAGGGTATGCTCAGACGTGAGTCCCTTGCTCACTTTGCCACAGGATTCAAGCAAGCCGGGCTGAAGACGGCTGGAATGCCAGAAACTGGTCCTCGGAAGCTAGTTTCCGGTCCATGGAAGACATGGCGTTGCAGTTTGGGCTGGACTGTTCCCATGAGGCACAGGGTCAGACTGATTTGCATATAGCCATGTCTGAACTGGGGTGGCAGAGAGGGCTAAAGAACGGTGATGGATTAAACCCAGATCTTTTGACTGGGTGTGAGTGTTTGATTGATTCAGCTGCTCCGTCCATCACCACCCCCTCTTGTACCGCTTTTGGCCGCCATAAGTGTGGCAGGGTATACTCAGACGTGAGTCCCTTGCTCACTTTGCCACTGGATTCAAGCAAGCCGGGCTGAAGACGGCTGGAATGCCAGAAACCGGTCCCCGGAAGCTTGTTTCCGGTCCAGGGAAGACATGGCTTGGCAGTTCAGGCTGGACTGTTCCCATGAGGCACAGGGTCAGACTGATTTGCATATAGCCATGTCTGAACTGGGGTGGCAGAGCGGGCTAAAGAACGGTGATGGATTAAACCCATATCTTTTGACTGGGTGTGAGTGTTTGATTGATTCAGATGCTCCGTCCATCACCACCCCCTTTTGTACCGCTTTTGGCCGCCATAAGTGTGGCAGGGTATGCTCAGATGTGAGTCCCTTGCTCACTTTGCCACTGGATTCAACCAAGCCGGGCTGAAGACAGCTGGAATGCCAGAAACCGGTCCTCGGAAGCTTGTTTCCGGTCCAGGGAAGACATAGCTTGGCAGTTCGGGCTGGACTGTTCCCATGAGGCACCAGGTCAGACTGATTTGCATATAGCCATGTCTGAAATGGGGTGGCAGAGTGGGCTAAAGAACGGTGATGGATTAAACCCAGATCTTTTGACTGGGTGTGAGTGTTTGATTGTTTTAGATGCTCCGTCCATCACCACCCCCTTTTGTACCGCTTTGGGCCGCCATAGGTGTGGCAGGGTATGCTCAGACGTGAGTCCCTTGCTCACTTTGCCACTGGATTCAAGCAAGCCGGGCTGAAGACGGCTGGAATTGCAGAAACCGGTCCTTGGAAGCTTGTTTCCGGTCCAGGGAAGACGTGGCTTGGCAGTTCAGGCTGGACTGTTCCCATGAGGCACTGGGTCAGACTGATTTGCATATAGCCATGTCTGAACTGGGGTGGCAGAGTGGGCTAAAGTTCGGTGATGGATTAAACCCAGATCTTTTGACTGGGTGTGAGTGTTTGATTGATTCAGATGCTCCGTCCATCACCACCCCCTTTTGTACCGCTTTTGGCCGCCATAAGTGTGGCAGGGTATGCTCAGACGTGAGTCCCTTGCTCACTTTGCCACTGGATTCAAGCAAGCCAGGCTGAAGACGGCTGGAATGCCAGAAACCGGTCCTCAGAAGCTTGTTTCCGGTCCAGGGAAGACATGGCTTGGCAGTGCGGGCTTTACTGTTCCCATGAGGCACAGGGTCAGACTGATTTGCATATAGCCATGTCTGAACTGGGGTGGCAGAGTGGGCTAAAGAACGGTGATGGATAAACCCAGATCTTTTTACTGGATGTGAGTGTTTGATTGATTCAGATGCTCCGTCCATCACCACCCCCTTTTGTACTGCTTTTGGCCGCCATAAGTGTGGCAGGGTATGCTCAGACGTGAGTCCCTTGCTCACTTTCCCACTGGATTCAAGCAAGCCAGGCTGAAGATGGCTGGAATGCCAGAAACCGGTCCTCGGAAGCTTGTTTCCGGTCCAGGGAAGACATGACTTGGCAGTTCGGGCTGGTCTGTTCCCATGAGGCACAGGGTCAGACTGATTTGCATATAGCCATGTCTGAACTGGGGTGGCAGAGCGGGCTAAAGAATGGTGATGGATTAAACTCAGATCTTTTGACTAGGTGTGTGAATGTTTGATTGATTCAGATGCTCCGTCCATCACCACCCCCTCTTGTACCGCTTTTGGCCGCCATGAGTGTGGCAGGGTATGCTCAGACGTGAGTCCCTAGCTCACTTTGCCACTGGATTCAAGCAAGCCGGGCTGAAGACGGTTGGAATGCCAGAAACTGGTCCTCGGAAGCTAATTTCTGGTCCAGGGAAGACATGGCTTGGCAGTTCCGGCTGGACTGTTCCCATGAGGCAAAGGGTCAAACTGATTTGCATATAGCCATGTCTGAACTGGGGTGGCAGAGTGCGCTAAAGAACAGTGATGGATTAAACCCAGATCTTTTGACTGGGTGTGAGTGTTTGATTGATTCAGATGCTCCGTCCATCACCACCCCCTTTTGTACCGCTTTTGGCCGCCATAAGTGTGGCAGGGTATGCTCAGACGTGAGTCCCTTGCTCACTTTGCCACTGGATTCAAGCAAGCCAGGCTGAAGACGGCTGGAATGCCAGAAACCGGTCCTCAGAAGCTTGTTTCCGGTCCAGGGAAGACATGGCTTGGCAGTGCGGGCTTTACTGTTCCCATGAGGCACAGGGTCAGACTGATTTGCATATAGCCATGTCTGAACTGGGGTGGCAGAGTGGGCTAAAGAACGGTGATGGATAAACCCAGATCTTTTTACTGGATGTGAGTGTTTGATTGATTCAGATGCTCCGTCCATCACCACCCCCTTTTGTACTGCTTTTGGCCGCCATAAGTGTGGCAGGGTATGCTCAGACGTGAGTCCCTTGCTCACTTTCCCACTGGATTCAAGCAAGCCAGGCTGAAGATGGCTGGAATGCCAGAAACCGGTCCTCGGAAGCTTGTTTCCGGTCCAGGGAAGACATGACTTGGCAGTTCGGGCTGGTCTGTTCCCATGAGGCACAGGGTCAGACTGATTTGCATATAGCCATGTCTGAACTGGGGTGGCAGAGCGGGCTAAAGAATGGTGATGGATTAAACTCAGATCTTTTGACTAGGTGTGTGAATGTTTGATTGATTCAGATGCTCCGTCCATCACCACCCCCTCTTGTACCGCTTTTGGCCGCCATGAGTGTGGCAGGGTATGCTCAGACGTGAGTCCCTAGCTCACTTTGCCACTGGATTCAAGCAAGCCGGGCTGAAGACGGTTGGAATGCCAGAAACTGGTCCTCGGAAGCTAATTTCTGGTCCAGGGAAGACATGGCTTGGCAGTTCGGGCTGGACTGTTCCCATGAGGCAAAGGGTCAAACTGATTTGCATATAGCCATGTCTGAACTGGGGTGGCAGAGTGCGCTAAAGAACAGTGATGGATTAAACCCAGATCTTTTGACTGGGTGTGAGTGTTTGATTGATTCAGATGCTCCGTCCATCACCACCCACTTTTGTACCGCTTTGGCCGCCATAAGTGTGGCAGGGTATGCTCAGACGTGAGTCCCTTGCTCACTTTGCCACTGGATTCAAGCAAGCCAGGCTGAAGACGGCTGGAATGCCAGAAACCGGTCCTCGGAAGCTTGTTTCCGGTCCAGGGAAGACATGACTTGGCAGTTCGGGCTGGACTGTTCCCATGAGGCACAGGGTCAGACTGATTTGCATATAGCCATGTCTGAACTGGGGTAGCAGAGTGCACTAAAGAACGGTGATGGATTAAACCCAGATCTTTTGACTGGTTGTGAGTGTTTGATTGATTCAGATGCTCCGTCCATCACCACCCCCTTTTGTACCGCTTTTGGCCGCCATAAGTGTGGCAGGGTATGCTCAGACGTGAGTCCCTTGCTCACTTTGCCACTGGATTCAAGCAAGCAGGGCTGAAGACGGCTGGAATGCCAGAAACCGGTCCTTGGAAGCATGTTTCCGGTCCAGGGATGACATGGCTTGGCAGTTCTGGCTGGACTGTTCCCATGAGGCACAGGGTCAGCGTGATTTGCATATAGCCATGTCTGAACTGGGGTGGCAGAGTGGGCTAAAGAACGGTGATGGATCAAACCCAGATCTTTTGACTGGGTGTGAGTGTTTGATTGATTCAGATACTCCGTCCATCACCACCCCCTTTTGTACCGCTTTTGGCCGCCATAAGTGTGGCATGGTATGCTCAGACGTGAGTCCCTTGCTCACTTTGCCACTGGATTCAAGCAAGCCGGGATGAAGACGGCTGGAATGCCAGATACCAGTCCTCGGAAGCTTGTTTCCGGTCCAGGGAAGACATGGCTTGGCAGTTCGGGCTGGACTGTTCCCATGAGGCACAGGGTCAGACTGATTTGCATATAGCCATGTCTGAACTGGGGTGGCAGAGTGGACTAAAGAACGGTGATGGATTAAACCCAGATCTTTTGACTGGGTGTGAGTGTTTGATTGATTCAGATGCTCCGTCCATCACCATCACTCCCTTTTTTACCATGCACATGGCAGTCTTCAGGGCGTCAAAAGCCTTCTGACAGGTGTCAGTCCAGTTCACTATCTTGGGCTGCTTCCTGGAAGGCAGCTCAGTCAATAATGTTAGTCCAATTGGTCGCACACTGCTTGTCCTATCAGCGTGTTGCCCCAAAGCATTGTGGTCCATGTAGTAAGCATCAGCGGGTGCGCCTCTGCCAGGGTCTTGAGCAAAAAATCAAAGTCGCGTTGGCCATCCCTGGACACGTGTTTCGAGGTTGTTACCTCTCGTCAGCAGGGAATAGGCATATATGTAGGGGTGCTGCATAGGCTGCCAAAAAATATACTCAGGTCCGGTACCACTCGTGGCACGCAGGTGCGTAACCCGGCTCGTCAGCCCCACCAGCTCAAGGGAGCTTGAATATAAATGAAAGTCCAATTGGTCGCACACTGCTTGTCCTATCAGCGTGTTGCCCCAAAGCATTGTGGTCCATGTAGTAAGCATCAGCGGGTGCGCCTCTGCCAGGGTCTTGAGCAAAAAATCAAAGTCGCGTTGGCCATCCCTGGACACGTGTTTCGAGGTTGTTACCTCTCGTCAGCAGGGAATAGGCATATATGTAGGGGTGCTGCATAGGCTGCCAAAAAATATACTCAGGTCCGGTACCACTCGTGGCACGCAGGTGCGTAACCCGGCTCGTCAGCCCCACCAGCTCAAGGGAGCTTGAATATAAATGAAAGTCCAATTGGTCGCACACTGCTTGTCCTATCAGCGTGTTGCCCCAAAGCATTGTGGTCCATGTAGTAAGCATCAGCGGGTGCGCCTCTGCCAGGGTCTTGAGCAAAAAATCAAAGTCGCGTTGGCCATCCCTGGACACGTGTTTCGAGGTTGTTACCTCTCGTCAGCAGGGAATAGGCATATATGTAGGGGTGCTGCATAGGCTGCCAAAAAATATACTCAGGTCCGGTACCACTCGTGGCACGCAGGTGCGTAACCCGGCTCGTCAGCCCCACCAGCTCAAGGGAGCTTGAATATAAATGAAAGTCCAATTGGTCGCACACTGCTTGTCCTATCAGCGTGTTGCCCCAAAGCATTGTGGTCCATGTAGTAAGCATCAGCGGGTGCGCCTCTGCCAGGGTCTTGAGCAAAAAATCAAAGTCGCGTTGGCCATCCCTGGACACGTGTTTCGAGGTTGTTACCTTTTGTCAGCAGGGAATAGGCATATATGTAGGGGTGCTGCATAGGCTGCCAAAAAATATACTCAGGTCCGGTACCACTCGTGGCACGCAGGTGCGTAACCCGGCTCGTCAGCCCCACCAGCTCAAGGGAGCTTGAATATAAATGAAAGTCCAATTGGTCGCACACTGCTTGTCCTATCAGCGTGTTGCCCCAAAGCATTGTGGTCCATGTAGTAAGCATCAGCGGGTGCGCCTCTGCCAGGGTCTTGAGCAAAAAATCAAAGTCGCGTTGGCCATCCCTGGACACGTGTTTCGAGGTTGTTACCTCTCGTCAGCAGGGAATAGGCATATATGTAGGGGTGCTGCATAGGCTGCCAAAAAATATACTCAGGTCCGGTACCACTCGTGGCACGCAGGTGCGTAACCCGGCTCGTCAGCCCCACCAGCTCAAGGGAGCTTGAATATAAATGAAAGTCCAATTGGTCGCACACTGCTTGAACTACATAGACCACGATGCTTTGGGGCAACACGCTGATAGGACAAGCAGTGTGCGACCAATTGGACTTAAACTTATATTCAAGCTCCTTGGAGCTGGTGCGGCTGACGAGCCGGGTTACGCACCTGCGTGCCACGAGTGGTACCGAACCTGAAGATATTTTTTGGCAGCCTATGCAGCACCCCTTCATACATTCCTACTCCCTGCTGACGAGAGGCAACAACCTCGAAACACGTGTCCAGGGATGGCCAACGCGATTTGGATTTTTTGCTCAAGACCCTGGCAGAGGCGTACCCGCTGATGCGAACTACATAGACCACGATGCTTTGGGGCAACACGCTGATAGGACAAGCAGTGTGCGACCAATTGGACTTAAACTTATATTCAAGCTCCTTGGAGCTGGTGCGGCTGACGAGCCGGGTTACGCACCTGCGTGCCACGAGTGGTACCGAACCTGAAGATATTTTTTGGCAGCCTATGCAGCACCCCTTCATACATTCCTACTCCCTGCTGACGAGAGGCAACAACCTCGAAACAAGTGTCCAGGGATGGCCAACGCGATTTGGATTTTTTGCTCAAGACCCTGGCAGAGGCGTACCCGCTGATGCGAACTACATAGACCACGATGCTTTGGGGCAACACGCTGATAGGACAAGCAGTGTGCGACCAATTGGACTTAAACTTATATTCAAGCTCCTTGGAGCTGGTGCGGCTGACGAGCCGGGTTACGCACCTGCGTGCCACGAGTGGTACCGAACCTGAAGATATTTTTTGGCAGCCTATGCAGCACCCCTTCATACATTCCTACTCCCTGCTGACGAGAGGCAACAACCTCGAAACACGTGTCCAGGGATGGCCAACGCGATTTGGATTTTTTGCTCAAGACCCTGGCAGAGGCGTACCCGCTGATGCGAACTACATAGACCACGATGCTTTGGGGCAACACGCTGATAGGACAAGCAGTGTGCGACCAATTGGACTTAAACTTATATTCAGGCTCCTTGGAGCTGGTGCGGCTGACGAGCCGGGTTACGCACCTGCGTGCCACGAGTGGTACCGAACCTGAAGATATTTTTTGGCAGCCTATGCAGCACCCCTTCATACATTCCTACTCCCTGCTGACGAGAGGCAACAACCTCGAAACACGTGTCCAGGGATGGCCAACGCGATTTGGATTTTTTGCTCAAGACCCTGGCAGAGGCGTACCCGCTGATGCGAACTACATAGACCACGATGCTTTGGGGCAACACGCTGATAGGACAAGCAGTGTGCGACCAATTGGACTTAAACTTATATTCAAGCTCCTTGGAGCTGGTGCGGCTGACGAGCCGGGTTACGCACCTGCGTGCCACGAGTGGTACCGAACCTGAAGATATTTTTTGGCAGCCTATGCAGCACCCCTTCATACATTCCTACTCCCTGCTGACGAGAGGCAACAATCTCGAAACACGTGTCCAGGGATGGCCAACGCGATTTGGATTTTTTGCTCAAGACCCTGGCAGAGGCGTACCCGCTGATGCGAACTACATAGACCACGATGCTTTGGGGCAACACGCTGATAGGACAAGCAGTGTGCGACCAATTGGACTTAAACTTATATTCAAGCTCCTTGGAGCTGGTGCGGCTGACGAGCCGGGTTACGCACCTGCGTGCCACGAGTGGTACCGAACCTGAAGATATTTTTTGGCAGCCTATGCAGCACCCCTTCATACATTCCTACTCCCTGCTGACGAGAGGCAACAACCTCGAAACACGTGTCCAGGGATGGCCAACGCGATTTGGATTTTTTGCTCAAGACCCTGGCAGAGGCGTACCCGCTGATGCGAACTACATAGACCACGATGCTTTGGGGCAACACGCTGATAGGACAAGCAGTGTGCGACCAATTGGACTTAAACTTATATTCAAGCTCCTTGGAGCTGGTGCGGCTGACGAGCCGGGTTACGCACCTGCGTGCCACGAGTGGTACCGAACCTGAAGATATTTTTTGGCAGCCTATGCAGCACCCCTTCATACATTCCTACTCCCTGCTGACGAGAGGCAACAACCTCGAAACACGTGTCCAGGGATGGCCAACGCGATTTGGATTTTTTGCTCAAGACCCTGGCAGAGGCGTACCCGCTGATGCGAACTACATAGACCACGATGCTTTGGGGCAACACGCTGATAGGACAAGCAGTGTGCGACCAATTGGACTTAATCAGTCAATAATGTTGTCATATCCCTTGACAAACCTCCTGCAGTACCCTGTGAGTCATAAAAAAGGCTTTTACCTGTGTCTGAGTCTTTGCGGTTCCCATGCCAGGATGGTATCAATCTTGAGTTGTAGGGGCACCACCTGGCCGCTCCCCACCTGGTGTCCCAAGTACACCACAGAACCCTGACCGATCTGGCACTTACTCACCTTGATCATAAGGCCTGCCTTGTGCTGCACTATCAGCCCTTCCCAGAGGTCGTGCAGATGTTCTTCCCAACTGGCGCTGAACACTGCAATGTCATCCAGGTAGGCGGCACTGAAATCCTCCAGTCCAGCCAAACACCTAGTTGACCAACCTCTGAAAGGTGGCAAGGGCATTCTTCATCCCAAAGGGCATAACCTGGAATTGGTAGTGCCCATCTGGTGTGTAGAATGCTGACCTCTCTTTGGTCCCATCAGTCAAGGTGATCTGCCAGTACCCAGACGTCAAATCAAAGTTGCTGAGGTATTGTGAAGCCCCTAACCGATCAATGAGCTCATCAGCTCTGGGTATGGGGTGTGCATCAGTCCTGGTGACTGAATTGAGTCTTCGGTAGTCCACACAGAACCGGAGTTCGGGGGTGGCAACATTCATAGCAGCCTTTGGGACCAAAGCCACTGGGCTGGCCCAAGGACTGTTAGAGGACGCAATCACCCCTAAGGCAAATATCTTGGAGACTTTCTCCTTGATGTAAGCTCTGACCTTGACAGTCACTCTCTAAGCCTTGTGCTTCACTGGAGGGGTGTCCCCAGTGTCCACATCATGTACGCACCACTCAGTGACACCAGGAATCAAGGAAAACAAATCAGAGAATTGTTCAAAAAGTTAGCGACAAGCTTGCTGCTAATCAGGGGTCAGTGTGGCAGAGAGGGTGACACCATCCACTGACCCATCTTGCTCTGTTGCAGCAAGGAGGTCAGGAAGAAGCCCTGTCTCCTCCTCCATTCTATCATCTGTAGCTAGGAGCATGTCCACGTCTTACCTTTCGAAGTGGGGCTTCAGGCGGTTAACATGTAGGGCCCGCAAAGGGTTCCTGGGAGACCACAAGTTCACCAAATAGGTGACATCACTGTTGCGCTCCACCAACTCAAATGGTCCGGTCCACCTGTCCTGGAGCGCACAAGGCTCTACAGGCCCATGACCCAAACTTTCTGTCCAGGTTAAAGTTCAATCAGAGTGGCATTCTGATCGTACCACCGCTTCATGTCCTCCTGTCTGGCTTCCAGATTCACCTGAGCGAGTTGTCTGAATCGCCGAGTCTGGTTCCTGAAGGCCAGCATGTAACTGTATACATCCTGGGGAGGTTTCCTGGGAGATTGCTCCCAGCTTTCCTTGACCAGACTCAAAGGTACTCTTACCCGGTGTCCATACAACAGTTCAAAGGGGCTGAACCCTAGGCACTTTTGTGGCACCTCAAGGTAAGCAAAAAGAAGGCATGACAAGAGGATGTCCAACTTAAGCCTCATAGGTTCCTCAAGACCTATAATCATGCCTTTAATGGTCTCATCAGTGCATGTCCCACCACAGGGGCTGTCACTGTCCTGATCGGAATGGCTTCCAGGTACCGGGTAGCATGGTCCACCAAGACCAGGATAAACCTGTTGCCCATGGCGGTCATGGGGTCCAGTGGCCCCGCAATGTCTCGTCTTGATTACTGTAACGGACCTTTAATGGGTGCAAACAAAACGGTCACGAAGAGACTACAACGGGCTCAGAATGCTGCTGCCTGCACCCTCTTTGCCATCCCTAAACATTGCCACACCTCCCATCTCCTGCACCGCCTACACTGACTTCCAATCAAACAGAGAATTCACTTTAAAACTCTTTGCACCATCTATAAGATTCTGTACAATCAGGGCCTCCAGATTCTGCAGGGTCTCTGCTCACTGTATGTGCCAACACTGCGCTCTGCAGACTTGCACCTGGCCTATACTCCCAGGGTGCTCAGGAGCAGAGCAGGGGGGAGCTCATTCAGGTCCCTGGCCCCTGCCCTTTGAAACTCTATCCCAATCTCAGCTCGCCGCACTCAAAATCACTAGGCTTTCAGGAAACAGATTAAAACCTGTCTGTTTTCCTCCATCTAACCGGGGAGGCCTGGGTTGGGCGCCTATGCCCCGTGACGTCCACATTTTAGGCATTCTCGGGCTGTACTCCTTCTAGCCTCTCACCTCCCATCTTTGCTGCCTGCTCCGCTAGCGCTGGGACGCCTCGCTGCTGGGGTAGCCATGCTCTACATAAGCCCTACTAACATAACATAATATGTCAATGCCCACTCGTTCAAAAGGGGTACTGACTACAGGGAAAGGTTGGAGAGGGGTCTTGTGCCCCCTTCCCCTTTTCTCACTTGCCTGGCAAGTTTTACAAGTCCTACAATGAGTATCTGAACTCTTCCGCATCTGGGGCCAATAAAAGTGGGTGACAAGCCTTTCAAAGGTCTTGTCCTGCCCCAGATGTCCAGCTAAAGGCACATCATGAGACAACCCCAGTAGGAAGGCTCTGAAGCACTAGGGTACCACCAGCTCACGGGGTGACCCAGGCTCAGCAACCTCAGGCTCTCTATACAGGAGGTTGTTCTCCCAGTAGATTCAATGTGATCCTGACTGTTCTCCTGCTGCCTGGCTTGTGGCTTGTTGCCACACACTCTCAAGAGAAGGGCACTTCCTCTGCTCTGCACAACATTCCTCCCTTGAGGGCCCTCCTTCTTGCTGCCAGTGGGTCAGCTCAGGCAGGGGCCCCAATTCAGCAATTTGCTCCCCTGTGGGTTCCAGGGCATTCCCCTTAAGGTCTGCCTCCTCCCGGACTGTGGGAACAATGGGGGCTGGTTTCCTGTGCCTCCTATCTCTTCTCTTTAAGGCAGGTCCCTGGGCCTTATTTTCAGGTTCCAGGATCTCTTGAACAACCTTCGCTGCCATAGACCGAGAGGTCACACACGCCCACTCTGGCAAACCCAACATCTCCAAATGAGCCTTCTTCTCTACCTTAGCCCAAGGGGAGTTTTCTAAATCATTGCACAACAGACAATCCACTGGCATGGCTGGCCTCACAGTTACTTGAAGAGTACCAGAGACCTCCCCTCTCAAAGGGAACTTGAGCCACCTCACACTGGCTCTGTGTGTTGTCTGCTGCAACTACAGGGAAGAATGCATGAGGGATAACTTGCTCTTTGGACATCAACCGGCAATTGACAGCTGTCACACTAGCCACGGTATCCCTCAGACCCTCCACTCTATGGCCATTGATGATCACACACTGCCTGTACTTTTTAGTGTTTTCAGGCAGCTGAGTCTTAGGGACCATCTCAAAGTCTAATGAGACAAGGGAAATTTCTGCGGGACCCCACCCACCTTGGGCACTCATCTCCTCCCCACCCAGCGCTACACTGGCCATCTGACGAGGTGGTGCATGGGGTGGCACATACTGACCCTATTGGGGACACTGGAGATCATACCAACGGTGTCCCACCTGTTTACACTGAAAGCAGGTAGCTGGCCCCCTATGAACAGGTTTACCTGTCGGGGGCTCTGACTTTTTCTCAGGGGGAGGCTGGGAACACTTCCCTTGGTTTCCTTGGGAATTACTTTGGAGCCCTTTCTGGAACTCCCTCGGTTTACTCTTGTCCACCCCATTCTTTTGATGGAGACCCTGCCCACCTTTGGCTGAGTCTCCCACATGACCCTTGTGGACCCTGGTACTGACCCAGCGGTCCACCTGCTCAGCAAGCTTCCTAGGGTTAGTCAACTTTCTATTAATAAGGTGCTGGCGAAGCTCTGGAAAACAATTAGCAGACAAGTGCTCCCTTGCAATCAAATCATAGAGCGCTTCAAAAATATGCACTTTGCTAGCCTTCACCCAACCATCCATAGCTCTTTAAGGCAAAGATACATATTCTACTCAAGTGGTTGCCTCCAGCTTCTTACAATTTCTGAACCTCTGTCTATAGAGTTCCGTTGTCAAACCATACCTTGTCATCAGGGCTTCCTTCATGTGGGCATAAGACATCCTATTTTGACTGGGTAGCTTTAACAAAGCATCCCTCCCCTCACGCACAAAGCGGCTACCCAAACCCAGTTCCCCAAACCTTCTCAAGGACCCGGTGGGCCAACATTGCTATCTCATGGACTGCAAACCACTGTCCAATATCTTCATGCTTATGGAAATCTATGATGACATCCTTGGGGATATATACCCTGCCTTCTGAAGGCACAGATGGTGCGCTGCCACCAGAGGGATTAATCTGTAAGCCCATTGCCTTGATCTCTAACTCCCTCAAAGCTCCTCCTCTAACTTGAGTTTTACCTTTAAGAGCAGCTGACAGTCTGCAACACATCCAGCTTTTACCTGTCCCTGATAAATGTCTGCCTAGCCTAAGTTCATGTTTGTTTCTTTTGCCGTCTCTATAGATGGTTCTGATAAACATCTGTGGTCTCTTTAGGGACCCAAGAGCTGCTGGGATGGGTTGGTGGAGGCTTAGGCAGCGTAGAGTAACTTGGGCCATGGGTCTGATGCTGTCATGGGTATGGCCGTAGGTGTGTGTGGCCGCCATAGGCCTTATCTCATATAGCATAAAGTTCTATATAAATGCTACAGTAGAATACAATAAATTAGTGGCATTCAGAACATTGCTTCAGAGTCATCAGAGATCATTGAGGGACATGTTCTAATTCTGTGCCCTTTCCAATTCTCAGGTCACTCACTAGCTGAATGTTAGGGTGTTGTATATTATTGTTTGGGGTTGCAATGCAGTAGGTAGTCTTTGAACCTTCAAACAAAGGGTGTGGTTGTGCATAATGTTTTATTGTGCCTTTGTTCACTTTCTGGGAGGATGCAAATACCAAGCCTCTGTATGTTCTTCTTTGTATCCCATAGAGACTTTTTGGAGGGAGATACATAAATCCAGGAGGATGCATTTGAACCAATATCACAGGAATTGCTCATGTGGCCCATGCTGCTCCTCCTATTGGTGGCAGGTAAGGGCTCACCCCTTTACAGCATTCCTGCTGGGAAACCTTTGGTGCCTATGCCTGTTGACCACTTTAAATGCCTGGTTGATTCCACTGTAAAGTCCATTTTGGTTCAGTGTTTTTTCCAGGTCCTTCTATCCTAAAGTACCCAAAGCTTTTTTGGGATGAGTGACTTGTAGCAGGAGATGAAAAAACAGAGGTTGGGTTAAGGTGGATACCTCTGGAAAACATATCTGTGGGCTGGTCTTGGCTCAAATGTTGGTTTGCACACAGGATAATTTAGGATCACGTAATAATCCACATCCTTATGCATCTACAGCACCCAATATTGCTCTAGACAATCCCTTCTGCAGGTACAAGAACAAACAAATGCCTCTTGTTCGTTTCTCCTTTGATAAACCCATTGTCCTATTCTTAGGAAATGGGCAGAACCCAAGAGGATTGAGGAGTCTTGTTGCTGGTAAAGACTCTCTTCCATTATTGGTTTTGAAGCAGACATTCCTGTAGGGTGACACCTCCTTTTAATTAAGTACAGGCACCGTCTCCAGTTCTGAACTTTTCATCTACAAATCATTGTTTTCAGGTGTGTTAGTCTGGATAATTCAGTGGAAGCAAAACAAATTACAATAGGCTATTAAACAGTCCTGAACCTCTCAAAATGATCTGGCGGGAGAAGGCCACCCTACATTCCTGAGATATTGTAGATTGATCTGCAGCTGCTTAGTTTGGTGGGGTACACTAATATGCCACCAGAGGACTCCACGCATGGGGACTCTGAATACACAGGTGGAGGCATCACTGAAGAAGGTTCCCTCATCTGCCAATTTTGCTGGTGTCTGAAACTTATGCAGACTTCACTGTGGGTGGATGTTGCATCTGAAGAAATCTAATCTTATCCCTTGTCAACCTAGGGAATTAATTGCTGCATTGTATTAGATCAGTGAGGATCAGGTGCTTCTCTTTTGTTCCACTGCTGGAAAACTGAAGTCTTGGTCTCCTTCAACTGGAGATGGTCCCAGATTGTCAATGGCTGCAATCCCAAGGGGAAATAGCTGCATGTGTTTTTATGTGAGCCTGGATCAAGCCCCGTCTGAAACCCTCCGCTCAACATTTATTAATAGCTTAGGAACTGGGGTCCCCGAACCACGACCTGACTATGCCAGTTCCTCCCTTTCTGAAAGTCTATTTACAAGGGTGAGTCGAGAAGGAGCACTGTTACAAAGTAGAATCTTCAGGAAGCCAGGATGTAGTTTCCAGGTATATCTTTATTTGTAGTTCAGTTACAGGAAGCTTAGATAAAGCCAAGATGGAAATTAGGCTTTAAAGTATGCCCCACCAAGATCAGTATATCCTTACTGCTCAGCCTGCTGACACCAACTGCCTAACCTCAACCACCCAACATTCAATGCAGTCATCAGGTTCCATGCACAACTAGGCTGAACAGGAGGAAAGGGCAAAGAAAGAAGAAGAGCGTGAAATAAGCTCACAACATATCCTCTTCCTTTACACCTAAAAGAATGAATAAAGTTAATAACGAACAGAGCAGAAAGCTAAATAAACAATGGCGTAGGGAAGGAAAAGGAGTAAAATAATACCTAAAATAACAATAATACAACCAAAGAAAGCACACGCATACCACCCTTTTCCTCACAAAGAGAAATAAGAAATAGGAAACATAATGAAACTCTGAAGAATAAGAAACCTTAGAAGATGAACAACATGTACAAAACATGATTGCCAGATGTCTCCAGCATGCCAATGAAAAGTGAGAAAAAAAACCTGCCATAAAACAGACAGTGAACTGGCACGGTAAGCTTGGCAGGACATCAACACACAACAATAGAAAAGCATGAATGTACGTGATATATGAATGTCAAGATAAGAAGGATGCATAAAATGCACCAACAAGAACGTAGCGGGATACACTCACCCATCAGAGAAACTCAAACATGGGATACACTCACCCACAAACAATAAACCGGGATACACTCACCCGTCAAATACCATACCAGGATGCACTCACCCGTAAAGAAACGAAGCGGGATACACTCACCCGTCACAGACAACCATACATGGGATCCACTCACCCACAGGCAATATAACTGGTAAATACCAGAATTACACAACGAAAGGCGGGATACACTCAACCAACCAGTAAATAGAACAATAAACCGGGATACACTCACCTGTGAACATGGGAATACCATAATCAAACAAACTCATAAATACTAGAATTACACTGTGTGCTTGAAGGTACATGTAGAATAACAAGAATGCACAGTACCTAGCATAGCATGGAGAATAACCGAATAGGACATTAATGCACAACAAATATGGTAAATAATTATCATTACCAATAAAACAGGAAAAATCATATAAGTACTCAATAGAAATAAAGTTTGCTGTGTAAAATAAGTAAGCTTTTGAATAGCTGTTCACTTAAGAAATAATAGCACAAGTTAAAATAATGTAGTGCAGCACCAAAATATGCCAGAAGATGGCAAACTAAACATACTTTAAAGTATATTGTCATAAAAAGTAATAAGAAAATCGATAATAAACAAACATGAAAATACTTTGCTTCAAAATGTACATTATGTCAAAACCTTAAAAAAGGAAAAACAGTCCCTAAGTTTAAGGATATCCCTTATGTCGAGGTGACCCTTGTCCCAACTAATCAAGTGAGACACAACACGACTCAAAGAACAACCCTATGGTCAAAAGACAGCAATAAGACTCAGCTGACCAATAGCTGAGCGTCAGTTTTGTTGGGTACTCAATGTCATATACAAGTCCTGTAGCATTACAAAAACAATCCTATGTGCATATGTGATAAAAACAATAGTTTATTAAAAAGAATTTTTCATTACAGTACATAGAATTCAATATTGCACAATCATACAAACAATTACATTAAAAACCAAAAGGTCGAACGCGGCGTTTCGGTGTCTTGAAAGGATAGGTACACCTTCTTCAGGACGGTTTTTAAAATCACTAAAAAAGAATGCCACAATTACAAATAGTTTAAGACTTATGACAGAGTCCCAAATTCATCCTAACAAATAAGCTTTTTATCACACAATGTAATGAAACAGATCTGTGGTTAAACCATTCTAGTCATAGATTTATACCAGAGTCTTAATCCATCCTATTTTTCAAATATACTCAATAGTTTCATACCTTTGTAGTACGGTGTCTGTCAGCTATATTCCATTATTATGACAGTTCATGATTTACACCACATTTGATTACTTAAATAGAAGAATTGAATCACTTTTTCATGGTCATACTCCCAGAATTTACACGATTTAGACCATTCCGGCTTTCTCACTTTTCCTTAAATATAAAGGATTATGACTAGTCGTATTGCATAGCCATACTGTGTCTCATTATAGCTATAAATGTCTATAGTCAGCAGTAATGTTATTGTTATATAAACATAAATAGATTCATTATCAAGTATCCATAGTCAACGATAATGGTTATTCTATAAACATAGATAGGTTCACCATCAGAGATCAAAATACTCACATACCTCAAATTATGAGTGAATCTGGTAGTACTGAGCTACCTTTGATACCAACTATTTCTTATTCTATTAGTTGCATATTTTCTGCTTAGTTGATTATTACAAATTATTTCCACCTAAAAGATAAATATTATGGCATGATTTGTTGAACCAATTCTTTATCAAAAACCTGATCGATATAATGTGGCAATTTAATTCCGTCATACCTGGATCCAAGTGTTTGTATAAACTGGATAGGTTCGCTGTACCAGGGATGACCACCGTATGGATAATGTAATCGCATACAACTTTGCTGAGAATAGACAGAAATACACGGGGTATTACAAAAATGCTAGGTTTGTACAACTCGATAGCGTCTTTCTGTTAAGGTCAAAAAAAGATTTTAAATTATAATACCTTAGAGCAAGTTTCTTAGGGCCCCCTCATGGGGTCTGGAGGAGCTATATATCTGTTCTCCTATTACCGGCTGAAAAGCGTCTTGCTTCGTGCTTCCTTATGTCGGTCTATCTGTTGATAGGAATTGTCCAACATTAATCTGCGGCTTATGTATACTCTCTCTGTTTTTACATATAGTGCGCCGTTTTATTACTATTCACTAATGTTTTCTCTTTATGTGAGGCATTTCTTAACAGCACCGCACCTTTACCACACGGAAAGAATTTAAAAGTGGTTTAACGGTTGGGCAAACTTCTAGTGGCGATACCTATCTATATTCTAAATTATCGTGATAAAAAGTCCTTATTAAAGACAGGCATGATGCGGGTTTTAACCTTATCGTATTACATACTCATTACGCGATATTTACGTTAAGACGGCGAGTTCGTGGCGCTTCGGCTTACCGTATTAAAAACCAGCGGCCTCCCTGTCATCTCTTCCTGGTACAGCGTTTAGGATATCTAGCGGGGCTGTCACTAGGCTGTTTATATTTCCCCTTCTAGGTCGAGGTTCAAGCTAATTAACCCGCCTTTTGTGGTACCCGTCCGCCATTTTGGAATGGGAAAACACTCCATAACAAGATCGAGTTTACCTTCCCTTACATTCCCTTTGTGTTGGGGATTACTTTTTTTTGGGATACGGAAATTTCGACAGATGATATTTTCCATCTAGAATAAATAGAATGATATATTATGTTATTCAATGCCTTATGTTCCTACCTATCCATATACTCCAAGTAAGACGACGACTTAGTCCGACATCTTGGAATGGTGTCCGAGTGCTGACTGTAATTCCATTTTGTTTTAATTTACCTTATTTTTACGCAGTCTACCTATCAATTGCCTATCTTTTAATGTCAAACCTACCCGGCTGCTGTGGGATACTTACACATTGGTTATATCAACCGACATTTCTTTATATTGTAATGATTAAACTACTAAACAATTTGTTGTATTTTGTCCAGTACCAGCTAGCGTAGTGGTATAACATCTAGCATTTAGCTGTCCTGTCATATTGTGAAGGTTATGCCCTTTAACTTTTTTAATTATAAACGGCCGGGAAGAGATAAATATGTCGAGCCGACCATTCCTGATAGTGTTGTAATGCGGCCCTTAGCTAGTTGTATCATCCGGAAAATTGATAGCCAGTTATTGGGGTGAGGATGTAGCTATATTCATCCTCTCCTATGCTCACCCTGTCTACTTACTAAAAATAGATTTATTAAGTTTTATCAAGTGCAGATTAAAGGGAATTGTTTATATTGGTTAAATGGTATAGTATCTAGCATCTTGTTTTAAGTATTTCAGATTGTAGTAACTATATTATCCTCTCCCAATCTTCTTTGCTGTTCAGGCCATTTCGAACAGAATTGAACTTGGACATATAAAACCGTTCTCTTCTTTTACGTTTGGTTACAATGTCTCCTCCTCTCATGTTCATTTTAACAGACTCCAATACACACCATTTCAGATCTTGGTGGGTGTGCTTGGCAGTAGTCCAGTGTTCTACCAATGGTGCTGTATTTTTGTGGGTTCTAATCGCGAATTATGTCAAAACAACACTGTGCCTTGAAATATAACTCAACCTCAATTGTGCCAATCGAAGACTAAAAGCTGAAAGAAACATAGGCACAAATATTTAAAGGAATAATCTTAACTGCCAACTAATATCCAAAAGTAATGTGACATTGCTTCAGTGAAAAATAATAAAATAAAACAAGAAAACGTAGTCTGCGTAGTCTGTGAGGAATATGGTGGTCCCATAACGAAGACAAACTTCTTGCTTGCTAAGTTCCAAGTAATGCTGTGAGTTGGTGGAAAATGAGTAACAGAAAAACGCTCACCTCACAGCACACTACAAAAGTTCCTATGTGATTCCCTTGTGGAAAATCAGGCAGCAATAAGACGTCCAACTATGTCTGTGACATATTTCAAATGTGATGGCAGCTTGCGTTGCAAAAGAACTGAGACACTGTGAAACCCTTGATTGACATTAGCCGAAGACAGGCTTCAGTACTCTTAAAATGGTGGTGCGCATATTGACGGCGTGCCGGATGGCTTGAGGAGAGTGCGTGCACCAAAGCGTCTAAGGCAGGAATAGACAGACGTCACAGAGGATCGCAGGAAGGCTCGAGAAACACAGGTGAGGCAGCTCGAGCTTTGTTTAACTTTTACATTTTAAAACTTGACAGTTGGCAGAATATAATTAAAAGAATGTAGCCTACCTTCAATAAAATGAAGGCAAAGATAAATAACGCTTTACTCTGTGGCAGTCTGTCAACAACATCTCGAAATATGTTAAATTTCTTGAGACCAAGCGCTAATGCCGACAGTTGAGGGTAAAACTCAGTGGCACAGTCGATAAAGCTGAGGAAGGCAAAGTTGAATGAGAGCAAAGTCCGTACATAAAATTGAGCTCTGTAAAATTAAATTCATGACAGAGAAAAAGCTTAATCAGCATTGGGTCTTTACACAGCTGCCAGCGTCAGTTTGCCACGCCGAGTTTTCCATCCTAGGTAGTGGTTACTGGTGCTTGTAATCCATAAAGGCATCCTACAAACGAACAAAGACATTAATCTTTCACTGTCACACATGAGGCATTAACCGGTGATGAAAGATATGAATAAATGCAGAAATAACTCACCAAGCTGGAGTCACAAGAAACTTCACATACCCGAGTTGAGGCTGACAATGGTCACTGGTGGGGCTAGGGCTATCAAGTGGTAGAAGATAAATGATACCAGCTTGGATTCTTAGTTTAAGTCGCAATAAAATAATTCTTTGTTGCTGAATATGTTAATTCAGATTAATTCCTTGAAGAACAGGTTGAAATGGAGTTACATCAGTAGGTTTCCAGGGGTTCAAGACCAAATCATCGCAAATGTTACAAAGTAGAATCTTCAGGATGCCAGGATGTAGTTTCCAGGTATATCTTTATTTGTAGTTCAGTTACAGGAAGCTTAGATAAAGCCAAGACGGAAATTAGGCTGCAAAGTATGCCCCACCAGGAGCAGTATATCCATACTGTTCAGCCTGCTGACACCAACTGCCTAACCTCAAGCACCCAACATTCTATGCAGTCATCAGGTTCCATGCACAACTAGGCTGAACAGGAGGAAAGGGCAAAGAAATAAGAAGAGCATGAAATAAGCTCACAACAAGTACCTCTGCAGTGTTGTTGTTCCTTGTGCACTGCAGCATTTGGTCTTGATAAATAATTCTATGAAGAGGGACTGAGGTGCCATAATTGGTGTTTTCAACACTGGATCTCTGATCTATACAAGAGGCTGGTATGTCCTCCAACTGAAGGGTACTGAGAGCTTTGTACATAGCATCACAGTTATTTTCTATATATTTGGCCAGGAAGTGACATCGCTAGTTTCTCATTAAACCATCTTTTAAGAAGAAGCAAGGCAAGATGACTTCATTCCCCATCATCCAACTGCACAAAAGGGGACATCACTACAGTGCCCATCATCCTGCTTCATAATAAGTAATATCACTGAGTTCACGCCAATACCATTTCAAATTAAAAAGTAAAGCAACAGGACCTAATTTCCCATCATATAATCATTCATCTGCACACGAAGTAAAGACAGAAGGCACGGGCTGCAATCACCTCATCATTCAATTAGTAAAAAGTGAGCCACAAGCATTGCAAGAATTCAGCAAACAATTACACCACATTGACCAAGGCAGACTTCAGAGAATGCTAGGACAAGTATTTGAGAATTTTAAACTAAGGTAAAACAAGTGTGAGGATGAGAAATTGAGTTGCACGTCCAAGCCCCAAAAAGGTAACATGGGAATACCATAATCAAACAAACGCATAAATACTAGAATTACACTGTGTGCTTGAAGGTACATGTAGAATAACAAGAATGCACAGTACCTAGCATAGCATGGAGAATAACCGAATAGCACATTAATGCACAACAAATATGGTAAATAATTATTATTACCAATAAAACAGGAAAAATCATATAGGTACTCAATAGAAATAAAGTTTGCTGTGTAAAATCAGTAAGCTTTTGAATAGCTGTTCACTTAAGAAATAATAGCACAAGTTAAAATAATGAAGTGCAGTACCAAAATATGCCAGAAGATGGCAAACTAAACATACTTTAAAGTATATTGTCATAAAAAGTAATAAGAAAATCGATAATAAACGAACATGAAAATACTTTGCTTCAAAATGTACATTATGTCAAAACAACACTGTGCCTTGAAATATAACTCAACCTCAATTGTGCCAATCAAAGACTAAAAGCTGAAAGAAACATAGGCACACATATTTAAAGGAATAATCTTAACTGCCAACTAATATCCAAAAGTAATGTGACATTGCTTCAGTGAAAAATAATAAAATAAAACAAGAAAACGTAGTCTGCGTAGTCTGTGAGGAATATGGTGGTCCCATAACGAAGACAAACTTCTTGCTTGCTAAGTTCCAAGTAATGCTGTTAGTCATAATCTGTGTCTGATTTATGCCTCTATTGCCTTATACAGGGGACTGTACTTTGATATGACCATAGGTTATAGCTTGTGGAAAGGAAACTTGAGTGGGAGGTTGTAGAATCTTCTTCTGAGTACATAAGACCGAGGGGTGGATTCTCTATTAGGGCTCTGGGGATGTGCACCCCTGAAATTCCTTCAGATTCCTGTACAAATGTTAAATACATCGATTTGTTTAGAGATACAATCATATCTCTAAACAAATCGATGTATTTAAGACTGGGATGTCTGTCCAAGGCTTTCAGACCACCTCGCTCTGAAGCAGGAAGCGAAAGTCAGGCAGTAATCAACTTTCTGAACTGTGACACACGAAACAGAGCTTTTACTGTTCTAAACCCTTTCATAATGAATCATTGCCATTGTAGTCTATGGCAGTATCCACTATATGCAAGTGATGCTTTCAACATCATGGTTTCGGGTGCTGGAGTCTCTGTCCCTGCATGATAGCAGCTGTCTGTCATTCATAGACATGGATTCCACCCTTTCCAATTCTTCACATGTAGGAGTGGATGCAAGCATGTGTGCTTTTTTGCCTTGTCCTCAGTAAAGGTAAGTGTTAGAATGCTAATATTATGTTACGTATATTGTTCTGAGTCCCCTCGCCACCCTAACCTCCCCAATCGTGACACCACAGGCCCTGGCTGCACGTCGCTGGCTTCGCTAGAAGTGGAGCTGCTGTATTTTTGAAGCTGATCCAAATATCAGAGTAAAGCGCAAAGCAAGAGATGTGTGCTTACAGTAGACAGTTATCTGATGCATGACATTAAAAATGGCCCTATGTTTATGCTCTTAACAAAATTAATGCCAAAAACATGGATTGATTTACGAACAATGAGTGTTTAAAATGTTAAGGCAATGCATGTCAGCAATTTAGTTCCTCTCGTATTTCAAGTTTTACTTAATCTTGCCTTCCTCAAGAGTTAGCTATTTAATCATGTGTTATTTTTCTGCATTTTCTGCATTCTTTGAGCTGTGCAGGTGTTTATGATGGGCTTTGATTGAGAGCTCTGATGCTGACGCTGAAGCCAAAGAAAAGTGCCTACCAGTGGGTTGGCCTCCCTGCAGATCACACTGAACAATGGTCATGTATTCAAGTTGTAATTGAAATTTTGTGAAAACGTGTGTGAAAGGGGTGCAAAGATGTCAAAATATTGACGGGGCAAAAGCCAAAGTTAATAATTGCTTACATTTGATTGAGTTCAGTGTATGTTTGGAAGTGGTGAAGTGAGGGAGATGCAAGGAAGTGCATTGGGGGAAGAGTGACAAGAGGGTGCTGAAGAGGAAAGAGAGGTGGTTGAAGATGTGCAGATGGACGAGATGTGCAGAGAAGAAGCACATATATATCTAACATAAAGCGCACTAAACTGAAGGCAAAAGCTCCTTCAACAGGCCTCAATACTATTTAAATTTCACAATTGAAATATTTTAGATGTTAATTATACATAACAAATCCTTGTTGTTACTGATTTATGTTAAACAACTAACAACCATCGATGAAAGGATACGTTTTATCAACACGATCATGGACAGCAACATTACATTCTTGAAAGTTGAGATGGCTGTAAAATGTAAAACTGTGGAAACTAACATATTTGTCAAATTAACGAATAGCATTAATTTGCTGCACTTCAGCAGTTTTCATCAGCATGCATTTAAGAGTCACCTACCTTACTCTCAATTGTTGAGAATAAAACTTATTACTGGACCTCTCTGCAGCTTTCCACACCATCTCCCACCGCACTCTCGCAGCCAGACTCCACAACACTGGCATACAGGTAACCGTCTTCGACCGGCTCTGCTCCTTCCTTGCCGGCAGAACCCAAAGGATCAGACTCCTGCCTTTCCTCTCCAATCCCACAGAGACCAACTGCAGAGTACCCCAAAGATCATCACTCAGTCCCACGCTCTTCAACATCTACATGGCCCCCCTCTCCACCATCGTCAGACAGCATGGGCTCAGCATAATATCCTACACCGATGACACCCAGCTCATCCTCCCTCTCAAGAAGGACCCCAAAACCACCAGACTCAGCTTCCAAGAAGGAATGAAAGATGTTGCAGCTTGGATGAGCAGCAGCTGTCTTAAACTTAACTCAGAGAAGACAGAAGTACTCATCCTTGGACCCACCCCCTCAGCTTGGGACAACTCCTTGTGGCCCACCACACTCATCAGCCCCCACGGACCGCACCTGAAACCTCAGCATCATACTCCTCCCTCACCATGACCCGATAGATCAACCCCGTCACCTCCACCTGCTTCAACACCCTCCGCATCCCCCTGAAGCCAGAAGGACCATCAACCACGGAATCATAACAAGCAGACTGGACTATGGAAAAGCCCTCTATGCTGGAATCAACAAATCCCTGCTACACAAACTCCAGACCATCCTGAACACCACAGCCAGAATCGTCCTTAGCATCCCAAGACATGAGCACATAACCCAACACCTGCAAGACCTCCACTAGCTCCCAGTCGAGAAGAGAGTAACCTTCAAGGTACTCACCCACGCCTACAAATCCCTCCACAACATCGGCCCCAAATACCTCAATGAAAGAGTCTCCTTCTACGTACCCCAAAAAAAGCGCTGCTCCGCTGGCCGCGCCCTACCAGAAAACCTGCGTTTCTGCAGTACTGGAGCGGGCGGAAGAGCCTTCTCCTACATCACAGCCAAAGCCAGAATGAGCTCCTGGTCAATGTCAGACACTCCCTTGCTCTGCACACCTTCAGGAAGAGCTAAAGGCCTGGCTTTTGGGATGACTCAGAGCGGCACCCCTCTCCCCCAGCACCTTGAGACCCTCACAAGTGAGTAGCGCGCTTTAAACTGCCTGATTATTTGATTGACCCTGTATATCTTGCTTTGTATTTGTTGACAGTACGTTTGTGGTTTTGGTTTACTGAGGTATACGCGTTTTCAGAATCACTCTATTCTTATTTACGTTATACACTTATTGACTAGTCCACTTTCTATACACACGCGCCACCATTTAAATCTTTTCTCTCCCTGATGGCGATTAGTCCAAATGCTACTTGTATCTGTCTTCTATCCCATCAAAGTATGTTGTTTTACTGTGCTGTTTTCTATATCTCACAATTTACATACAATGCTGTTTCAACCTTATAGCACTGCAGTGAAGTAATTTACTTTCCTACAATGCACTGCACCATCCGAGAAAGTAGCCAATAGTTCCTTATACTGCACTATTTGATAGATTTTATTTAAAAAGCAGCATAACTTCATGTTTATTTCCTCAGTTTTTTATGATTTAAAAAAAACTCTTCACCGTCTGGGTAAGCCCACAATAGCTAATGGATTGGAACTTTGTATGATTCCACTCACAGGTTGGCACTTCGTTTCAGCTCTTGGATTTATGCTTAGAGAATTTTTATTAAACCCTGTGGTGGTTCACAAAAGCTCTGTTTATTCCCTTTATTTTCAAGAGCCAGATGTCTCTCGTGGTGATATATTTTTAGATTGAAGTTTTTCTTTTGACTGTACTGTCCATTTCAAATTATATTGGTCATTGGATGTTTTGGTTATTTCATGGAAAAGTTTACCCCTGACGAAAGGCTAGGGTAGAAAGTATTGGGATTACATAATCAATCTGATATGTGAAGAACATTGTGTGATGGCTTAAATCTATATGTTGAAGAATTCTTGTGAATAAATAAAGATATTATACATATGGTGTTAAATTTGTTGGATGAACAGTGAAAAGTCGACGATGACTCATTAGAAAGCTAGACCCATCTGGTCAAAACAGGATAATATTACCCAGTAGAAGGCATTGTGGGGACATATCTCCCTTCCACATGCAAATCACGATATGGAAGGCACTTAGTAGTGGTCAACCACCATTTCTTGAGTTGTTATTCCGACCAGACGCACCTCTATTGCAGTGCATATGGCTTGTGGGATAATCTTCACTATGAAGTGCCTTCCATATCGTGATTAGCATATTTATTTAGAATAGCTCATTTGAATATACCATCTGTATGGTTAACAGCAACATATCGCCTTTTGAACGTTCACCCTGATTCGTTTTCTTGCTTGAACTGCTATTCAATTTCCATACAGATCCCATATATTGGCACTCGTACTGGAAAGTGCCCTTTCACCGTTGGTGCACAAATTGGATTGCTGCCCTGAAAAAGTTCAATGTGTACTTGTACGCGTTGCCTGATAGTTTTTTATAAATGGAATATACCACAATAAAGAAAGAGAAAAACATATGGACTGTATAGACACTGTTATTTACATAGAAGTGTCATATTTGATTGTAAAATGTTGAAATTTTTTATTATTTACACGTTTGCCTTTCTGTGGTGCAGCTCCGATTGTGCTTTGCTGTACTATGTAACAACTTCCTGTGGTTTACTCAATGTGCCTCTAAGCAATACAAATCGAGTACTCACTATTTCATTTTCATTGTGTTCTTGTTCTGTACACTATGCATGTACACATTTACACACTACCTACAAAAGAATCATACTGAAGTTTCATATTCATCCATCCTCCCTGTACACCCTCTTTTGTACATCTTTACTTGAACATGCTGAGCTTGTTGTAGAGATCCTGGGATGGTGTGATGCCGTGACTTTGCTGGGGGGGGGCGGGGTTGGTGAATTGCTGGATTATGTTGAAGAGTTCCTTAGAGTACTGGAGTTGGTGAGGTCTTGTTCCCTATGTAGGCCCTCTAGGTGGATCTTATGAGTTAATGGTAGTCTGTCGTGGCGTTCTTGTAGGTGGTCAGGTCTTCAGTGGTTTTGCTATTTCTCCATTGGGTGAGTCACAAGGTAGATAATCAAGCAAAATTAACATGGTGTATAGCTTAATCTTAGTTCCTTGAGCCGAGTGTGTTATTGTAGTGCCTTTTATGATATTATCACAACTGCTACAATTAAGTTAAGCTCTGGTTCCTTTGTGTACCTTTTTTTGTGTTTGGGGTCATCTTCTTTGTTTTAGAGCTCCATAAGATTCTTAGGTCTTTGATAAGCAAAAAGGAGCGGTGTGTTGAAAATCTATTTGAAGTCATTTTTGTTCTGTAACATGGGCCAATACTTCATTATGAAACTTTTAAGTCTGGTGCTCCTGGTACCATCCTTTAAGTTTCACTGCGAGGGTTGTTAACTGTTACGAGTTGGATTCTTTCCTTGGCATCAATTCTTTTAATTGCTTCTTGTATGACCTTGTTAGGGTAGCCACATTGTTTAAATGTGTTCACCACCGTATCTTTGGCAGAGTTGTAGTGTGCCCTGTTAAGGATGGTAGACAGGATTTTGGAAAACTCCTGTGTGGGATTTGAATCCAAATACAAATACGTAGTAGTGTCCTGAATATGATCATTGATTCTCATGAGGTATAGTCACTGTCCAACATGACTAACGTGCTACCCTTATCCAATTTGCATCATGTTATCGTTGTGTTATTAGAAATTTGCTTGATGATTCCTTTGCTTCTGACTCAAATTAGAAATCCTGGAATCCTTCTGAAATTCCTTCTGAATGGGGACTTCAAATGAGTTAAGTACTTTATGATGCCTCCATAACAGCAACCGCCAGATCATCAGACGTGATCTCAGAACCACCACAAGTGGAAGGGATAGGGAGCCTAGACAGGCAATCCGCTTGGATATTCCTCCACCCATGGACAAATTCGATCTCACATTGATAATCTTGCAAGCGAGAAGCCAGTCTCGCCAACCTAGGGGAACCCTTACCTGCCCCACCAGGAGCTAAAACATTTAAAAGGGGTTTGTGGTCTGTGCGCAAAACAAACTTGTAACCCCACAAGTAGGTACGAAAATAACTTGTTCCCCAGACTGCAGCAAGAGCCTCACGCTCTATTACCGAGTAATTTGACTCAGAGGTGGACAAAGGCCTAGACGCGAAAGCTATGGTTTTCTCAACACTGCCATGTCTTTGTAAGAGAACCGCACCAAGGCCAATGGCACTGGCGTCAACCATGAGAATGGAGGACCGAGCAGTGTCAAAAGGGGTGAGCACATTTGCAGCTTTGAGTTCCCTTTTGATCAACTTAAAACAGGATTCGTGCTCAGTGGTCCAACAAAATTTGACACCTTTTTTAAGTAAGGATCTCAGAGGAGCAGTCTTGGATGAGAAATCTCTTACAAATTTCGAGTAAAACTCGATCAATCCCATAAAGGACCGAAGTTGATCCTTATCAACTGGGGAGGGCGCTAACTCAATGGCTTCAAGTAACTTTTTCTTGGGTTTAATACCTTCTTCTGACAAACAAAATCCTAAATACTCTATTTCCCTCAACAGAAAAGCACACTTCTCTTTTCTTAACGTCAAACCAGCCTCATCTACTCTAAGTAACACATCTTGTAAGATTTTGTTGTGTTCTTGTAGAGAATTGCCATAAATCAAGATATCGTCTTGAAAGTACAGCACCTTATCAAGACCCTTAAAGACTTCAGAGACAAGTCTCTGGAATACGCTAGCAGCTGAGACTAGCCCAAAGGGTAGCCTGGTAAATTGGAAAGTGCCTTCACTGGTGATAAAGGCAGTTAAATGCTTTGAGCTTTCGTCTAGACAAATTTGATGGTAGGCGTGTTTAAGGTCCAACTTACTGAAGAACTTTGCTCCTTTAAGGGTTGAAACCAATTCGCCAATGTTAGGTAGGGGAAATACGTCAGCCACAACACACTTATTTAGGGAACGAAGATCCACACAGAACCTGATCTTGTTGTCTGGTTTCTGCGAGATCACTACAGGCGAAACCCAAGGAGATGCTTCGATGGGTTCAATGATGCCCCCTTGGAGCATTTCCTCAAGAGTAGCCTTAACTTCGTCTCGCAAAGCAAAGGGCACCCTCTTAACCTTGTGTTGTACAGGTGAACTGCCCTCCTTGAGGATTATGCGATGAGAGTAGCCAATAAGTTCACCCAACTGATCCCTAAAAACATTTTTATATCTTGCCAATATGTCCTCCATGGATGAGGCCTCAACAATAGAAATGGGAATATCAGATCTAGGATCAACCACTATGTGCAGATCATATTGATGGTGACGGCCTAAAATTGCTGGTCCATCTGCTGATATGTAAATTTTACCACTAGCTGATCTTCCTTTGAAGTCAATTTTAGCTTCGAAGAAGCCCAGTATGTCAATTTTCTCACCCTGGTAACCAGATGGGAAAATATCGCACGTCTTCAAAACCTTTTCGCCCCACACCCTCTTCATCAATGAATTGGGAATTATGGTCCACTTGGAACCTGTGTCGACCATGAGTGTAATGATTTTCCCATCAATTACAAAATCATCTTTAAAAGGATTACCCCTCTGGTTATCACACGCGCACACAGTGTCAGTCAGGACTAAGATTTTGTTGACATCACGTCTCAAATCATCACATTCATTAACAACTGTAATTCTCAAATTATTCTTATTCTTACACATTTTAGCGAAGTGTCCCGTCTTACCACACCGTAGACACTCTTTGTTGTTTGCAAAACAAAATTTCCCATCCGAAGAATGGGAAAAACTACCACATCTAGAACACATCTTTTGATTATTCTTGCTAAAAGATGATTGTTGTACATTCTTTTTCTGAAGAACATAACCCTTCTTCCTAACAATTGCAATGGCAGTAGCTTCATCCTCACTATTTTCGCTAAAAGTGCTCTTATGAGAGATTTCTGCCACTTTGGACTCCAAACCACTTTTCTGTAGTTCTCTCATACACTTTTCGCTTTCCTCCACAACCTTGGCAAGTTCTATAGCGTCTTTCAAAGTTGGGTTCTTCGCCGCCCACAAACGCTCCTGTACTTTTCTATTGTTGGCTTGAACAACTAGCTGGTCTCTAATTAATTCGTCCGCCATCTGGCCAAAGTTACATTTGATTGATAACTCACGCAGTCTCGCTACAAACTCATCAATACTTTCTTCAGCTAATTGTTTGTTTTTATAAAATTTGTATCTCTGAAGGATAAGATTCTCTTCTTTACCAAAACGGGTTTCTAATCTTGTTACAGCCTCTTTAAACTCATCCAAGTCAGCTTGTGACCCTGCAGGTAGAACTTGTGGTAAGTATCTGAACAAGCGCTGTCCCTCTTTACCCAAAGTGGTCATTAACAATGCTTTTTTCCGTTTAGGTGAATAGTCCTCACCATCCAAAGCTTCAATATAATTATGGAACATGACTATCCAGTCTTCCCAGGCTATAGGGGGATTGCCTGGTTCTGACAAAAATTGAGGAGGAAGAGTGACATTGATCGCTTGAGCCATGTTCAAATACTTCTAATTGGGTAATGAGAAACAAGTATACCAAACAGTAATGTAAAAAGAGTTTTTAAATAAATGCTTACTTCAAAAGAGAAAGTCTGTGGCAAAGAAACGATGCTTAACGCTCAATCCGGAGCGTTTCCATGGAGATAAATAACATCACAGGCAAATACCAACAAAATGGCCGAATATGGCGTGCGTGTAACACTAGACTGCAGCGAGAGTCGATGCGCAAATGAAATGCGCTTCAGAGACACATCTGGTGTCAGGATTGGATACGCTGACGTTTCCGCTTAGTTAAGCGTTCCAATGACGCTGCCGCCTGTGTTCCAGTGACGCCGCTGCCACTTGTGTTTTCGAGATGTTGTCAACGGCGCTGCTTGCGTTTCAGTGACGCTGCCGCCGTCGCCGCTTGCGTTCCAGTGATGCTGTCGCTGACGTCAGACGCTGCAGCTGCCGTCGCTTGCGTTCCAATTATGCCGTTACTGACGCCGTTTGCGTTTCAATGACGCTGCCGCTTGCGCCGCTTGTGTTTATATGCGTTAGAGCACAGTGTGAGTTAGCGTAGCTAAGCAACTCACCGTGATTCCTGCTCGGCGGATGAGATGACGTCAAAGACCTTTCGGAAATCTTGAGACGACGAGAACATCAGGAAAACTAATTTTGACAGGCGGTCATCACTGAACTGGAAAACGATGTCAGCGTCCTCGCTGTCCACACGGGGTTCTTGAGGGGCTCCTGTGTTCTACCGCACTGTAGTGGTTCCGTTGACTGCAGCAACACACGGAGAGAAGATGGTTGGACACTCCACCAGTCCAAGTCGCCAAATGTTGTAAATGAGATGAAGACTCCACAAGCTGGTAAGTGAAGTAGAAGCTTTATTGCAGCACAGGTATAGGTAGAACAGCCCCCCGTCCAACCACAGCTCCAACTGCCAACCAGGCGAAGGAGAGCTCCAGAACCTAGAACCTAGGGAGAGATCCAGAGTGCTGGCTCAAGGAAGAAGCAAAGCACTGTACAACACACTGGTGCTAAGAAGGTACTTTTATTTCTTAGATCCATCAGAGTTCCTTCTTTTTTTGTGACTGTTCCTCAAAAATGTTTTTTTAAAAGTTTGCAACCTCAAATTTCTAATTAATTTGAACAAGCTTATCTGTTCATACGAATGATATGTAGGGACAAAAGATGTACCTTTCTGTAAGGTAGTGATTTGAGTCATAGTAAGTTGACATTTCAAAATATTAATAGGTACATTTTTTGACTTGTGGTTGACTTTTCAATTAGTTGTTCCTTTCTTTTTATTGCTGTGTCCCCTCTGGGTTGGACGGGTACGTCCTGGCCCTGCCCTAAAAAAGAAGCATCAGAAGTTAATGGGACAATTGTGGCAGATGTTGATGCGTTCAGGTTAATTAAGGGTGGCAAATCATTCACTACTTGGTTTCTCCTTCTATGCATGGTATCACTGTTAGATGATGAGGTTTCGCCTCCAATTGATTTTTAAGGGTATGGTTTAACTTGTCCTCTCCGGGTGTTGACCTAAGCCCAACTATAAAAATTCATCTAGTTTGTAGTCTATTGTGTCCCGTATAAATTTTCGGATCTTCCTCTCATCAATCTCTTTGGTAAACCATCCAATTGAATATTGATGTCATTAAGTGTTTTTAACCACTAAAGCGACCATACAGTCTTGTATAACATCTAGGAGAATTGCGGGAAAAAAGTGTCTCACAAGAAGCAGAATTGAACTAGAGCAAGGCCTGAAGAAAGCCAATGAAAAAGCTCTGCAACATAACAGCCTTCACAATCAATGAGCACTTAGGAAAGCAAAATTGCTAATCCATGATTATTATCATGAGAAAGCCTATGTTGCTAACAGTGCCTATTTACAAAGGGTATATGAAGAGAGTCAGTAAACCGGGATGTTTTTGGCCTGGCAGGCTAGAGGGAAGATGGGCCAGAATAAAATGTTGTCATTTTATAATGATGTGACTAAGACACTGATTACTGATCCAGGGCTGATTCAGGCTGAGTTTCCGGAACATTAGGAACATATTTATAGTATTAGGCAGGAGACTGATGTTGAACACCTTAGATGTTTACTTTTAGTCTCCCTATTCCCAGGCTAAAACAAAATCAATGACAGGGTTTGACGGCTTTGTTTACTTCAGAGGAGATGACAGAAGTCATTAAGTATTTTGTTAATGGGAATGCATGTGGGGAGGATAGCTTACTGGTTGAATTTTATAAAAAAAATATCTGTCTCTGTTGAAATCTAGAATAGCGCAAATCGCCAACCATATTCTGAAGGGTGGCAAAATCCCCCCCTCATTTAACACCGCCATTGTGGTTAGCCTATTAAAAAAACATAAGAATCCTAAGAACGTTAATTGGTTTCGGCCCATTAATCTTTTCAACACAGACTATAAAAGAGTAATGACGTTTTTGGCCAATTGAATCAAAAAAGTCGACGGAGCTCTTATCCACCCAGATCAGTGTGGGTTTATTTTTAAGGTAGGCGGCTTTCAACAAATACACATTTTTTGGTTGAATCTTTACATTAATATAAACAAAACAAGCATTTGCAATGCAATAGGTCTCGCATTTACGTGAGTTTAAGCTATTGAAATTGTGAATTACAATGACTTTTATTTATGTTTTTAAAACAAAAACAAGAATAAACGGCATTGTTATTTGCACTGTCAATAGCTCGAACTTGCATAAATGTGAGACCTAATGCATTGCAAATGCTTGTTTATAGGAGTAGTTTGGTGGTGCTTTGGATAACCACTCAAAATGACCTTATTTGAAAAACAACTCTTTCCTGTCTACATGGAGAGAAAAGTCACCAGCAGTGGGAACATCCAAGAGTGCTGTTTGCGATGTGTAAATTATATTTCCCTCGAGAACTTGAATTATAGTATTATGGATATTTTAACAAGGCAAATAAAATACACTCCCCCCACATGCAAATTACACCCTAGTATTAACGTCTGAAGAAAGTTCAGAATCGTCAATTTAAATTTAAATAGCTAAAAAAAAGGGTAAATCTCCACGCTAAAGAAGAGTTGATATCTTTATTGTGGGCGACTTATAAAAGATGGAAAGAAAGTTGGTGGTAGCTTATTTGAAATCGTCGACCTCCTTCCTGCACCACAGACAATTCTGCAAACAATTCTAAACAAAAGCACCAGATGTTCGGTGATTGACGAAAAAGGCCTACTTAGCACCATTGCAGCTCCCCTCACCAGAGGCCCCTCGAGGGGGTGAGCCCTCCGCCCCTCCATACCTGAGCACCACTGCTCCAGGAAATCCAGCACTTGTGCAGCCCATAAAGGGCTCTGCAGGAATCCGAAGAGCACTCTCTACCACCAATTCTTCAATCTCTGGCATGGCGGTTACTCCAAGGACTGGGTGCTGCAGATCGTAAGAGGTGCAGGAGCTGGAGGTAAACAAACCCCACACGAGCCTTGCTCACAACCACTCCAGCCCAATTACACTGCAAATGCTTGATTGGGTCACTACGGCAAAGGCAATAGACGTCGTTGAAGGACTCTCACATCACCGAAACGGTTTATTGATTGAGAGAGTTGTGAATATATATATAGGTGATACTCAGAGGAGGTCCTTGAGAAATCAATATCTCGTTCCCGAAGAGTATCAAGAGATCGGGCATTAACCCCAAAATCTAGAGTAGTAGGTAATGTGGGGACGAGACCAGGATTGAGCCTAGAGCCATTTTGACTTTTAACAGACAACATAACGAGATAAGAAAGATTTTCTACAAAAACTGAAATCTGGTAGCAGGAGATCCTGTTATTGGGGGTTAGTACCAAGAAACCCACAACTAACCTTTAGAAAGTCTCCTTCTATGGCATACAAATTAGTGAGTAACTGTCCAGAGATCACAGTACCTAGCACGTGGATGGCACAAAGTAAGGGGTTTAAGAAATGCTCCAGTTGCAAAGCATGCAAATATGGTTGCAACAAAACCCACTTTTTGGTCCTATTCAAGGAAGCACTGGTACCTATAAATAACAGACTAACATGCAGGACGGACTATGCAGTGTATGTGCTGCAGTGTCCTTGTGGGCTGCGGTATGTAGGGAGCACCCGACCACCCGACTACCCGCCCACAAGCGGATTCTGCAGCACATCAGGGAAATCACAGGAAGGGATCAAGCCTACCCGGTTGCTCGCCATTTTTTAGAAAACAAATGAGAGTGATCCCAAATTCTTGCAGTATTTTTTGCTCGATACTGTGCTTCCATTAAAACGTGGAGGGAATCGGGATGCACAGTTACGACTCCTGGAAACAAGATACATACTTGAATTAGACAGTAAGACCCCGGCAGGTCTCAATGCAACAGAAGATCTGTATACCTGCATGTAATTCCAGGACATGATCAATAAAGTATAAAATGGATAGCAAGTATCGGAAGAACCGTACAATGGAGATAAAACAAGTAAATCTAGTGATTGTGTGTGATCTGTCAGATAATAGGAAGAGTTAACAAGACATGAAATATGTATGAAGTCAAACCTCTTGTATCTAAGTAGTTTTTTTAAATTGCACAAATCTCACTTTAATGTGAATTTTGCAAATAATAGCACTTTCAAGTTTTGCACATGGGGAAAGTATATATAGTGTACAGAATTGATATTATCAAGTTGCTCAATTGGTTACAAAAACCCACTTGGGTAGTATTAGGTTTGAGCCAATGCACGTGGAAGACAGAATGAAATATTTATGAAAGTATTTTACAAGAAATATTTATTGATATATTTGCACAATTTTATTGCCGTTATGAATTGGTTTTTAACATGGAACAGCTTTGTGGATTTTAGACACTGAGTCTTTTATTCAATGATGAAGTATCCTCTGCGAATATGTTTCCCATGTCTATGTTTAACTTCAGTGTGCGAGGCAAAGAAAGCCCGCCCTTTGTAACTATAAATACCCTCCCCATAGCTATGCAACATGTCATGTGATCAAGCCTCTGGAGGGAGGCGAAACGCGTCATGGCGGACATGCTGGTATTTTTATGCACGGAATAAAGCACTGAAATTTTGCTCTAGACCTGGGTTTTGCTCATCGTCATTTTCCTGTGGATACATTTGCTGGGAATGCGTGGGCAGAGGAATTAGGTTTTCAGCTCAGCCCTGGAAGAAGATGCAAAGAGCATTAAAACGCGTTAGCAGGCAGAAGAAAATAACAGATGTTGTATTACTCTCCCAATCGCTCAATAAAGGGAATCACCTACCTGCTGTGAGTGCTTCTTTGCTGCAAGAGCCGTTGATGATAATATAAAAAGCCAACAGCTTTGTCGGGAGGAGAAGGACCACCTGAGAAGGAAGGAGGTAGCCGTTGGAGATAGGGGCCGCCCAAACAACGCAAATCTGTTTGGATGAAGGCACAGCAGTTGAGTTTAAACTATGGAGGGAACACAGCATGCTGGGGCACACTGAAGTGCTTGAAATGTCACAGAACTACCTCTGTGACTCTGCATAAATATGAGATTGAAACGGAACTCACTGGGAGTATTTTATTGGTCATGTACTACTAGTCCCATAAATCACTGCAAGGAGTCACGTGTTACCAAGCGGACTCGAACCTGCAATCAATTCTACTAAAGAAGGAGGCAGATTGGGACAGACCTTTCACAATGCCGGTTTTCAGCTCAGCCCTGGAAGAAGATGCAAAGAGCATTGAAACGCGTTGGCAGGCAGAAGAAAATAACGGATGCTGTATTACTCTCCCAAGCGCTCAATAAAGAGATTCACCTACCACAGCGCCAATCAAAACAGCCAATACAGCGTTGGAAAGGGCAGGGTAAGCAGATGGTCATAGGCTATATATCAGCAAAAAATATATGTTACAAGGCCAAAGTAGTTCCTTGGAAGTAGTGCCATGTCTGAGGTGGGCGTGTGCGCTAACGAGGAACATGCTGACATCACTGTCAGACATTTTGGTAAAGTTAGGAAGTAAACCAGGAGCGCGAGGAGGAACCACCAGGAGCGCGAGGAGCAGCGACAGGAGCGCAAGGAGCAGCGACAGGAGCGCGAGGCTGAGGAGCGGCGGCGCCCGTGATGGGCTAAGGTAGAGGTCCGACATGCCCAGGGTAGGAGCGGCCACGAGCGCGAGGAGGAGCGGCCAGGAGCGCGAGGCTGAGGAGCGGACACTAGCGTGGGGAGGAGCGGCCAGGAGCACGAGGCTTACGAGAGGCGGCCTCGGTGAGTGTCACCCGGTCTTTGGCCCACAGCTGCACTGGTGGTTGGGGGCCTGGGATTCTAGACGCGACATCCTGCCGGAGGTCTGTGGGGGCCCTGAAGGTGGTGGTTGCGCTTCGGAGGACTGCACACTGAGCATCATTGCCAACTGGGATTCGAGACGCGACATGCTGCCGGAGGCCTGTGGGGGCCCTGAAGGTGGTGGTTGCGCTCCGGAGGACTGCACACTGCACCTCATTACCCCTGGACAACGTCGGGGCGGGCTGCTAGTATATATATACATGTATATATATATAATCTTGACTGACACTGTGATTGGGCCTAATTTACCTAATTCTCCTCTTATCACCTTTAGAAGAGCTAAAAGCATGGGATCACTTTTAGATAAAACTAGTCCTGAGGTGAGCCTGAAATCCACGTGGTTACAGCCTACACGGGGTTATTATAAATGTTCCACGTGCAGAGCCTGTAAATTTGGAGTAAACAAGACACACTATATAACTCCTTTTAGCTCTCAAGCAATTGCTATAGCCAGCAACTACAACTGTAAAACAGATCATGCCGTGTACGTCCTGACATGCACCTGTGACTTGAACTATATTGGAAGTACCAAGCTACAGATGCATGTCAGGATTCTGCAGCATCTTTGGGCAATTTTACACAGTGATCAATCTTATCCTGTGGCACGTCATTTAAAAAAAATTCATGACAACAACTTATATTGTTTAAAATACAATGTGGTAGCGGCCATTCCTAAACTACGCAGAGGAGGGAACGTTCATCACCGGCCGTTTTGACAGTAGATCACCAGTCAATGGGGATCAGCTGTCAAATACAGCACTGTGTCGCTTCTGACACACAGGACCAGCAGGAACAATTCATAAAAGGATAAAATGCAAATCATGAAAAAAATACACGAACATTTCTTTTCAAAGAGGTCATAATAAAAAAAACATCTCTTTTCAACATACTGCTAACACAGCACATAACACAAAATCTCAACTGTTAACCAACCATCTTTTTTAAAACATGCTAACCCACTTTAATATTGACTGTCCAAAAATAAAACTCTTTCACAGACGCTCTGCGTGTCCCATGCGCCAACCCCCTTTAAGGCCCTGCTATTTTTCTCTCTTCAAGGCTGGTCAGGAATGCACTTCTCGGAGACAAAGCCCTAATGTAATGAGATGCAGATGTGGACGTAAAAGCCTCGCACAATCCTTCTAATGTGCAAGCTTGAATTTCTGTTAGTCAGAGAAGCTTTACCAAGCAGTCATTTCTCCATCTGGTTTCACTTACTGCTAAACCCTCATCTCACTGACCTTAAGGTCAAAATCTGCCTGGCGCACTCCGCGCGCTCCTTAGACCCCCCTTCCTATTCCCTAACTCGAGCTGACAAAGGCAAAAAGCCTTCCCCACTCTTTCTAACCTACAAAAATCAACCCTGTTGAAAAACACATGTTACATAAATGACTTCTTTTAGGGGCTAAAATTCATGTATACTTAGATTAATAAAACATTTACTGTGAATAATGCGCAGAACATAATAACATAACATACCAGCTTTAGAATAAATGTTTGCTACCACCCTATGCAATGGTACTGATTTTATCTGCCTTACATGGATGAACGTCTAAATGGGCCCCGCTAAAGTTAGAACATTCAACCCTGATATTAAACACAAACCTCTGCACCTGGAACATTGGCTCACTGAGCTATGAAAAACAACCTCGAATAATAACAACCCACAAGTTTATATTATACACAAATGTATGTATTCACTAAAGCCTGAAACCCTTTAAAGCTATTGTAAATGGCAAGAATGCTTTTTAAAAGTCTATTTAACTCTATTTCGACTTTGATCTCTGGGGCACTTAAAAATAAAAATCCTACAATTGCAGTACTTATTAATCATCCTCAGAATGTTATTTACAGATTGTAAACATTGGACATTAGACATATCTCATATAATGCTTTAGAAAATTAGTTTTTTACGCCTGCGCCAAGTGAAAATCAACATGTAAATGTCCTGATTATGCAGAAACACACAACTTAAATTAAATTTTAATGCTAGGAGGTCATAGTATGAGTATTAAACTTCATAAATATCAAAAAACGAATTTAGAAGCGCTTAATTTTTAACAATAATTTTTTCATAATTAATAAATATTTTCACTAAACCCAATCTTTTGAGCTAAATCCACATACAAAAAAAAGCTGCATCCTTTGCCTATCATTTTAGACGCAGTCATGTGTTAGCCTACGCACAAGGGCCTAACTTAAAACAAGACAGATTTTCGCTCCAATTTTTAAAAGGACAATCATTATGTAGCAGGAGAACCAAGAATATACTTTGAAAAAAATGCTTAAAGAGAAGAAAACCACAATTGAAATGTTTTCCTGTGATACAAAATAATGAACCTTATTTTTGTAACCCTGTAAAACACTATTCTGAAATGCGAAATTCAAACCGTGATTAACTAACGGCTAAGCCCTGGCTAAATAAACATTCAGATGTTATTCATGGCCTTTAAAAAACAACATCTGCTGCCTTAACGGCAGGAAGGGCCCTGCACAGTGCTGAAACCTGAGCACGCTTTCAGTCTTACTGAAAACAGACATTTCAAGTTTTAAAATGCGTGTGCAATAAGATGCATTTAAATGCAGCAAAGATTCACTTTAGCTGAAGTGTTTGCCTTTTACATGTAGTACAATGCATGTAGGTACAAAAATGCTATAAATTCGTTTTTCTACAAAACACACAATTTATTTTTGAGGCCTTTCATATTCCTAGTGAATGCGAGTTTTAACTTTATCTATTTTAAGCATTTAACATTTTGCACATATGCGCCTTTGCTTAGTCTATAAATTAAATAGCAACATATAGCGATTTTAGCATGTCGCATGGCAATTTGCTGCATTCTCATTTAATTTCCACCTAATATTATTTAATCTAACATTTTACTTAACAGACTGAAAACATCAAGAAACCCACAACCACACATTGAGCTCATTTCAGACAGAAACAGAAAGTTTTCAAACATTCAGGACACACAATACAGCGCTGTATTTGTTCCATAATTTGCGCCAACGCTATTCACATACCAAAGTTACACTAATGGGAAAAACCACATAGACATTTAAACACACATTGAACCCATAGATCAACACATAATACTGAAACAAAATACAGCCCACAGACTGTACTTAAACCAAACCATTTGTAAATACTAGTTGTAAGTCATATTTACAAGAAACCCTTTTCAATAGTGTTCCAAAAGACTGCAAAAACAGCCCAACAGACTGCTGTATGTGCAGGAAGCCACAATACACTTAATTCACTAGCTTTGGCTGGCAGAACACCAAAAATCGTTCTGCATCTCCATTCATAAAATTGCACAGAACAAAGGATCCTTATATGTATTATGTCCATATTTTAATTCCCTGGGGATACAAAATCACTAAGGAAGAAATATGTTTTTACACCTAAACCTATTTAGGTATCCCTTCTAAGGGAAGCCGGCTAATTTACTTATCATCACATTATGGTACCGTCCAAAAAAGCAACACATTCATTGATATGAGCTTAAAAAAACAGGCATGACCAAAATATTGCAGAATATACAATATTAAACCCAAACTGGTGCTTAAAGTACCCTTTGTACGCGCACCGCTCAAATTTCATACAAAGTAGAGAAAAGTCTCTTCATTACCTGCCTACATGAGTTGCAACTCACATATAAACCAAACATATGACTAGTCACTTCAAACAAACAAACAAAGTAGTCACAGCAAGCGTATCCTAAAACTGCCTTGCCAATCAAGACTACCAAAAGCTCGCAGCAAATACCGTAGAACGATTCTTACCAATCAAGAGCTTCCAAATTCTAACTGCCAAGTTCTGAATGACCTAACGGTCTCTCTTTTTTTTTTCTAATACTCACGCCAAAAATGTTCTCAGTCAGGGGTGACATCATGTGGAGAATCAAAATCAGGAAGATCAGAAACACACTGGGCTGTAGACACAAGGAATCACCAGAAGCGCCGTGCACAGCATATCTCCTTAGCAGAATCCAGTCCCGTGCTCCTCAGCAGATTTCTGTCTCCTGACAAGATGATCACTCCTTCAGATAGCCACCTCTCTGATGAGGCCCCACATTGGGTGCCATTCTGTAGAATTCAAAACCTGCTTCTCAGGGTCTCCCTGATACGTAGTCCTTTAAAAGCAGCAAGAAGTTGACACAGAAATCTGGAATACCAAAATACATTTTATTAAACTCACATGAGTTGAGGCTGCATCACACAGAAGCTGTGGCAATTGAATGAGGCAGTCTACAGAATACAGAAACCTGGGGCTTTTTATATGTTTTAGAATTACATAGTAAGCATAAATGCAAGGTGCAGTCCTGGCTCGTGTGAGCACACAAAAAATACCTAATATGGACATACAAGTTCTCTTTGTTCAACCAAGTGGGAGGAGCTAACAGTTTTCAGAACGTAGTAAACACATTCCTTTCTGAAACTAATCAGTAACAGCTGCAGACCCTACCGGGCATTTCTGAGCATGCGTTAAAGTGGAGGAGGCTAAAAATATCCTGTTAGTGGCCAGACTTCAGGCGCAGCTAACCTGAAAGTAGGACAAAGCACATGGTGAGCACATGGCAGCACATGGCACTCAAAATGGCCGCCAGAAAGACAAAATGGCTTCTGCTAACGCTAACCCATTGCTGCTAATTTACGACAATGTGTGTGCACAACACCTGTGTAAATTTGCATTTCAGGGGTGCTACAGGGTGTCCTGTGGACACCCCTGGCACCCTTGAAATCGCTAACTTATTTGCGATTAGCAAATTGCTAATCACAAATAAGGAACACTCCTCATTTATTCCTATGGGCCTTTAGGCCCATAGGAGTGAATGGGGAGTTATTCCTTATTTGCGATTAGCAATTTGCTAATCGCAAATAAGGAAGATGTAGGAATCGCAATATTTTTTGCAATTCCTACATGAATCCCATTTTGCAAGTCCTTAATAGCGATTCCTTATGAATCGCTATTAAAGACTCGCAAAACGGGTCTTTGATGAATCTAGCTGTATATCTTCCTATCACCACTTCTGGGAAATGAACTATTCAGGATGGAAATCTCCTATCGTTCGGAGAGCGACCATAATCCCTTAACAGTAACAATGCACCTGCAAACGCCAGTCGCTGCCGAAATAACTGAAGTGGGGCATTCAATGCAGGTCGAACTCCACACCTTAGTCAGAAGAATCAAATGGGACTCATCGGGTCCTGCCAAAGTGGGCATCTGGCTTATGGGAGAAATTCCAATCCTCAGGCACAATACTCCCACAGACTCACATCACAGGTGGGATAACGCTATCGTCAAATTACGAGACCTCCTAACAGGTCCCGTGGCTCAACACAGATCCCACAGGCCATGTCCGAAGCGGACATTTGATCCAGTGTTAGCCACCCAAAGAATAGCCCTAAGGAGGGCCGTGCGTCTGCACAAATTGATTGGCACTGCGCACTCTGCCAATAACATGGCCTTATTGCGCAAGGCCTTCAAAACATCATCATGGGAGGCCAAGAGACTAAAAGAACAGACTGAGTGGCTAAAATATTCACCTTGCTAAGGGGCAATAATCAGTCCCAGTTCTGGTCTCACATGAATAAGCTCCGTTCCTCGAACAACAACAGAGGAAACGCGGTTCATGAAGAAGAATGGGCCCTGCATGTGACTCAACTATACCGTTGTGATGCCCCGGAGCCTGTGGTGATCGAACTAAGAGACCGTGTCGATTCCACCCAGACAGACATCCATGAGCTGACCACTGCAGCCGAGTTCTCCAAGTATCTGAGAGCCATGAAAAACGATGGTGCTCCCGGGCCTAACGGCCTTCCAGCCGGGGTATTCAAATGTGCTCTGGAAGAGTGGGCCGAACTTTTGGCCCCCGTATATAACTACCTGTTCACGACCTGTCAGCTACCAGATTCATGGTTAGGCTCAATTTTATGCCCCATATTTAAGAAAGGAGACGCCACTCTCCCTGCTAACTACCGACTCATTGCCCTATTAGATCTTAAGGCCAAAGCATATGCCAGGTGTCTTCTTAGGTTGCTAGAAAAATGATTAGCAGAAAACAACATCCTACCATACTTCCAAACAGGGTTTCGAGCCTCAGCTTCCACAATAGATAATATCACAACCTTAGCCATTCTGAGTCAACAAGCAGCACAACAAAATCATCTTCCCCTTTACTGCTGCTTTATAGACTACAGCGCGGCCTTTGATAACGTGTCTCGTAACATCCTATGGAGGAAGCTGGATAAGTGAGGGATTCCACAGAGCCTGCTAGGATCACTTATCTCCTTGCACAAGAACACCTGGGTGCGAATTAAAACTGGCCCAAAGACAGTCTCTACAAAAATCACTATCGAAGACGGCTTAAAGCAAGGCTGTGTTCTTGCCCCTCTCTTGTTCAATCTTTACACTGCCGACATTGGAACAATCCTGGAGAACAGTAATCTTCTCCTGCCAAAATTGGGCCCTGCTAAAAGGAATCTGCACATACTACAATATGCCGACGACATCGTCATAATGGACCAGGGAAAATCGAGTCTTCAACAAGCGCTAAGTATGCTCCATACATATAACACCGCCAACGCCTTAAAAATCAACCAGGAAAAGACCAAGGTTCTGGTATTCCGCGGATGTAAGAACAAGAAAAGTTTATAGTGGCATATAGGGCCTGCAAAAATCAACACAACTTCAAAATATAATTATTTAGGAGTCTGGTTTCGCGAGTCCTCTAGACCATCAGCTCATTTAGCCGCCTTGAAAAAAAGAGCAGGAGCAATAACATACTCCTTGACCCGACTGAACCAGACCCTGAGCAGCCCTTCCGCAGAACCCATTTTGAAGGTGATTAAAGCTACTCTTCTCCCTGCCTTAAACTATGGGCATCAGGCATTCCCTGGCGCATGCTCCGTTAGTCTTGACCTCGCTCAAGTTTCCACCTATAAAAAAATTCTTCATCTTCCGAATTTCATTCAGCGAGCAAGACTACGTCTGGAGCTGGGCCTACAAAGACAATCAATCTATTGTGAGGCAGACACTCTGAAATTCTTTATAAGGATACTAAAATCTGAAGATAATACCTTAAAATCCCGGCTAAAAGAAACTTTTGCAAGTCCTGGAAACCCATGGAATCGTCAGATTATAAAGGCCATAAAAACGCTAGAGATTAATAACTCATTACTACTTTCAGACACTATTCCATACCCAGTCTGGAAAAGGGTTATTAATAAGCAGGTCAAACTAATCTCCCATCGGATGGACCTTCAGGCTTTAAACGCATCTACTGTTTTGCTCCACTTGAATACCTCATACCTTCCCGGGAAACCGCAATCTTATCTCCTGGAAAATCTAAATTCAGCGGCTCTGAAGAACCTAATGTTTATGCGCCTTCTAGGTCTGCGTTCTACGGCCTTTAACCGATGGGCTCCAACAAGCAAGGGGGGCCTGCAGACTGTGCAACTACCATACCGAATCATGGCTGCATCTTCTGTGCTGTTGCCCTGCCCTGGATGCCCCTAGAAGATTTCTCCTAAAACCATTATATTTAAAATGGGGCATTAGGTCATGCTGGGAGGCATCGGCCCTGTGTTTTACGTCCACAGATACTCAAGTGCTGGCAAGGACTGGAAAATTTGTGAGACTCTTGGACAATCTTTTTTTACCCTCTTTGGACCCTGGGCTCCCAGCTCCTCCCCCCCAAAAAACTCATCACAGACTTTTTTAGTCCCTTGGTTTAGTACCTTCTGTCTTAATCCATTTTATTTCAGGCCTAGCACAGCAATGTGATCACACTGGTAACTACAAGACTGTTTTTATATGTGTAGGATCTTAAACCTGGATAGTTTGTTTTTCCAGTTTCGCTTTCTAATACGATAATTGTGCTAATGCTGATACTTTATAGCAATGGTTTTAAGTAACTGCGCTAATTTAATAAACTGAAACTGAAACATATATAATGGGTACAAAAGAACTGACACAACTTTGTGGAAATGTATGGTACAATAGTCTGGAGGGCTATGCTAAAACAATTGCAGATACTATTAGTAAATTGTGTTAACTAAGCGGCTTATTTATGAGAGCTCTGCGCCACCTCTGAACAACAAAAAGTGGTACCTACGTGACGTAGGGCTCCCAAAAAAATGTATGATTCCACGCAAAACCACTGTGCATGGCTTTGAGTGGCCTCCCAAAGTATGAGTAAGGTAATGCAGCGCAAATCGCTACGTCACCTTACTCTGTTCCCAGGAGGCATTCCACAGGAGTTGCAGTGGGTTTTCCCAAGCAACACCAATGAAATATGATGGTGCCCCAGATTTACATAATGATGTAAACCTGGGATAGCACCAAATATGTATACCTCCTGAGGAGAGGCATAATGAGGAGATATATGTTTATTCCAATTCAGACATGACCATATGCAAATCAGTCTGACCCTGTGCCTCATGGGAACAGACCAGCCTGAAATGCCAAGCCATGCCTTCCCTGGACTGGAAACAAGAATCCTGTGACCGGTTTCGGGGTTTCACCCCTCTTTAACCAAGATAGCTTGAGTCCAGTGGCATGGAGAGCAAGGGACCCATGTCTGGGCATACTCGTCCCACTCTGGGACGGGTATGACTGATTTGCATATGGATGGTCCAAACTGGAATGGCATGGTCAGCAAAAAAACTATGGATTTAGGCCCAGATCGCTGTACTTGGGTGAATGTATGACATTGTTCTGCATTCTGTCCATCAATTGTTCTTTTTTCATTTGTCACCCCCAGTGGGATGGGTATGCCGAGACTTGGTTAGCAGTGATAAAGTGTACAGAGTCCGAAAAGCCAACAATAAAGGGTTCAGAATACAGGAGGGTAAAGGCAAAATGTTGGAGATGACCCTGCAAAAAGTGAAATGAGGCACAACTAAATAATATTTTACACATTGGCTTTCAATAAGTATCACATGGTTTCATGAAACAAAAGAGAGTATATAGGTGCGGAGACTAAGATCACAGAAATAAGAAGTCAAACTGCACAAGAATGTACACTTTTTCATGCAAGCAAACTGGTCAACACTTTCTCATCTTAAGAGCCAAGATGTGACAAAGAGAGGCTCTAAACATCATGGATGGGCATTTCTATCATGCACAGTTAGCATGAGCAAGAAAATATAGCTGCAACAGTTACAGTTATGCCCATCCAAAGGTTTTTCGTTGACATCATGTAGCTGAGACCTAGTAGCATAAAAATAAGGGGCATAAACAATCAGTTAAAAAAGTAACCTTTTGCAACTTCAATGTGTGCTGCATTTAGCATCACGCATAGAAGTTACAAAACACCATTTAAAGATTGTTTATGTGCAGAAAGGGACACCTTCCTGCAGATAAACAATCTTTCCCTGCAACACAGACACCCTTGCACTATGGTGCCTGCTTTGGTGCTAGGCAGCTAAATTTATCTCCAGAGCAGGAGGAAACTCAGAGTTGCACCATATTCTTGTAAATATGGTGCAGCCCCGCATTTCTAAAGTGACGGAGCGTGTTGTTAGCCTTCTTTGCTTAACATCATGTTTTGCCACTTTACTAGTAAATATGCCCCTGAATGTGTGATCTTGGAGCATGGGCAGTGTACGTAATGTTGGTGATCTGCCACAGAAACAATTATAAGCTTTTCCAAAGCAGCGGCGATGAAAATCGTAACCCTACCTCTAAGGTTTGAAACATTGCTGACAAGCTGGACCAAACTGCTTCAGAGCAGCCTTATCTAGCTTCTGGCTACTGTTTTTCACAGACATGTATTCACAGACATGAAAGGATGTAGCCTTAAGGCTGGAGCTGCCGACATAACTTAAATGTAACTTCACCGGCATCAGCTCTTCATCCTATGAGTCTGGGCAAGTCAATTATTCGCCCCATGCCCACCAAAAAAGGAATGTGTCCTTGTGTAGCGTAACTGGTGCTCATGTAAAGCGTTCCAATGCCTCCGGGTCGAGTTTGTGCTATGCAAATCTGCAAAACAATAAGAAAGAAACAGAAAAACAGCTGGAAACTTAAAGAAAGTGCTATAGAAAAAGAAAGCAAACATCTTCCAGCAATGCTTCTCTGTATGAGACTTTCACAGCACACAACAATTAAGGCACTTCTGAGGAGAAGTCCTCCAAGAATAAAGCATCTTTTTTTCGGAAGCAGACTGAAGCAAACACGGCTAATGACTCTCTTATAACAGTTACACAAATCAAAAGCTTAAACCAACCAGCTTTCGAATCACTTTGGGAACACAGTAAACCAAACAGGAAATTCACATGATTTGTTCCACCATTTCACCAGATAGCATGATACTCTCATTAGCTACCCCGAGTAAGAAAGGTACTTAGATGATTTTCTGAAGTGACGATGCATAAATCCTCACTCACACCCAACATGCTTTTAAGAAATAAAGAAATATAAAACTGCCATTTACTCCTGTTGTTGCAGCCTCCATCATACCTGGCTACAACAACAAAGAACATAGGGCCTCATTTATGAAAAGTGATGCATCGCTGCGTGAAAACAGTGATGTGTCACTTTTCATTGCGCCCTCCTTGCGACACCAATGATGCGTCATATTTACAGTATTACGCATCATGGCACAAGGAGTTACAGATGCGTCAGTATTTCTGACGTATCTGTAAGCGCAAAAGTGACACATTGCTGGAGTGTGTCACAAAAGTGACGCAACTCCAGCAATGCGTCCTTTCACATGGGGCAACCCCCATGTGAAAGAGCCTGTGTCAGTCTTACGCCTGCTTTGAGCCAGGCGCAAGATTTTGACGCAACAGCGTCCTAGAAGTGACGCAGTGAAATCTCATAGATTTCCCTTCTACGACCCTTTCTTGCATCAATACGCCCCCTTGCATACATTATACCTGGCGCAGGTATAATGTGGCGCAGGGGTTTACAAAGTGACGCATCTACCTAGATGCGTCACTTTGTAAATATGGCGCAACAAGGCGCATTTTTTACGCCACTGGTGCGTCACAAAAAGTGACGCACCGGTGGCGTAAAAGGGACGCAAGGGCTCATAAATGAGGCCCACAGAGCATGACATGACATAAATAATACAGCATAACAGAACACAGCTCAGCACACGTCAGCACAGTATACCTTGGGGCATATTTACAGTGACATTGTGCCACGGAACGTCACTTTTAGTGACGCTCCAGTGGCGCTATGCTCTGCTCCATATTTACAAAGCAGCGCTAAGCCACTTTGATTGACTTAATGCTGCTTTGAAAATATGGCTCCTTTTTACGCATCGCTTTACGTGAAAGGAACGTGCAATGGATGTTGCTGTGGGTGTTTCCATGCAACACCCATTGCATTTTGACGATGCCCCGCATATTAGCAAGAATATGTAAATATGAGGCAGTGCCAAAAACTAAAGCCAGAAAAAAAGAGCAGGCGCTAGAGCGGCACGAGGGGAAATACTTTACTTTCTCTTCTTTGTTTGCTCTTGCTATGTGTACTGCATTCTACAGAACACATAGAAGGAGTAAAATACCATCAATTATTGTTTTTGTGTAGGAATGTGTCCCTTCCTCCACTAAAAACAATCATTAATTGATGGTGATTTGCTACTTTGCTACTTTCAATATGTGCTGCATTATTGCTACTTCTATGTGTGCTGCACACATAGAAGTAGCAAATCACCATTATTGAGTATGTATGTGCTGAAAGAATCACCTTTCTGCACAAAAACATTCATCCCTGCAATGCAGGTACCCTTGTTAAATGGCGCAAGGGTGTCTGTGCTGGTGCTAGGCAGCTATTTTTAGTGCCGGCGCAAGGGAAAACACAGGGGTGCACTGTATTCTTGTGAATACAGCCCATCTCTGTGATTTTGAAATGGCACGGCGCTGCAAAATTGCTCACAGAGCTGTGCTGCACCATTTCCTAGTTAATATACCCCCTTGAGTTTTCAATAGTATTCTTTACACAAATGTAAGATGGCCTGACCATTGTTCAGAGTTATAAATACACTACTTGCTTCTAGTTGCAATTGTCTAAATATTCATATTGCCCCCCCCCTCAGATTTAAGTTCCAAGGGTCTTTGGTACTGATCTTAGATCTAATGGTCCGAGCAGGAATATGTTACAGCTCCGTCAGTAGGTAGCCGGTTTTCTGTCACCTGTGTATATTGTAAGGCACTAATTCTTGCACGAATTAAACATGAATAATGTTACTATCCTCACCATGTTACAAATGCACAATTTTTTTTGGGTCCCATCAAGCCTGAACACATATCAGGGCCCTAATTTACAGGGAATTGGCATAGGGCAGCACCGCAAACCTTGTTTCTGTGCTGCCCTATGCTGATGTGAGAGGGAATGCACTGCATTTATGAAATATGAAGCATTCCTGTCCTTCCCCCCTGAGCTGGCACCCAATTTGCTGCCTAGTGCCAATGCAGGCAGCCTTGCGCCTGCAATGCATGCAGGATTGTTTTTGTGCAGGAAGTGACACCTTCCTGCACAAAAACAATCCAGAGAGGCGTTTTGCTCTTTCTATGTGTGTAGCACACATGGAAAGAGGAAAAAACAAGGAGAAATAAAAAATATTTCCCCATGTTGCACCTGCTCTGGGGAGGCGTAAAGTTTTGATGCTGCCCCATGTTTACATGGTTAAGTAAATCGGGCAGCCTCAAAATCCATGGGTGTGAAAACCCCTTCCTGGAGCAGAGTACTCAGGGACTTGCGCTGCTTTGTCTTACTCCATATCTAAGAGGCCATGCAAAGCGGATTGGCGTGGCCTCATAGACATGATTTAGAGGCTTATGTCTCCGGAGCTTCAAAAAAAGTGACTGCTCCTGCGGCGCAAGCCTCTCATAATTAATCCCACAGGTAGTCAAATTGCACTGTTCCATTCGTTTCGTTGCATACATTTAGCAGTAATAGCAACTTACTTTATACATAAGTTCCACTAGGTGGTGCTCATTGTCCATAAATATTGTGAACACGTCCTTCTTTCACAACAAGTCTATTTAATATGTTGAGTGAGAGTTACTTCGTAGCTTCTCAGCAACCTTCTTCCAGGAATTTGGAATAGCAAAAATGGACTAAAATGTGTATGCAGATTTTCGTAGAATAACATACTCAGAGTTTATTTTAAAGGCCGCTTTAAGAGGCAGTCTGCTCTCGAGCAGCACAGCATGTAAATGGATCCTCAGGTTCACAAAGGCAGAGTCTCCTTCATGTAGCCTCTTGGTAGCCCCTTGTGAGGCACATACACCTTCCCGCATACACTTGATTGCAATGCTATTTTCTGCTGTTAAATATAAATGAAAAACCCCTATATGGATTTAGCAGAGTACTGGGTAAGTTTATCGTGAAAACAAGTAGCCAAATGTATTCTACTATATATATATAATGGGTACAAAAGAACTGACACAACTTTGTGGAAGTGTATGGTACAATAGTCTGGAGGGCTATGCTAAAACAATTGCAGATACTAGTAAATTGTGTTAACTAAGCGGCTTATTTATGAGAGCTCTGTGCCCCCTTTGAACAATGAAAAGTGGTACCTGCGTGACGTAGGGCTCCCATAAAAATGTATGATTCCACGCAAAACCACTGTGCATGGCTTTGAGTGGCCTCCCAAATTATGAGAAAGGTAATGCAGCACAAATCGCTACGTCACATTACTCTGTTCCCAGGAGGCATTCCACAGGAGTTGCAGTGGGTTTTCCCATGCAACACCAATGAAATTTGATGGTGCCCCAGATTTACATAATGATGTAAACCTGGAATAGCACCAAATCTGTACACCTCCTGAGGTGAGGCATAATGAGGAGAAATGTGTTTATTCCAGTTCAGACATGACCATATGCAAATCAGTCTGACCCTGTGCCTCATGGGAACAGACCAGCCTGAACTGCCAAGCCATGTCTTCCCTGGAACGGAAACAAGCATCCTGGGACCGGTTTCGGGTTCGTAACCCTAATCAGCCAGGATATCTTGAATCCAGTGGCAAAGTGGGCAAGGTACCCACGTCTGGCCATACCCTGCCAACTTAGGGTAAATTTAGCAAAACCAAAGGGGATGATGGAAGGAGTGTTGAACATTGCAAGCACTCGCCCCAAGTCAACTGATCTGGGTTTAATTCATCATCATTCTTTAGCTCACTCAGCCACCCCAGTTCAGACTTGACCATATGCAAATCAGTCTAATCCTGTGCCTCATGGGGGGAACAGACCAGCCTGAACTGCCAAGCCATGGCTGGCTTCCCTGAACCGGAAACAAGCGTCCTCAGACCGGTTTTGGGGTTTCACCCCTCATCAGCCAGGATAGCTTGATTCCAGTGGCACAGTGAGCCCAGGACCCACGAAACCGGTCCTAGGATGCTTGTTTCAATTCCAGGGAGGACCTGGCCTGGCAGTTCGGGTTGTACTGTTCCCATTGGGCGCAGGGTCAAGACTGATTTGCATATGTCTGGGTCCAAACTGGTATGGCATTGTGAGCAGAAAAACCAATGGATTTAGGCCCAGATCTCTGCACTGGGGTGAATGTATGACATTGTTCTGCATTCTGTCCATCAATTGTTCTTATTGAATGTCTCACCCCAAGTGGGACGGGTATGCCCAGATGTGGGTCCCATGCTCTCCATGCCACTGGACTCAAGCTATCCTGGCTTGGGGCGCTAGAGGGCGCACTGCGGAATGGCCGCACTGTCGTGAGGCTCCCGCTGCCTGGAGCTATTATCCGCCTAGGTATCCTGATTACCATCGCTGCGCCCTGAACTGACCCCACGGATCGGTTGGGATATCGGCTGTCCACCCACGGTCCAACTCCTGAGCCATTCGAAGGTTGCTGGCCGAAGTTACGAGGCTCCCAAGTTTCTCCGACTCGCGCTCTGGAAGTCTGATGCCCTCTTGCCCGGCATCACTGTTCATGCCAGTCCGGGGCTCTGCACGTGGGGTGTAGGCCTAGCTCCGCCCTTCTCCGCCAGGCCCGATCGCTGGCCGGGCGAGACGCTTGGCTCTTCCTTGTTGTTGGACTTATCTCTCGGCTCTCCCATCTGCCTGTCCAGATACCATCGCTTACGGAGGCGCAACGGATCTTCTACTTGGATTCTGAGGGTTTGCCCCCTTGGGCTAGAAGCGAAGACGGCCATTACTCGTCGTTGGGAGTGGCGGGGCGTGCTGGCCTGCTCGTGCCCCCACGATTCGAGCTGCTTTCTACTTGGCCGGGTCCCTTGTCCGACCTATATCCTGACTCCCATTTGCCTCGATCCCCTACTGCACCACCGTTATAGGGAAGCCGGACACTAAACAGTCCAAGTTGTCCTTTGACTCTGGAGGGGCCAGGCGTGGGACGCGTTTGCTCCAGGAAGCTGGGACTTCGCGGTCCCCCCCCCGAATGTCGCTGAGAGTGTCCCGCACCCACCACCACCGGACTTTACCCAAATGATGCAGGAGATGAGGCAGGGGTTCGCCACTATAGTGGACAAAGTGGACAAGATATCGTCGCGCATGGATGCGGTCGTTCAGAAATTGGACGTGCATGAGGAGCGCTTGACGGCGGCAGAACAGCGAATTTCGGACCATGATGGCACGGCGGCCACCCATACCACCCAACTGGCGAGAATGGACAATATCTTGCGTGTCATTGCCGCTAAGAACGAAGAGTTGGAGGCGAGGAGTAGGCGCAACAACGTGCGCATTGTAGGTGTACCGGAGTCCACGAATGTGGGCAAAATGGAGACTTATGTGGAGAGGCTACTGGTGGGCGCCATTGGGACGGAAGTTTTCTCGTCCCAGTTCATCGTTGAGAGAGCGCATCGGACATTGGGACCTCGCCCGGCCTCTGGGGCTGCACCGCGTCCCATCATTGCGCGCCTTTTGAATTATCGTGATCGAGACGCTGCTCTTCAGGCTGCCCGCACTAACAGGGCTCTCTCCTTCGAAGGGGTGTCTTTCACCATGTACCCCGACTTCACACCGATGGTGCAGGACCAGCGTCGGAAGTTCTTGGGGGTGAAAAAGAAGCTTCGGGACCTCCAAGTGGACTACGCCTTGCTTTATCCGGCTAAACTTAGAGTGACGCATCAGGCTAAACAACATTTTTTCACCAACCCACAGCATGCTGAGGACTTTGCGAAGCGCCTCCAGCGCGAGCGAGCTGCTGCGGATCGGGGTGACGATCGAGATCCGGAGGGTGAACATTCGGCGGCTGAGGAGGAGGTCGCCTGATTCTGGTGACTTTGGACTTTGTCTATCTTCTTCCCGTTTTTTTTGGAGTACTGTGGACGTGTATCTTTTGTATTGAGCCCTGCTGGCTTCCTTCTCAGTATTTGTGGCCTAGCTATCGTCCGTTTTTGTTTTTTGCTGATGCGTGGGTCATGTCTGTATTGTGATGAATGAGTGCGTTTTGCTATTTTTGTGGGGTTGGTATGGCACCGCAGGATGGTGATATGTGGTGTTGCGCTCTGGGCACCCACCCCCCCGCGCTGTGCCTGGGGCCGCCTGATACTTGTTGGCGCGTACACTGGCGTGGCGTGAGGGAGTGGCGTCGTGCACCTCTGGAAGGTTCCCCGGAGGGTGTGCCCCATGTTTACCTTTTGTTTGGATTCTAGTCCTCTGTTGGTTGACTGGATGTGTGTTGGGGGATGGGGGGGGGGTGTGCGTGGCCTGATAGTTGGTGTGGTGTCAGGTGGGTGGATGGGGTGGGGATGAAGCTGTCCATGTCTGTTTGCCTGGGACTTCTGGTTCGCTTTGGGAGCTGCTGCTGTTGTTTGAGTGCACGGAGATGTCGTGGCGCCCGCTATCCAGGCTGTTCCAATTTTCTATCTGGCGGGACTGGTCCTGGGATCCGTGCTCCCGTCCATTTTGGGCCCGAGAGCAACGGCCGCCATTTTAGGCTGCCACGTGACGGGGCGCACTCTGCGAGCGTAGCCCGTGTGCGAGTTGTGGGCCGCGTGGGATGGCTTGGCGGCGCGCGGCGCGCAGTCTGTCCTGAGTGCTTGCTGCATGGATGGGTCGGTTGGGGGGGAGTTGTTGTGTTCTTGTTTGGTTGGTTCGGAGATGACTGGGAAATGTGTGGAGTGTATGTGGGGGTCTGTCCGTGCCCTGGGGCATGGACCTATCGCTGGCTGTTGCTGGTAGTTGGATGCCCTGTATTTGTCTACTGGGTCCCGTGGGGCCCTGAATCTGTGTGATGTCGACTGCTGTTGTGGATCTGATCTCGATTTTGTCCTGGAATGTACGGGGCCTTAATGATGCCAGGAAGTGTCGCAGTGTGATCCAGTATTTGGACAGGCATGCTATTCATGTTGCTTTTCTCCAGGAGACGCATCTGCGCCCTGCTCCCTCCCCCACTTTTGGCGGGAGGTGGGCTGCGGCCAGGGGGTTTGCTTCCTATTCTTCTTATGCTCGTGGGGTTGTCATCCTTGTTAAAAGATCGCTTGCATTTCAGGAACTTGGATCTATGGGGGACCCTGAGGGGCGCTATGTGCTGCTGTGGGGACGGCTTGGGCAGAACACTGTACTGTTTGTTAATTGCTATGCTCCTAATGTTGATACGCCAATCTTTTTTGTCACTCTGTGGGGTCATGTCCTTGCTGTGGATGCTACTCACATTGTGTGGGGGGGTGACTTTAATTTTGCATTTCAGGCCCAGTTGGACAGATCGGAGGGTAGCCCTCAGTACAATGTACAAGCTAGGGAAGTGTTGCGGGGGATAGTGGAGGAGGCTGGGATGGTTGACAGCTGGAGGTACACCCACCCTGCCACCAAGGAGGGCACTCATTACACCACACATGCTCGCTCCTGGGCAAGACTGGACTATGTGTTTCTCTCTAGAGGGTTGATGGCTGGCCTAAGGGAGGCTACACATCTGGCTCGGACGTATTCAGATCACTGTCCGGTGAAGGTTGATGTATCCGTCCCCGGGTTGCATAGGCCGCGCCCACCTTGGCGTTTGTTTCCGACTGCTTTGCTTGACCCGGTGTTCAAGGAGGAACTCGGTGTGGAGGTGGAGGCGTTCTTCCCTAGAAACAAGGGCTCTGTGGACAGCATTGAGGTCATTTGGGAGGCATTCAAGGTTACGATCCGGGGTGTCACTATTTCTAAAAGTTGTGGAGTACTCCGTCTGATTGTTCGGACCCTCGAGAGCTTGGAAGCTGATTTGCGAGACTTGGAGCGCAGGATGCAGGTTGATTCGGACCCCGCTCTTTTGGCACAGTTCCGCACTAAGCTCTCCGAGTACGAGGAGGAGGCTGCTCGAGAGGCTAAGCATAGGGGGAAATACTGGACGTCGAGGCGATACTGCGAGGGGGAGCGACCCGGTAAGGTCCTCGCTGCCCTTACTAGGCATCCAAGGCATGGGTCGGACGTGTTGGAATTGGTGTCTCCGGATGGCACTCGCTGTCGAGACACTTCGGAGATTCAGCGCACTTTTATTGATCACTATGCACACCTTTACACGACACAGCAGACGGGTGAGACTCGATACGGCGGCTTCCTCGATGAGTTGGCGCTGTGTTGGTTATCGGATGGTCATCGGGAGTTCTTAGGCAGGCCCCTAGAGGTGGAGGAGGTCAGGAATGCCATCATGTCTCTTTCTAATGGGAAGGCCGCCGGGCTGGATGGCCTTCCTGCTGAATTTTATAAGTGCTATGTTGACATCATGGCCCCTGTGCTCCGTGAGGTGTTTGAGGAGTCTCTGGAGGAGGGACGTCTACCGGGCTCCATGCGGGAGGTCGCCATCACGTCGCTGCTCAAGCCGGGTAAGGATCCACTGGATGTGGGCTCCTACAGGCCCCTCTCATTGCTCAACTGCGATGTTAAAATTCTCGCGAAGGTCTTGGCGATGAGACTAGCCGAACTCATGCCCGTTATCGTGTTGCCTGATCAGTCGGGATTTGTGCCCGGCCGCGCTACCTCTCACAATCTTCGCACTTTGTTTTCGCTTGTGTCGACCATTGATCCCACTGTCCCGGTTGCCGCTATCTTTCTTGATGCCACTAAGGCGTTTGACTCGGTCGAGTGGGGCTACCTTATTGATGTTCTTTGTCGGATGGGTTTCCCCAGGATTTTCATCTCTTGGGTTAAGCTTTTATATACTGATCCGATGGCGAGGGTAGTAGTGAATGGGGTGCTATCCCCCTCGTTCCCTCTCACGAGAGGGACCCGACATGGTTGCCCCCTCTCACCCCTCTTGTTTGCTATCGCCATTGAGCCGCTAGCCTGTAGGATTCGTCAGTTTCATCAGCAGAGTGCCTTTAATTGTCTTCAGCGGCAGGTCGGCATTTCTTTATACGCCGATGATGTCACGCTCTATATCAAGGACCCTGAGAACAACCTTAATTCGCTCCTGCGGGAGCTGGTCGCTTTTGGAGGTGTCTCGGGGGTTCATATCAACTGGCGGAAATCTCAATTTTTCCCCCTCACCGCTGCGGTGGCCAGGTTTCCCCTTGACTACCCTCTGGAATGGTGTGACTCGGAGTTGCGATATCTCGGTATTGTCATATCCTTGGACAGGGGAGACGCGGTTCGGCTCAACTATGGTGTGGCCATTACTAAACTGGCGGATGATGTCACCAGGTGGATGTCTTTGCCTCTCTCCATGGCCGGTAGGGCGTCTCTTATCAAGATGGTAGTTCTGCCCCGCTTTCTTTATCTCTTTCAAAACCTCCCATATCATCCTGGTGCTTATTTCTTTCGTAGACTTCGTTCCGAGCTCCTGCGGTTGTTCTGGGGGGGCAAGCGGCCACGGGTGGCCTGGGCCACCCTTACGTTGCCTTATGCTGATGGCGGTTTCGACGTCCCTGACTTTGAACTTTATTATCTCAGCGCTCAGGCGCATTATGCCTATCACTGGATGCGCCCCACGCCGTTCATGCCCCAGATTGCTGCTGAGCATTGGGTCGCCCACCCGCTCCCACTGGAGGGGATGGTTTTGGGCAAGGTGTCAGATGTGGAAACGCCTCGCACGACGGTGACGTGCACGGTGGATGCTTGGAAGCGGGTGGCTCATTTGCTAGGCGCTTCCTTTCTTTACTCGCCGGCCTTGCCTCTGTCTTATCATCCGGATTTGTCGCTGTTGTTGGAGACGGGGTTTCAGCGAATGTGCAAGCGGCTAGGTATCCTCACGTGGGGCGACTTGTTTCATGAAGGTGCCTTCCGTACGCAGGCTCATTTCTTCGGTGCGGCTGCTTGCTCCCCTCTAGACCTGTTCTACTTTGTCCGCCTGCGGCAGGGCATGCGTGCTCTGCTACCAGACTACCCTTCGGAGCCTGGGGTTACCCTCCCCCTCCACGTGCTGCTGGTTTCAGATGGGCGACACCTGGTGTCGAAATTATACGGGGCTATTCGCCGACAGCGATCGGTCCCGGCCAATCGGGTGCGCGAGCAGTGGGTTGCCGAATTGGGTGCTCCTATTACAGACGAGCAGTGGAAATACTGTTGCGGGCTCACGGCCAATGTTTCTTCTAGTTGTCGCCTTAAAATTATCCATTACAAGTTTGTTCAGAGGTACTACTATACCCCGGCGAGGAAACTACGGTTCCATTTGGCGGAGGATGACAGGTGTGCTAGGTGTCGGGCGGAAGGCGCTGACTTTTTGCATTTGGCTTGGAGCTGTGCGGGGGTATTGGAATATTGGACTCAGGTTCATGAAGCCCTGCAGGTTATGGCGGAGGATGGGGTGGCGTTTGACCCCTTAGTGATGTTACTTGGCTTCTCTAAGGACGTACCTGCCTCTCACCGTAGATTTGTTGACGTGGCCCTGCTGCTGGCTAAGCGTAGGGTTGCTTGTTGCTGGGGTCGTGGTAGGGTGCCGCGCTTTCAGGACTGTGTGACTGACCTCATTTACTGTCAGGATCAATACAATATCTATTCTGACTTGATGCCTGTTCGATGCAGACCGAAGGACTTTTGGAGTCCGCTCCAGGTGTACCTCCTGACCAGGGCTGAGCGGGACTCTGATTCTGAACCTGGGGACCGCGAGGGGATAGGTTGATGACGACATGATGGGCTGGGATTTTACACAACACCTGCTGTTCTTCCGATATCGGGGGGGGGGACTGACTGTCTCCTTTTCCTGCGAGCTATTGGGGGGTTGAAGTCACCCTTACGACTGGTATATTACTGGGAATTCAGATTGTATCCCTGTGCGGCACCTTTATTTCCTGTGTTCCTCATATTTGAGTCCCCTCTGGCTCACGTGCTCTCCGCTGATGTAATGTATTCATACTGCATTGTCTTATTGGCTCGCCTGCCCATGCTGGATCATTGTATTCTAACCTCTACTGCACATTTCGTTATTGCTCCTTGTATTGACTGGTGCCCTGCCCTGTACTTCCTTGTATCTCCTTGTTTATTTTTTTTTCCTCTCTTTTATGCTATCTTGGCTCTGACGTACCACTGTAATGGCCATATGTGACTGTCTGTTTTGTATGTACACTTCCCTTGAACCTGTTTGTCTCCAAATAAAAAAAAAAAAAAAAAAAAAAAAAAAGCTATCCTGGCTGAATAGGGGTTAAACCCCAAAACCGGTTCTAGGATGCTTGTTTCCAGTCCAGGGAGGACCTGTCCTGGCAGTTCGGGCTGGACTGTTCCCATTGGGCACAAGATCAAGACTTATTTGCATATGGTTTGGTCCAAACTGGAATGGCATGGTGAGCAAAAAAACGATGGGTTTAGGCCCAGATCTCTGTACTGAGGTGAATGTATGACATTGTTCTGCATACTGTCCATCAATTGTTCTTTTTGCATTTGTCACCCCGAGTGGGACGGGTATGCCCAGACATGAGTCCCTTGCACTCCATGCCACTGGACTCAAGCTATCCTGGCTGAAAAGGGGTGAAACCCCAAAACCGGTTCTAGGATGCTTGTTTCCAGTCCAGGGAGGACCTGTCCTGGCAGTCCGGGCTGGACTGTTCCCATTGGGCACAAGATTAAGACTGATTTGCATATGGCTAGGTCCAAACTGGAACGGCATGGTAGGCAAAAAAACGATGGATTTAGGCCCAGATCTCTGTCTTGGGGGTGAATGTATGACATTGTTCTGCATTCTGTCCATCAATTGTTCTTTTTGCATTTGTAACCCAGAGTGGGACGGGTATGCCCAAAAATGGGTCCCTTGCTCTCCATGCCACTGGACTCAAGATATCCTACCTGAAGTGGGATGAAACTCCGAAACCGGTCCCACAATTCTTGTTTCCAGTCCAGGGAGAACCTGGCCTGGCAGTTCGGGCTGGACTGTTCTCATTGGGTGCAGGGTCAAGACTGATTTACATATGGCAGGGTCCAAACTGGAATAGCATGGTGAGCAAAAAAACGATTGATTTTGGCTGAGATCTCTGTGCTGGGGTGAATGTATGACATTGTTCTGCATTCTGTCCATCAATTGTTCTTTTTGCATTTGTCACCCGAGTGAAACGGGTATGCCCAGATTTGGGTCCCATGGTCTCCATGCCACTGGACTCATGTTATCCCGGCTGAAAAGGGGTGAAACCCCAAAACCGGATCTAGGATGCTTGTTTCCACTCCAGGCAGGACCTGTCCTGGCAGTTCGGGCTGGACTGTTCCCATTGTACACAAGATCAAGACTGATTTGCATATGGTTTGGTCCAAACTGGAATGGCATGGTGAGCAAAAGAACGATGGGTTTAGGCCCAGATCTCTGTACTGGGGTGAATGTATGAAATTGTTCTGCATTCTGTCCATCAATTGTTCTTTTTGCATTTGTAACCCAGAGTGGGACGTAAAAGCTAGTGTAATTGAACAGTCTACAAATATTCAATGCACTTTACACGACCACCAAATATTAAAATATAAAGTCTGACTTCAATAAAAGTGGTCCTTCACTACAGGACCAAAGTCTATGGCCCAGCCCGGTCTCCTCAGGCCTCTGAGGGCCACAGACGGCCCGCCCTTTGCCTGGGCTTAGCCCGGCGACCGCCCGTGCGTGTCCCATGGTGCGTGGGTCTGGCGCTGCTTAAATCGCGCCTCCAGTCACGCTCTGCCCCGTCAGCCACCCGACGAAGCAGAGGACTCTAGGTGATGTAGTTCCCGGTCCTTCGTGAGCCCTGAGAGCCGTTCCCCTCACGGCTGGAAAGAAGGCTCCTGCTGCGCTGGCCGTTGCCCTCACGGTGATGGTAATTTCCCCAAACTGTGGCCTGAGTCTCCAGGCGCGTCCCCTTATTTATTCATTCTTACATTATTTATCATAAATTGACTGGATATCGTAGGACTTATGTTTGTTACAAAATTGCAGAGTAGAACTATGTTGAATATTCATTTTACAATCATGCGTTAATCTGATCAGATTTGATTTTGTAGTGTGTTGTTGCTCTCCATTGTTTTAGAACTGAATTTCTAGAGGAAATCGAGCACCCTTAAATCACTTTGAGAAAGGTTTCCGTGAAGCCGAAACATGTTGGTACTAAGCACGGCAAACAAGAGGCGAGCCCCAATAGAAATTATATATATCCACTGAAAAAATGAAAAGTTAAAGTGAATTTATAGTTAGGTGAATATGTCAGTGACAACATTAACTTTTTGAACTCAAAAATACACAGAAATATACCAGTTACAGTTAGCAGAGCTAACTATAACTTGCGACGCTGCCATGCACTGCTTCTGGACTAACATAATATATGACTTATGATATGATCTATGACATCATTTACGACATCACTTATGACATTCAAATTACATAATTGATGATATCAATGGTTCAAAAAGATCCATTAAAAATGTGTAAAATGTGTTGGGATTTTCAGACTTGATAGCGCCATAGATATTGCAACTTACTGACACTAGAGAATCAAGCTAGAAAAAATAATAAGACAGATGTACAAAACAATTTTTCCATCGCAAACTCTCCAGTGTACAAAATTAGCGGGTTTGCTACTACAAAATGGCTTTTTGCTATTCACTAAATGTGTTTATCGATTTGGTAAATGCTTACGAAAGACTTACATAAACTCAAAATGAGTTAAGAAACGAATAGCGGATCACAATTATAAAGGAGTATTTTTAGGGTGTTCTTTCCAAATTGCAATTCGGTGTCAGGTGTCCTTATGGTCACACGCCATTAAAAAGTTCCAACTCCTTAAAGGAGGTGGTAACTCAAAGGTAAAAGGGAATTGTTTCACTTGGGACTTCTTCCCCTTTTTTAAATGTTAAAGCAAAGATTTGCCTTGATAAAGACAGTGGGTCATGGGATCACTGGCAACACTTTTTTTTAAAAGTAAACTTTCATTTGAAACAGAGTCCTATTTTATTTAAGAAAAGGGCTGCATTCATTTAAAGACAATGACAGACATGTGTCTGTTGACCCTAAGAGTTCACAATCCTCGTGATGGCCCACAATCGAGACAGGGGCGGCTTCTTCATTTTGGCGTAGGGCCTAAGCATGAGCGAATTTTGCGAATCTGGTGTTCGTGGATTTTGCAAATCTGGCGTTCGCGGATTTTGCGAATTTGCGAACTCGCAATCCGCAAAATCCGCGAATTCTCGCGAATTTGCGGATTTTTTATTTTGTGTGTTCGCAAGGATTTCTGCCAGTTCGCGAGGGTTTTGTACAGTTCGCGAGGGTTTTGTACCAGTTCGCAATTGCGAACTTACATGTCGGCTCGCAACGGTCGCGATTATGTTGTTTCTACGTCTGGTTCATCATCACAGGTTCCCAGCACCCTCTGTTTCACCCCTGCCACCCTCTGTTTCACCCATGCCACCCTCTGGTACATCAATGCCACCCTCTGGTTCATCATCACTGTAGATTATGGGGGGGAAAAGCAAGCACACCTACCTGCTTCAACTGACATGAATTAATTTGGGGTTGATTTATTAATGTGTCACTGTTTTAAAATTCCAGTCTGGCACCTGCTTCCTTATCTGTAATTTGCTTTCTGTTGCAGTGCAATTTTTTTTCCAGGACCTTGGTGGCATACTTGTAGCTATTCTATGAGCCTACTGTGAGGGTCAGAGCAGGGTCATACAATTGTTGCAACTAGCAACTGAACTCTGGAGGGGCCCCAGTCAGGAAGCATGACAGGGAATGGTTACTAATGATGAGTTTGAACTTTTGAACCTGCTGAATGCTTTCACTTTTGCAAAACTCGTTTTTCTGCAGAACAGCATTACAGCAACTGTAATGCCCCAAACAAGCTTACTTGTGAAAGTTGATTTCTAATCCAAAAGTGATCCAAAGAAAGTCAAAAGGCCTCAAATCCAAAAAAGTGCAGGCAAATGTCAACCTGAGGAGTTATTCTGATAAAAATCATCATTTTCAGAAGGTCTATGCTGCTTGCTAGTGGATTTCTTGTGCAGAATTGCAATTTTAAATTAAATTAAATTGAGAAGTGCGATGGGTCTATAGGAGCCGCAGAGCTGTGGATCCCAATCAGGTTTGGGAATTACTGTAATCATTGCCTCCGCCATAGATCCTGAGACCCGCGTGTCGAATGCGATGGCTTGGAATAAAGCCGTAAGATGAGGAATGAGCTCTGCTGGAAAACACCTGTAGAAATGAGCTGTATGGCCCCCAGGCCCTGGGGCTATATGCAGTTTGAGTCTGGAAATAGCCTTCTGAACCTCCTCTTGAGTTATGGGGGAGTCCAAGGCTGCGGCCAACAAACATGATAGCTGTGGAAGTGGAATGGTGTCTAAGAACTGTTGCTGCCGTGCCGTGTCTGGAATGGTGCCCTGATATAACCGACCATGGAAATCCCCAAAGATGTTTGCTTTAGCGGAGTCAGAGTGTGTGAGGTGCCCCTGGCGATCTAAAATCCCCCCAATAAAATAACTCTCCCTGTAAACCCTAAGCTGGTGTGCCAAAAGCTGGCCCACCTTGTTTCCCCGTGCAAATGAAGACTGACCAATCTTTAGCAGAGTGAATTCTGCCCGGTTGGAATAAATGGACCGAAGTTTACCCCTAAGGGCAGTGAGTTGTCTCTGGAGAATTCGGGTTGGGGTGGCTATGTGTGCCCGTTCCACAGTCTCCAGTTCTTTTTCAAGAGCCTCTCTTTCCCTCGTCCTCTGTTTATTTAGTATCGAATTAAGTTGGATGTATTTCCCTCAAAGTACGGCATTAAATGCGTCCCACGTGTTCTGTGGGAATGTCTCTCATGGGTCATTGTGTACAAAGAAATCAGTAATGGCCGCCCTTATGTCCTCCCTGGCCACCGGGTCTCGGGTGAGAGCCAATGGGAAGTAACACCAATCAGACCTCGGAGAGGCCCTGCTCCAGTAAACAACGGTTCCAGTGGCACAACAAATGTATGACTAATAATCAATACAGCATACGTTAATCAATAACATATAAAGGGTTTAAAGAGGGTGTCCGAAAGAGAAACGACTCTACACAGTAAGATTTCAAACCACCATTGAAAATATATATCTTTGTTTCAACAATCAATAAATATTTATATAAACGTAGTGTTACAAATAATAAGTGCAAAAGTGACCCAAAGTGTAATGTGCGAACCAAGAGAAGAGATATCGAGTTAACCAAAAGAGCGATCGTGCTCCCAGCCACCGGGTATCGTCCCGAATTGGCGCTGCTACTGCGCCAAACCCTGAGGCGTTTCCATTGCCGTACTCGGCAGATAATTGCCAGACGCCGGTCACTACTCTATCAATCAATCAATCAATCAGGGCATGTGTATAGTGCGCTACTCAAGGCGCTTGGGGGGGGTTCCGCTACTGCTCGAACAGCCAGGTCTTGAGTTGCTTCCTGAAGGAGAGGTGGTCTTGGGTCAGGCAGAGGTGGATGGGGAGGGAGTTCCACGTCTTGGCCGCCAGGTAGGAGAAGGATCTTCCAACCGTTGTGGCTCTTCGGATGCGGGGAACGGCGACGAGGGCGTGGCTGGTCGATCGTAGCTGGCAGGTGGGAGTGTAGAAGGTCAGGCGGTCGTTGAGGTATCTGGGTCCTTGGTCGGGAGAGCTTTGTGTGCGTGGGTGAGGAGTCAGAACGTAATTCTCTTGCTGATGGGGAGCCAGTGCAGGTCTCTCAGGTGTCCGGAGATGTGGCTGTGTCGGGGGATGTCCAGTATGAGTCGTGCTGAGGAGTTCTGAATGCGCTGGAGTCTTTTCTGAAGTTTGGCTGTAATTCCGGCGTAGAGGGAATTACCGTAGTCCAGTCGGCTGGTGAGGAGCGCCTGGGTGACCGTCTTCCTGGTTTCGGTGGGGATCCACCGGAAGATCTTCTGCAGCGTGCGTAGGATGTTGAAGCATGACGAGGAGACGGAGTTGACTTGTCTGGTCATCAAGAGGGAGGAATCCAGGATGAAGCCCAGGTTGCGTGCGTGGTCCGTTGGTTTGTGTGCACTGCCCAGGGCAGGGGGCCACCAGGAGTCATCCCAGGCGGAGGGTGATGATCCCAGGATGAGGACTTCCGTCTTGTCCGAGTTCAGTTTCAGGCGGCTGTTCATCATCCACTCGGCTACGTCTTTCATCCCTTCGTGTAGGTTGGTTCTGGCGGTTGCGGGGTCGTTGGTGAGGGAGAGGATCAGCTGGGTGTCGTCGGCGTAGGAGATGATGTTGAGGTTGTGTTGGCGTGCGATGGCCGAGAGGGGGCTCATGTAGATGTTGAACAGCGTGGGGCTGAGCGATGATCCTTGTGGTACGCCGCAGATGACTTCGGTGGCCTCTGATCTGAACGGGGGGAGGCGGACTCTCTGGGTTCTTCCGGCGAGGAAGGAGATGATCCACTCCAGTGCCTTCTCCTGGATTCCGATGTTGCTGAGGGGCTGCACTAGGGTGCGGTGGCAGACCGTGTTGAACGCTACGGAGAGGTCCAGGAGGATGAGTGCCGCTGTTTCCCCGTTGTCGAGCAGGGCGCGGATGTCGTCGGTGGCTGCGATGAGGGCGGTCTCGGTGCTGTGGTTGGCTCTGAAAATGGACTGAGAGTGGTCGAGGGATCCATTCGTCTCGAGGAAGGCGGCCAGCTGTCTGTTGACGGTCTTCTCAATGACTTTGGCAAGAAAAGGAAGGAGTGAGATGGGGCGGTAGTTTTTGAGGTCGGTGGGGTCCGCTGATGGTTTCTTCAGTAGGGCACTGAGTTCGGTGTGCTTCCAGCTCTCTGGGAAGGTGGCGGTGTCGAAGGAGGCGTTGATGATGTCCCGGAGATGGGGTGCGATGATGGAGATGGCCTTGTTGAAGATGTGGTGAGGGCAGGGGTCGGTTGGTGAACCAGAGTGGATGGAGTTCATCGTGCGGATGGTGTCTTCGGTGTTGATCGGGGTCCAGGCGTGGAGGGTGGTGGTGGGGGGCGTTGATGCGGTTGTAGGGTGCGTCAGCTGTGTGCTGAAACTGTTGTGTATATCTGTGATCTTGCTGTGGAAGAACGAGGTGAGCGAGTTGCAGAGGTCTTGCGATGGGGTGATGTCATTGTTTCCGGCGCTAGGGTTCGAGAGCTCTTTGACGATGTTGAAGAGTTACTTGCTGTTGTGGGTGTTGTTGACTAGTCGTTCCTTGAATGCGGTTTTCTTGGTGGTGTGGATCAGCTGGTGGTGTTTTCAGGTGGCGTGTTTGAGGGTGTTCATGATGTCTGGTGTCGGGTCTCTGCGCTAGGCTTTCTCGAGGGCTCGGCAGTTCTTCTTTGAGCTCTTGAGTTCGTCGGTGAACCATGATGCTTTCTTGTTGCCGGGTCTGATGGGGGGGGTCTTCAGTGGAGCGAAGTCGTCTGCGCAGCTGCTGATTCACCTTGTGAGGTTGTTGACGGCTTGGTTGGGGTTCGCTGAGCTGGCAGGAGGTTTCTGGCTCAGAGATGTGGCGAGCTGGTCGATGGTGATCTTGTTCCAGCTTCTGCGGGGAACCTGTTGCGGGTGGTGATGGAGCGTGCTCCTTCTGAAGCTGAAGTGGACGCAGCTGTGGTCTGTCCAGTGGAGTCTGGTGGCATGGCTGAAGGAGATGTCCTTGCTGGAGGAGAAGACGGGGTCAAGCGTGTGGCCGGCGTAGTGGGTGGGGGTGGACACCAGTTGCTTGAGTCCGAGGTTGGCGAGGTTGTCCAGCAGGGTGGTGGTGTTGCGGTCGTTGTTGTTCTCCAGGTGGAAGTTGAGGTCCCCTAGGAGGATGTAGTTAGCGGAGGGGACTGCAGGAGCGACCCTGCATTACCGGGTATCGCCCGGTCCTGCCCTTGTGCAGCTTCCCAAGCTCATAGGCATATCCAGCCTCACTCGACAAACTCTGCATATCCAGCCTTACTCGACAAACTCTATCTAATCAGATTGGAGTTCTCTTGACTGCACCACTACAGTGTACCCGGCTGGGTTAACTGTAAGTGCATTTATTCTTTTACTCACGTATGGTGGTTAGCCCTTCAAGTCACTATTCTGTCCACGTGCGTCAGACACGTCTAGAAGCCCCACACTTTCTAGTCCTGACGAGTCCATTATACTGCTCGGGTCGAAACGCCGTCGACGCCCCCAGAAAACGAACCCTACAAACAGTGCCTATGATTTCAGATAGCCACTGAAACCTCCATTATTGCCATTATTATTTACTTGATGGTCGTTTTCTCTTTCTCTGTATAACATTCCCTTTAGAAACCTTGTATATCACACTTGTTGTTATTGGTTTTGTATAATTGTCGGCTCCTCCTTGGTTCGCACATTACACTTTGGGTCACTTTTGCACTTATTAGTTGTAATACTACGTGTATATAAATATTTATTGACTGTTGAAACAAAGAAATATATTTTCAATGATGGTTTAAAACCTTACTGTGTAGAGTCGTTTCTCTTTCGGACACCCTCTTTAAACCCTTTATATGTTATTGATTAACGTATGCTGTATTGATTATTAGTCATACATTTGTTGTGCCACTGGAACCATTGTTTCCAATATAAAGTACATACCCTGGTTCCTAAGTGAGTAAGGTGCCCTTGTTTTCCCCTGTGCCTGCTCCAGTAAAGGCCCAGGGTGACCAAACTATGGTCTGAGACTGCTATCGCTAGTATCTGGGCAGCCTGTATGGGGAGGGGGGCAGATGGTTAACGTAGCCTCCTGGAATGTCTAAGAGGGATTGACTAATAAAAATGTAGTCAATTCTGAAGTACGTCCTATGTACATGTGAGAAGTGTGTATAGTCCTTGGTATTAGGGTGCAAGGAATGCAAGGCATCAATTAACCCCAGGTCAGTGATTTTCTGTCGAACTCTGCTAGAAAAGGTGCTGGTGGTTGCCCTATTAGTATTAGAACTATCCAGGGACCCCTGCCACCTGAGATTAAAGTCCCCCATAAGCACAAGGGACCTTCAGAGAACCCCCCTATTTGATAAAGAACATAGGAAGGGAAGACAGACTGCCCCGAATTAGGAGCGTATAGTGAGACAAATATGCAAAACGAGCCCCTCAGTCGACCTTTAACGATCAGTAATCTCCCCTTCCTGTCGGATTTGTAATGAGTTTTGTTTCCATGGTCGAAGACAAGACCAAAGGAAAAGGTCCACGAGAGCGAATTTTATCTTCTTGCAGCTTAGCAGTAATTGGTCGCATCGCTTGCCGGCGGGCCAGGGTCGCGAGGCCAAGTCCTGGAAGAGGGAGCAACCGTGACCCTAAAATGATACCTCTTTCTTTTTCCTGGCAGCAGAGAGAATGGCTTCTTTCAGTTTGAAAGAGTGGAGCTTGACCAAGACATCTCATGGGTGCTTATGGCTCCCTGTCGATAGCATGCCCAAACGGTGAACCCTGTCCAGCTTGAATTTGGGTTGTTGCGTGGCGAGAATTTCTGCAAAGAGGCCTACTACAAAAGTCTCCAGACCAGGCCCCTCCGCCCCCTTCACCAGGTCACGAATCCGAATGTTCTCTTCTGTGTTCTATTCTCCAAATCTTCCGCTTTAAGCATAACTTGCTGTAGCTGGGTTTGAAGGTTCTGCTGTTTGTCCTGCACCTTGGAGTTATCTGCCACCAGATCTTACGTTTGCCCCTCCACCTCCAATTTTCGGGTTCCCACGGCGTCCACGTCCTGCCGAAGAGTAGTGAGCTTTTCGGTAAGATCGGCTTTCAATTGATCCACTGAGATCAGCCTTAAAGTTGCGGATAGTAGAGACTAAATCTTCATGTGTAAGCACCATATCTGGCAGGGGAGTGGTGTCTGCTAAGGTGGAGGACGTCTCAGAGGCCTTAAAATACCGGGAGACTTTATTGGTGTGTTTCTTGGGAGGCATAGGGTCCCCTCTGCGGAAATGCACGTGACCCAACACTGCCCAGAGCCTGGTGAGGGTTGAAACAGCAGAACACAAGGTCTCATGGGGAGCTTCTTCCACACAAATAGGGCAGGCCCTGCCAACTGCACCGACTCAGGCTCTCAAAGCCAGCAGCCAGGCTATATCATCCAGGCAATGTTGAAAGTTATCTGATGCCCCCGCTAATAACAGAGGGCCGTGTGCACAACTCCCTCGCTAGTCCATGGGGCCTTCTCTCCCACAAAACCGGCTGCCGCAACCTCCACCTGGATCCCAACTCAATCAGGGGCTTGCTTACCTTGCTGTCACCTCCAGCCGTCACAGCACCACCACCATCTTAGGGTCAGGCAAGCTCAGCCTGACCCTTCTCAGCTCTGCTAATATTGCCCCTCCAAGCCTCATCAAATGCCCTGCTAGGGAGCGTAACTGCGCGACTTCCTCAAAACAGGGGGCATACCCCACAGCCGCTCCAGTCCGCTGCCCCCCCTGCTACACGGGCACTCACGTGTTGGCGCCATCACGGGTTCGCCCGTTCCCATCTGCGCCGATGGACCAATCCTCCTTATGCCCCCGGTGGCGCCACAGTCACTGGAGCAGAGGATCCCCTTGGGGCAGGAGGAAGCCCCCACCAAGGCCAGCAGCTGTCCGTGGGGCCCGCAACCGTAATGTTCATAAAATAGCGCCCGGAGTCTCTGCACCCGTGCCGTGCGGCCTCCTGTTCACCGGCTCCCCAGCTTCTCTGCCATCGCCAACAGCCCCAGCAGCTACCCAGAAACAGCGGACACCGGAGAGGTAAGAAACGCTGTCCCTAGGCTCTAGAAAAGCCCATTACATGATCAGTGGGGTCCGGAGCCAGTTCCCGACCGCTCTGCCATCTTACTTGGCCACGCCCCCATATTTTAATTTTAAAGTGTACGATTATGTGCCTTTCTGCTGGAGTGAAGTCAGGGATGGAGCTTTTTTTATCAGTGACGAGTGACGACAGTGAAGCAGCTTAAAGTTAAGTGTACATGTCAGGTTGGATTGGTGGCTTATTCTTAAGTTTTAAACATAGATTTTTTTTTTTTAATGCAACCAAGTAGCAGTAATTAAGCAGCTAACAAATGATAAGCAAAACACGTTAAGTAAATTAGAACTTATGCAATATGGAGACACGAATTAACAATGTTGCATATAGAACTTTCGTTATAAAAACGTATGAGAAAAAAGAGAAGAAAGAAGGGGGAAAAGGGGAGGGAGAGACAAGGGCAAAGGAAATATTAATACTGTAATTAAATAAATACATATGAAAGGTAAAAAGGCTTAATATATTTTAAAAGGTACCGAAACAATATAAGGAAAAGACTGCTGTTTAACAGAGTAAGATAGTAATTTTAAGCGGAAGAAAAAGGAGAAAATATATCATTATGAATATAAAACAACAATATATCATTAATAACAAGTCATGGTGGTTTGGGGACCTCTTCCGTCGAAGGGTGAGAATGGGTAGACCTTTGTGCAGATACGTTTAAGAAAATAGTCACAGGAGACCATATGCGTTCTCTTTTCAGGAGTAGAGACATAGGAGAAACATAGGCACAATTTAATCGATGGATATAACATACACTGTACCACCAAGATTGAAAGCATAGTTGTGTAGAATGCTTCCAATATTTTGTTATTAGTTGGAAAGCAATAGCAATCAATAAATCCACATTGCCCATGTTATAAGGACGGTTTGCCAATGATCAGATAGTGTGCCTAGAAAGACAGCTTCAGGGGAGAAAGGGAAACGGGTATGGTAAATTATATTAATTTGTGACCATACTGTCAACCAAAAGTGATGGGAATAGGGACAGGAAAAGAGCACATGAAATAAGTCTGCGCGAGAAGCATTACATGACCAACATTCTGAAGAAAGTGTGGGTTGAAATTTATGTAATGATAGTGGTGAAAACAGAAGTCGAGTGTAAATAAAGAAAGTGTTTGAGTAGTGCTGGCTGATCTTGAGGTCTTGTGGAATTTCAACCATAATTTATCCCAAAGTGTAATAGGCCATGAAGAATGGAAATCAGATTCCCATTGGAGCTCCGTGTGAGTAATGGGCTTACTAAGGAATTTGTAAATGGATGAGGCACTAGCTTGGGCACTTAAAATGGGAAGAATATTGTGTTGAAGTAAAAATGAATGTGGTATCTGGTGGCTTGTTCTGACCAGCCTGACAAGTGTACCTTAGATTCAGCGTGGTGGTGGGAGGTTCACAACAGAAGGCGAGTCCAATGAGGAACCACTCCAGGCCGCAGAAGAGGGAGTCACCATGACCAGTACAGCAGGCAGGACAGCGGTCCTCTATATCACACTTGCACTGGCAGTAAGTACCGGTTTTGCATGGCTCGTGCAGCAGAGGAGAGGAGGGTGGTGGGGTCCCATGGGTTAGTGTGCTGCCTTCTCAGCGGAGGGAACCTTGCGTTTTCAGGTTATCCATTGGCCTATACCCCGCAGAAGGAACCAGTGCAGTGGTGTCACATTTATGGCATTAGAGGGCTTCGTCCCTCATGTGAACCACTTTTGAAGTGTGCGTAAATCTCAGGTGCCGATAATGGCTCTGCGTGCTTTGATCCCCCCTACACAAATTGTCCACTGTGTGCTGCCTGTGGCTCACCACTTTGAAATGTCATCAGCTGCCACTAAATCGAAGTCAGTTTCAATTTGCAGTCAACCTCATGAATGTTTAGTGAATCACAATTTGCACCCTAATACATCTATTTTCAAAGGGTATCTCTGATTCCAAACCACCCAGAATGGAAAGTTTGTGAACCAAACTATCAGTACTTAAATCGGTTCGCAAAATCAGAACTATTTTCGTAAATATTCTGTGTGTAATTTGTGACCGATTTTGCAAGTCAGTTCTTGGTACATCTGGCCCACCTTAATGCCATACAATGACGACATCACATTGTGTCTTCCCTATTACCTATCAATTATTTAAAACAAAGCAATGATGTACTTGAGATCGAAACTACAGGCTATGGGTTAATTCTGATAATTATTCAAATGCCATTCCATGAGTTCACTTAGTTAGCGATCAGAATTCTATACAGTTCATGAAAAACTCGCACAAACTCTCAAATAAGCCCATTTATTAACAGTGGCATTGCAGTAACTGACATTGAAATGTTGCATTGGTGCACTAATGTTGATCAGAGTTTGCTAACCAGTAGTGCCTGTTATTTTGACATTTTTCAGGATGAGGCAAACGAGTTAGTATGTTAAGCTTTGCATTTTTCAAACATGGGACAGCAAATCGGAAAAGCAGTTACTTTAGGAATACCTTTTTAAGCATAAGAGCCTAGTTGCAGTTCCACAACCCAACAACTCAGAGGATGTCACTGTTAAACCAGTTAAAAATCACTCATGAGGGAGATGTAGTAAGTGGAAAATAGCCAGCTTTTAAAAAGATAGGGAAATAGAAAGTGTGGCAGATTAGATACTTGTTGTTCACACCGGAATTGGTAAACAACTTCGCCAGCCTGATGGGAAACAGCCAGGAAGCGGTGGCCCTTCTCAGAGAGGTGTGATGGATCTCGAGTCCTGCTGAATAGATTTGCTGTTCCAACCGAGTTTTGTTCCATTTCTCTTCAGAAACTGGAACTTTTGGAAGTCGGCTTAATGCTGCAGGAATTCAACGCGTGCATGCACAGGAAATAAGTCAGCTTGTAATAGACATTTTATTATTAATCACTTCCAGTAAGAGTGAATAAGAGCTCTTCACTATATGTGCATTGATATTGATTAGTAAGTATGACTAGATTATTTATCTGGATAGGAGACAACAAAATTAATCGATACATTCTTAGCACTGCATGCTGTGGTAGAAGCATCAGCTAATTCCCAGAGAATTGTGTGCCATGTTAATAATATCAAACAGCATTCACATTTAGAACTCAAAGTAACAAAAATCTGAAAACAATTTCGAAAAATGAAGCCAAATTTATTATGTTTTTATTAGACTGAATGACACAAAATACAATAATTAAAAAATAGAGTGGGAAACTAGAGATATGAGCTTTAAAATTTTAAAGCAAAAAGTGCCAAGAAAACCACACCAGCCACACTGCAGTCGTTGCCTCCCGTGATGGGACTTTTCCGTGTGGTTCATGCGCTTCTGCCCTTAAACCCGGTCTACACATGAATTGGACCTCGGACTCAGGACACCTTGGAAGTTAAATAGACATAGCAATTGCAGCACAGAAGGGGTTATTCACCTTCTACAATGCCCTTGCAATTTAAAGTAAGTAGGGATGACTACAGGTAAAGTGAAAACAATGATTACTTACCACAGGAGTGCTATAAGATGCCTGAAATATAACACCAAACGAACCAGACACTTTGCAGACCAGCGCCACACAGCGAATGACATTTTCTGGGTTATACTAGACAAGTCCCAACATAAAACTTTCATGGGGCCGCTAGAAACTGTGGGGCATATTAGCAAGAACCTCCTTAAAATTATCGCCGTTTTAGCGGCAGGAAACTGCTGCTAAAACGACTATAATGGGCTTGCTAATATGCGTTATAGAATTCCAATAGAAGCCCAGGTTAGATGCGCAGGACACCTAACCTGGGCTTCTATCAGAATTTTATGACAGCAAGCCCATTATCGCCGTTTTAGCGGCAGTTTTCTGCCGCTAAAAGAGTGATAATTTTAACGAGGTTCTTGCTAATATGCCCCTGTGCTTTTTCATAAATGTTAAATGTCGTATACTTGTAAAGCGCACAGCTGCCCCAGCATAGGGGTGTCACGGCGCTGTATACCACTGGGGAACCCGCCATGGCTTTCCCTGTGGGATGGTCCCTACTGGGAATCGGCGCTGTATACCACTGGGGAACCTGTCCTCGCTTTCCCTGTGGGATGGTCCCTACTGGGAATCCCCAAGGTGGAGCCAGGCATCCCCGGCGTTGATGGGGCCGTTGTGGAGATTAGGCAAGATAATGCCCAGAGTTGCCGAGTGAGACCCCAGGTTAGAGTAGGCACCGAGACGAGAATTGTCAAGTCCGCTGACCCTGGTCTGCCTAATGCCCAGAGTTGCCGAGTGAGACCCCAGGTTAGAGTAGGCACCGAGACGAGATTTGTCGAGTCCGCTGGCCCTGGTCCACGACCCTGCCGTGCCGGGAATTGAACCCTGGTTCTGTGCCGACTTCTGCTCCGGGTCTGCTGCCTCTAACCAGTGAGCCACACCACTCCACACATAGAGAACAACTCTGGGTGTTAAGGCTGAAGAGCAACAAACTTGGGCTCAATGATTAGATTCTGTGTGTCAGTCTAGCTGATGAACATACTTCGCTCCATTTAGGATAGATACACAATATGGAGTCAGACATTCAGTGGGTGACCTGGCATACAGCACAATAGACCCACACATTTACACCAACACAAGTGATGACATGAGAAAAGCATTTACCACCCCTGGTGCCCTGAGATTGCAGACAGGCACCCAGCTTCTGCACACAACTTCTGTGAGGGTGGCTATCCCGGTATCGCAGTGTCAGTGTATCCACATGCAACCGATTATGAGCAAGCTGACAGCCATTCCATTTAAACCCTAGGACTACGATAATCTATCAACACATTGCCAAGAATTTTCCTAATCTATCAACATATTTTCCTACTTTTCCAGTTTCTCACCAACAGCATGACATCTAATTGGTACTGTTTTTGAGGAACTTGGTATAAATATACTTTACGTATAACACTAAGAGGATTTGATTGGATGAGAACTGGATTTTACATACATACTACCGTACCGGTTGGACTACATGACCACCGAGACCAACTTAATTACTTCCTCATTGTATTTTGTGTTGCCACCCGTATTTCTGTGTCCTCCCAGGCAGGGCTTTAAGTGGGATGAAAAAACTGGGGGGTCTCTCAAGGGGGCGTGGCCAATGTAATTAATGGCGGGCTTAAAAACATGTAAGCTAAAAGTTTGTGCTTAGCGTAGTGTACCACCCGACAGGTATTTTGCTGTTTCTTTCATTGCATCCAGATATATGATACTACATGTAACATCACACCTACAACAAGCCAGGACTATTTGCTTTGCCAATGGTTGTTAGTTGCTTGAGATAGATACTATTTTTAACAAAGAAGGGAGGTAGAGTACCAAGTAGGATTCCTACTCCACGGGCACTGATACATAAACAAGAAGAATCCTACTACTAGTGTGGGGAGAAAAATAGGGGAAGCACTCAGTGTTGTGTAAAATACCCCTCACACACCAACAGGCCCCTTGGTGTCATGCTTCATCATCGGGGTCTTCGCACCCCGCTATAGGGATGCGGCACGCTGCGACCTACGACTACGTGGGAGCGTTGACAGGTGTTGACTATGTGTGGTGTGTGTTGACTGTGAGTGATAGGAGGATTAAATGTGAGTGGGAAACGTGGTGAGAAAGTTTAAAAAGTACCTGGCTAGTGGGAAAAAGAAAAAACTTTATTTCGTACCCCTAGCTGGTGCTATTAAAAAGATGTGCAGAAAAAGACGAGGTTGATTTGTCTTAATTATGGACAAAAACCTCTGGTGTGCGTCGACATGTTTCGGTACGTGTGTACCTTCTTCAGGACGGGGCACAACTCCCAACCCTACTCACGTATTTCTAAATAAAAAGAGGTTATATTTAGTAAAAAGTGAAATCACTCTATTTGAAGTTGGCTACAATGTGCCTACAGCGGTTCTCGGGATCATGTATTTACATGTCCTGCAAAAAAGGAAAAAACCATTAAGTTTGGTTACCATAGGGTATCGGCTCAGACAGGTGCAGTCACCTGGAGCCCCAAACAGAGAAAAATCTGTAAAGGAAAAGACATACAAGACACACAACATATAGGACACACTTAGGTTTTCTTGTACTTATTGTTTTTCAGACATACTCTTAGTCTTTGATGTCTACTGCATCATGAGCAAATCCTGGGCAACAAGGTGGGTAGGTGGATCCACAATCTACAAAGATAGAGAGATGGACTCAGTGCTGTTGTTTATATTCACTTCTTACCACATCCGTCTACCTGGAAAAGCCTGATTCTGTGTGGGGAGAATACTCACGAAATCCGCCTGTATTGGCCTCCTACTACCACCCCGTGCTGCTCCGCTGTGAATGGATAGCGGGCGTGTTTAGCGGTATTTAAGGAGAGGCTTGGTGTACTGCCATTGGTTAATTGCCGGAAGTAACAGGGACCATGCATGAAGACTGTCTGTATACGCCTTAGTACATGTGGTCTAATTAACTTTGGCATGTTGCCCAATGTTGTTAGTTCATTACCGGAATGACCATATAGGGTTTTTCCGCTTCTTGGTCAATCACGGGCTGAGAAAGGGAGCGCCGTTGTTTACACGACTGTGTTGTCATATGTGCATGCGCATGGGTTGGTGTCTATGCGCATGCGTACCAGCCGGGCGGGGTAGTGTCTATACAAAAATGTGATTTGTAGCGCTGGCTCATGTAGGCAGATGTCAGCCGTAGTGGTCAAGTGATTTGGCTCCACGGTATGTCATCATTTAGGCCTGTGATGTGGGTGCCCAGGCGGAACACCCAACGTTGTTCCTTCTGAAACAGGCCTGATTCCGAAGGTAGTCGCTCGATGACCGTCCAGCGGAGGTCATTTATGCAGTGCTGTAGTGCCAGGAAATGTGATGCCATTTTGGTTGTTGACTTTTTACAGCGTATGTTTGATTTATGTTCGCCAATCCTAGTTTTGACTGGTCGGGTGGTCATGCCCACGTATTCCAGTCCACATGGACAGTTGATCAAGTATACCACATTTTTAGTGTTACAATTTGAGAATTGGCGCTGCTCCCATGTCGTGCCATTCCTGAAGGTGAGGTTCTTGCTTTTCTGAGTCTGGTGGCAGCAGCTGCAATCACCACAAGGAAAATGGCCTTGTACACTGGTCGGGTTCTGTCTAGCAGTCTGGTTTTCCCGTGGTCTAGTGTGGACCACAATGTCTTTTATGTTCTTGCCCCTCCGGTGCGCATGCATGGGTTTCTCAAAATTGAGGTTTCCACAGTTCAGGATGTCCCAATGTTTTTCGATCACCTTGGAAACCTGGTTCGATATTGTGGAGTAGGTTGTCACGCAGATGGGTCTCTTGTTCAGGTCTTTCTCCTTGGGATTTTCCTCTATGAGAGCCTCCCTATGGTTGTTTTTGGCACGTTTCATCGCTTTTTCGATGGTCCTCGTTGGGTACTGCCTTTCCACGAGTTTCGTTCTGAGGTCTTTTGCCTGGCGGTTGAATTCACTTAGTTCCGTACAGTTTCTCCGTAATCTCAGGAACTGTCCGTACGGCAGATTTTCCCTCAGGTGCCTGGGGTGAAAGCTGTCATAGCGTAACAGACAATTCCTGGCGGTGGGCTTGAAGTGGGTGTTACTTTTTAGCCTACCATCCTCGCTGTAAATGTTCAAATCCAGGAAGACCATCGATTTATTTGAAACGGTGCTTGTGAATTTTAAATACTGGTTCTGGTTATTTAGCCAGGTCAAGAAACTGTTAGCACTGTCGTTATCACCGTTCCAAATGATGAAAATGTCATCGATGTACCGTTTCCAGATGCCAATCTTGGAACGGTAGGGATTGTTCTCATGCAGGATTTTTTGTTCTTCAAGGTGGTGGACGTATAGACCTGCCAGGCTCGGCGCACAGACAGTCTTCATGCATGGTCCCTGTTACTTCCGGCAATTAACCAATGGCAGTACACCAAGCCTCTCCTTAAATACCGCTAAACACGCCCGCTATCCATTCACAGCGGAGCAGCACGGGGTGGTAGTAGGAGGCCAATACAGGCGGATTTCGTGAGTATTCTCCCCACACAGAATCAGGCTTTTCCAGGTAGACGGATGTGGTAAGAAGTGAATATAAACAACAGCACTGAGTCCATCTCTCTATCTTTGTAGATTGTGGATCCACCTACCCACCTTGTTGCCCAGGATTTGCTCATGATGCAGTAGACATCAAAGACTAAGAGTATGTCTGAAAAACAATAAGTACAAGAAAACCTAAGTGTGTCCTATATGTTGTGTGTCTTGTATGTCTTTTCCTTTACAGATTTTTCTCTGTTTGGGGCTCCAGGTGACTGCACCTGTCTGAGCCGATACCCTATGGTAACCAAACTTAATGGTTTTTTCCTTTTTTGCAGGACATGTAAATACATGATCCCGAGAACCGCTGTAGGCACATTGTAGCCAACTTCAAATAGAGTGATTTCACTTTTTACTAAATATAACCTCTTTTTATTTAGAAATACGTGAGTAGGGTTGGGAGTTGTGCCCCGTCCTGAAGAAGGTACACACGTACCGAAACATGTCGACGCACACCAGAGGTTTTTGTCCATAATTAAGACAAATCAACCTCGTCTTTTTCTGCACATCTTTTTAATAGCACCAGCTAGGGGTACGAAATAAAGTTTTTTCTTTTTCCCACTAGCCAGGTACTTTTTAAACTTTCTCACCACGTTTCCCACTCACATTTAATCCTCCTATCACTCACAGTCAACACACACCACACATAGTCAACACCTGTCAACGCTCCCACGTAGTCGTAGGTCGCAGCGTGCCGCATCCCTATAGCGGGGTGCGAAGACCCCGATGATGAAGCATGACACCAAGGGGCTTGTTGGTGTGTGAGGGGTATTTTACACAACACTGAGTGCTTCCCCTATTTTTCTCCCCACACTAGTAGTAGGATTCTTCTTGTTTATGTATCAGCTTGAGATAGATAGGCAGCAAGTATGGCTTGTATATAATATTGAAAAAGCTTCCACTTAACGCCCCCGGTGACACCCACAACAACGTTGCTGCTCTTTAGTTCCCGAAAAGAGAAGGGAAATCCAGAGAGAAAATGACTCTCTTTAAAGGATTTCCCTTCCCCTACAACGTTCGAAAAACACTGACTGCCTGTGACAGGGCACAAAACAGAGCCCGATAGAGACCCGTACTTTATCAAGGTAAAGGGGATACTTACATAGATTAGACATGGGAACATCAGAGATCTTGAGCCCCACAGATAGCTTTGGGTAAACAAGAATGTTGTCATTTTGATTGGTAGAAACGTAGGGGCTACTTCTTATCACTACGTTTGTTAGGTACTTTTATTAAATTAGTATAATGGATATCCATTTTTTATCCTCTCCTCCTTTAACCTATGCAGATAAAGGAGTATCTTTAATGAGATGCCATATAAAAACAGGAAGATCTTTAAGGATTTTCCTCACTTACTTAATTTTTTAATTTTTTCTCTCCTCTTCTCATTTCCTTAGAGTTTCTTGGCAATAGGACCACTATACATTCCTCCAACAATAAGCAGATATTAGTAGGTAAGACATGTATGTTGCTCAGTAACATTAACTGAGATGTAGATATATACTACAGTTGGTTTGCCACATAATGGCAAGTTTAACAAGGGTGGCCATGGGATGTAATTTAGGTCCTTTACCCTCACATTTAGGATCAAATAATGCTTATATTATCCATTTCCTTGTTTCTCATAGACGACAGACGGAGGACCCCACTACCTTTCTACCCTGGTTCCACTACTATTGGATTATTATCCTCATTTTGGATGTAAGTGTCATGATCCTGCCCTTCACCTATAGTCTCACACCCAGCAATTCCTCCTGGAACCTAAGAATGTACTAGCTCTTATTATCCGTCACTTAGGAGAACTTTTAAACTTCTGTTTATCCTATAGGTGGCTTGAATGTACAATATTGAAACACCTTATATTACGGGTGTGATTCGGTTGTAGTCGAATACGAATAGACCTATACCGCCTATCAAAAAGAATTGATCTGCCGGAAGAGAGCCCTAAACGGACAGGTGTCTGAAAAACGTGGTAGGTTATAAGTTTTTTTAAATTCACTCAAGTCAATGGAATCACCAGTGGCTTCTTGAGTGCTTTTACATGTAGCTTATCTCCTGTCTCTCAGTCACTCTTTCATTAATGATCTCTCGTTGATCACTCTTAGATGCCATGTGTACCACAATATAACTTTACGGATATACTTACGCATCCTTCAACAACGGGAGAAGATCCAGGGACATCATCGTTAGTGACAATCTTGGTATGATTGCTTTCTTGTGCTAAATACACATTTGTTAGCTCCCTACTCCCCTTTCTTTTGACTTTGGGGCCTTCAGCACTTCACTTCCATGGTGATCAATAAGCCTAGGGTGTGGGGGCAGCCACATATAGAGGGACATGCCAATATGGAGAATGATATGCAAAAACTAGTAATATGTTGTTATTTAAAACAGTACTGTCTCTTCTTATGTAAATGGTGAAAGACGTTAATGTTGCAAATGAGGATTACAAATGAGATTTTGTGTTACGTCTAAACTAGACAGAAAAGCTCAACCAATGACGTTCATTTTTCGCAATTACAACAGCTAAAAAACTGTGTTAACAAATTCTCTGTCTAATACAATCAAGTCAGTTTTAGATATACTTAGATTTACTTTGTTAGAGAGAAGCCAATAACAGTCTTCTAGTTGACTGGACCCGGGGAACTCTGTATTTCTTCTTTGTTGATAGTCTTTCCAGGACATATACATTGGACCCCTTTAAAAATTGTCCTAACCCCTTGTTCCCCCTTGTTGATACCAGTTTTAGATATACCCTAACTTTGTTGGCATCGGGAATATAGGATCTGTACTAGATTCAATTTTGTGATGTACTGTTGATGAAGCCTGGCATTCTTTGCACCAGCCTAGTTGCTTTTTAAAGATGTTTTAATGTAAGTTTTAACTGTATGTCTTGTACATTGTCTTTTTTGTAACAGCCCTGAAGAAGTCCCTTGAGGACGAAACGCGTCGGCTGTAGATCCTGTGTATAGCTTTTTTCAACTGAACTGAATAAAGAACTCTCAAGAATACAAGAAATAGTTGATGTGATCATTACTGTTTACCCTATTAGAGATAACAGTTTCTAAAAACGTTTAAGTGGTGCACCTTGACCTTTTTTCAGAGACCCGTTTCGAGGCCTCCTTAAAAAAACTGCCGGTGCTCAGACCCGGTGAGACCCGGCCCACTTAAAACCCTGCTCCCAGGTGACAAATCCCAGCCAACCGATCAGTGTTTGCACAACAACAGTCTCCATAGCTTTGAGTAGGGCTGCATTGTTTTTTAGCAAACCATAACTTCACACATAAATGGAATCCTAAATAAAGGCGGCTGTGGAAGGACAGCTAGAAGAACGGGTGTAATGATGTTTGCCCTACAACAAGCTCCACAAAGTCTATATTTTAAAAGGTGTCTTTTCATTGCAGAATTTAAAAATCTACTTTCACCTTTGAATGTAAGTGAACAATAACCCTCTAACAAATTCCTATTCTTCTCTGCAGGTGAATCATGAAAAACAACATTTAGTCACTATCAGGCCTTTGAAGTGGAAAATGTAACTTCGCCTACGCAGGAAAAACTAGCGTTTGGAAACTGCAGGGACACACTTTTTTTTAAACATTTAGCCAGTGCAACCTTTATATATCAAACAACCAACCCGCTGGGTTTCTAGGGTACACTGAGGGGTGGCTTAGCCAATGGATAAACGTAGATTTTTCTGTCGGAAAAAACACTCTGCTTTGTGTTTGAGATGTCTAGGGCACAATAGTGTTTCGCTGAAGCCATATAGTTTACTTGCATTAGTGGATACTGTATATATGCCTGCAGCCAATGTATGACATTTAATGTCCACAGCCCTGGTGCATTATCTGATCCAGCTTGGCAAAGCCTTTACTGGCAACTGTGCGTAAGAAATGTGTAGCTCGTCTTCCTTTGGAGAGCACAATCACTGCGAGACAAAACAGCAGTCACAGTGCAGAGGCCGAATGCCATTCATCAAAAATACACTCGTAAAAATGGAAGCAATCTGAGTATATGAGTACTCGCATCGATTTTTTTTTGCTATAGACTCAATTTAAGTAGTGGCAATCGTGCACGATAACTGAGGCAATGCCTCTAACATTTTGATGACCAAGATTAACATTTAGCATATTTATAAACTTTGATGCCAAATGCGTATTTGCGGAGAAAAATGAGTTTTCCGAGATTCTAGTGCATATTTTTCACAGTTGGTCCTGAATTTAAGCTTGCAAAGGACACAGCATTTAAAGAGGACTTCAAAGACTCAAGGAGATCAAGTTCCCTCCATATGTCCTCTCTGTCAGAAATTGTTTTCACCTCAAGTCTGCCTTTCATGTTTAGATTGATGCGAGAAGACAACATTCCAATAAATCATCTTACTGTTCACTTTCAACTTTTGCAGATAAGCAGCGTCTTCAGGCAGAAGCTGACACAATTTGGATCTCCTGCTTCAGAACAGTTTAGGACTACGTGATTTTACTATTAATTAGCCGTCAAATACCTACGTGGTCTATTATTCCTACATCAAAAAGATGCAGGCAAATCTTTATCCTTGATACGGTGTTGATCTGAGCGGGCCATTTCAAAATCCTATGGAGCTGTAGCAGAGTATTTGTGTGAATGCTTTAGTATTTTGCCTTTGGAGGCCTACATTTCCGTTTAATAGGGTAAAGGCATTTGCTACTAGTTTGGTATTTCAATATTATTTTGGCTACATTATTTACCCAAAATAGCACTCCTGCATAAAACTGTTTTAAAAGTTGGGCCGAAATTAGGGCTATATATACGAAGGCATTTTGCATTTCCTAATGGTGCAAATTGCAATTTCAGTCCTTTAAGATATGTAAAATGCAATATCAGTATGAACGAAAGGCATTTGCGGTGGTGCAAAATGCAATTTCTATCTAGTAGAAATCGCATTTTAGAAATCGCAAAATAGGATAACGCTATTAGGGATTTCCAAATCGTGAATCGCTAATCACATGTACAAAAGATTTTCTAATTGTGAATAATCAGAAACTGGCCATTTAGTAAGTGCAATTACCATCGATTTGGATTAGGTGGAAACCAGTTGCAAATTATAAAAAAACACCCAAAATGCATCTGTCTCTTTCAGAATGGTGACCCTGTATGTTTCGACGAGGGGGATGAGTATTTTGTCTGGCAGGCAGAGAATAAGGAGGAGACACAGAGGATATTTAGGGTGAGAGTCGCCCTGTTTGAACAGACAAAGGAGGAGATTTTTTGACAAGTACAGACTCAGTCGTGAGGTAATCCTGGACTTAATTGCTGAATTGCAACCTCAGCTTCACACCTCAGGAGCAATACAATCCCACCATATGTACGGGTATTGTGTTGCTTACACCTCTTAGCTTCTGGCAATCACCACAGGGTCATAGCAGTGGCGGGGGGGAGGGGAGGTCGCAAAGTGCCTTTTCAAGGTTCTATTGCAGGTTTCCCGACATGATGGTTTGCAAATTTTACCAAGGACACAAAAAAACAAATTTCCCTTTTCCTTTTTATTGTTGTTAGTAGAGATTAATATCTTATAACTCTCTATGTTGTAAATTTGGTAACCTGATTAAGGGGCAGATTTATGTTAACTGGCGCATCCCTAGGGATGCGCCAGTTAACATGCGCCACAGCTACGCCACCCATGGTGCGCCGCATTTATGATGCGGCGCACCATGGGGCAAAAACGGCAAAGATGCGTGACGCATCTGTGCCGGAAATGTGGCGCATTGCTAGAGTTGCGTCGCAAGCACGACGCAGCTCCAGCAATGCTCTGGGGGGGCCTATTCTTTCAATGCTGCCTCAAGCCTTACGCCTGCTTCAAGCAGGCGCAGGGTTTTGACGCAGCATTGCCCTGAAAGTGACTGAGTGAAATCTCATAGATTTCATTCAGCCACTTTCAGGAGGCGTTCCTGCGCAGGAACGCCCCCCCTGCGCAGGAACACCTCCTCATGGCGCAGTGCTGTACAACGTGACGCATCTCCTAGATGCGTCACGTTGTAAATAGGGCGCAGGGATGCGCCACGTTTCCGTGCCGTTGCGTCACGCAACGGCGGCGTAAACGTGGCGCAAGCCCTTCATAAATCTGCCCCTTGGTGTGTATTCCACATCAAGTACCCCCTTTTTCTTAGAGAAACATAGAGAGTTATAAGATATTAATCTCTCCTAACAACAAAAAAAGGAAAAGGGAAACTTGTTTTTTTGTGTCCTAGTATACCCATCCCTTTTCCCAAAGAAGGGTACCTCCTATATTATTTTTAGATTGCACATTTTACCAATACATATATTTCCGAAATACCACCCCAATTATTGCAACATACCAAATTAATGTTCTACTGGGTAACACAGTTCCCCAATGACATTGGCTGTGTTGATGTAAATAAATGTAAATGTTTTTGTACTTGTATAGCGCGCAAATAGCCGGACCAAGTCTCCCGGCGTTTGTACTCATACCTCTAAGGAACCTTTCCTGGCTTTCCTTGTGAAGCGTCCACTCCTGGGCACCCCCATGGTGAAACCAGGCATCCCAGCGCTGTTGGGGCCGTTGTGGAGATTAAGCAAGCTATTGCCCAGAGTTGCAGCGTGGGACCCATGATTAGAATAGGCACTGAGGCGAAAATATCAGGTCAGAGGAATTTTGAGCCCGAGACCCGCCGAGGCGGGAATCAAACCCTGATCCCAGACCAGAGCTCTGCATCAAGGTCTGCCGCTCTTACCATAGAGCCACACCTCTCCACATATGGCTTACATATTACCAGATATCTCCCCTCAAGATTTAATTCATGTATACAAACAGGTAAAGCTCACTCTCACTCAATGTGCAGGTAGTGTGTAAAGCCTCCTGTATCATAACAGACCTTGTGGGCAGCATCCATGACTCAAAGTGCAATAGAAACCCGACTGTCACACTGTGAATTTGGTTATTTTGTTTTACTAGGCAAGATAATGGCAGACTCAATTAATACAGTCCCCAGAACTGTTTGTGTAATATGATCTAATGGTTTTCCTTCCCATGCTCTTAAGGAGGCAGTGCATATGCCTTGTGTCCCTAGATACTCACACTATACCTGACTCCAATGACAAGAAGTGAATGGTAGTGCAACAGGGCATCCAGGACAACTTTATCCATCATTGAGAGGACTTTTGGGTTACTGAATTCCAGGTTCTGTTGCCTCCACAAGACTGGTAGAGTACTCATGTATAGCCTGAGACAAGCTATAAAATTAACCCTGGGCGAAGTACTAAGCCAAGTTTGCATAGTTTGTGAAGTTTGCGCTACTTCGCACTATGTGAATTGCACATAGCAAAGTGCAAGCACACTTAGCATAGCGTAGTGGTCCTTTTTTGCTTGCTCGCGGTCCTCAACGTCAAGTGTGCGACCGTAAGCAAGCAAAATGACATCCTGGCAAGACTTTTTCCTCGTTCGCGATCAGCAACATCAAGATACGGATCACAAGCGTGGAAAATAAAGCTCCTGGCAAGATTCTCAACAAGGGGAGGTCAGGTTTCTCATTGTGAGTGGTCGCGTATGCTCGCGACCGCTTGCGATGAGAAACTACCAGTCCGCGTTGAGAAAGCTGCCGCTTGAGTAGAAATCTACTTGAGCGGCAGAAAACGACCACTTGCACTGTGCAAGAGGCGGTTTGCACTGATTGCACAGTGAGGACAAGCATCCAGCAATGTGCAATCAATGTGAACAGCATTTTGCACAGTGCACTACGCAGTATGCGTAGCAACGCTTAGCTCGCGTAGAGCGAAGTGCACTACACGTAGCTACGCGTAGCGCTACTAAGCAAACTACACCCAGGGTTATAAATCATCATCGCATGTGCCATAGTAGACAATATCCCCATGTGGAAGGGTATACACAACATCACTGGTAAGGACAAACCTGACTCTGATGATGAATTACTACCACTACAGGTGCAGCAGGGTGGAACATGTGAAGAAGATGATTGTGAACAATGCACAGAGATCATCAACAACTATTTTTGAGATAAGAGTGATTGCAACATCTAATAAATGGACATCACACATGATGGTAATGCATGGTGCATGACTTAAAGATCACCTTTTATTTAGGTAGTGACTATAATGTATCTGTCCTAAATCAACAGTATCCATTGTGGATGTAACATTGTGTCAACTAGGCAACAAAGTATGTAATTTCAAACAAAAAAACCAACATACTCATGACTGACAGTTCAATTAATTCACTTCTTCGGTCCTCAGGAGTTGGGTGCCTTGTCAGCAACACTGACAGTGTGGACATAGAAGTGTTTCAGTGTGTGTACACCTGGTTTTGCATGCCTCCTGCAAGGATGTGCCACTGAGGCTAGAGACTTTCTCGCTCTCAGGTGGGGGCAGAATGTTGGAGACACAGAGGTTGTGGGTCTAAATATTTTCAAGGGATGTGGTCACTTTTATTAGCCCACATGCAGCATCTTGACAGTAGTCTCCCATGTCGGTCTGTGTGTTTACAGACCTCCTTGCTAGAGCTGTTGTGGCTACTGCTAATCGTTTTTTGGAATGGATGAAAGCATCAAAGCATGCCAGGTAATTCTAATGTCCAAACACTCCAGTAACATTAGAATTTTGCTCCTAACGTTTATGTTCATTGCTTTTACCTTGGATAACTCTTTATTGTACAGTGATATGTTACACGGCAGAATCGGCATGTGAGTGGGCTATACGGCCAATTTTGGAATTTACACTGGTTATAAGGTTATATGAGGTGACAGACTAAATACACAATCTGTTACTAGTTGTGCGACAAACACATTTCATATCCATTGAACACGCTGTTTTTTTTATGTGATAATATAATAGATCACAATACTAGGACATAATGTTAGGAACATGCAGATCGTACAGTGTTTTCTGATTTCGTTTCATTGTTTTATTTTGTAGTATTATTCCCTGATGAAGGGCAGTGTGTAATGCCCGAAAAATATTGGATCAAAAGTAATGCCGTACGTTGCAAATTGAATTGAATGGATTACAACTGATTAAAAATTGAAATTGGTTTAAGAAGAACAAATAAGGAAAATTAAATTCAATTACATGTGAATAAAACATGAAAAATCTTTAACCCTAACATGATGTCAAGAACCCTCATTGCACATTGAGGGGTGGATGGTGTGCCCACGAGGTTGCTTCTAGTGTTCCATTAGAAGCACGTTTCTTCTTTCAGTAACAAAAGCGCCTCAGGACGTCAGACACCACCTGTGGAGCACCCACATTTTCTAAAGTCTGGTATAAACTCAAACAACGAAGCAGTGCACTTGCCTCAATCATTTATCATAACTGTCTTTCATTTACACATGTCAGTAACTTTTTTAGCCTCAGTTGTTTGTGACATGTCCTGGATGTGATTTGTGGAAATGCATGTATATAGTCAGTGTAAATAAATGGCTAATGTATGTTCACTATATTGTTGTAACTGTGCCTCATGTGTTTGTGCATGTTTGTGTTGCACATATTTGTGTGGTATAGTCAGCGCACAGTACTGCATGCACCTTTGGTGAATTACAACTACCATGATGCATTGGTAAGTTAGGACAAGCATCTTAATGGAATTATTTATGCTGTGATATTTTATTTCAGGAATTGTAAACGTAATTCTAAGTTGAGTAGATAAACAGGAGTTGACTTACCCTGGCTGGTGGATGCAGAATTGAAGATGTCAAAGTCTGACACTCCCATCACACTTTCTGGTTCCAGTGTCCCTTTGATGAGTGCCTCCATGGTAGTGGGAAGGGGTTGTTTTGAGGGTACCCCACCTGTGCCACGACCTTCAGACATTCTACTGACCACCTTCTCATGTGTGCACGATCCTCAGTCATATCAGAAAGTGTGTATCTCTGAGATATTCCTCTGTTTGACACCTAGAGAGTTCAACTTCTCCAAAATGCTGTTCCATATCTTATTTTTTTTGGTTCGCTGGAACAGTGAAAGAGGCCTTCCCAAATAGCTGGTCTATATGTGCCACACATTCTTCTGTCAGGAGCTCCACCTTCTTATCAGAAAACCTGACCTTCTAGTTCCTGCTCCCGTAATCCATATCTCCATCTTCCTTGGACATGGTGCAGTTGTTTCAAAAGTATTCCCTTGCCAGTGGTGCTACAGGTGTATTCCTCCCTTCTAGCACCTTCGTAGGCTTCTGGGTTATGATCACACCCTGTATTTCTTAACTACCTGGTCTGAAATTATCATTCTGCATCCAGAATGCAACTTTTCCTAATTTGTAATTCCCTATTAGGAAATCGCAATTTTGTGATTCCCAAAAGCATGATTTCCTAATTGGGCTGAAAATCTGTAGGAATTGCTATTAGTGGAAGCAGCGGTTACATGCATCTCATTTTAAACTTCCCTAATAGTGTTTTCTATGGAATCACTATTTGGAAATCGCAAATTCTTACTTTTGGACATATAAAATCCTATTAACAGTTGCTTAAGCTCTATGATACAAGAAGACTTCTTCTCTTCTTATTCTCCATTTGTACTTGTAAGAAATTGAGTTAGTAGTTGTGAAGTATGTGAGCCCTTTACAAAAAATTACTTCACAATTGTAGCACTTGACCTTCTGAGGGTAGGTGTATCAAAGCAGTCTTAGGCCTACTCAGGGGAGGTAGTTTGGGCTAGTAATGACAGTTTGCTTGCACGCAACAACAAAACTCAACAAATTATTGTCCAGTCAGTGCTTTTGATTTAAAAAAGGAAACCCTTTTATCCCACGAACTATTACATTACAATTATAAACAATCAGGTAGGTTGAAATACCTCTGGTCACTCCCTCACATCACATTACACCCCTAATGGGTCCTGAATCCTATAATCGCCATACCCCCTATCTATACCAGATAAAACATCACAGTATATGGGAGTGTCATTATCATAAGGCAGGCCTACTGGCTTTGTCAGGGTGCCAACACATCAGTAAAAGCAGCCACACATAATAATTGAGCAATATAGCACCATTGAAGTTAAAGAGGACAGTGCCAATATACATTATGTATAATAAGCCACAATTGATGGTATCACCTACAATCAATAACATTATTAAAGCTTTAATTGTCAACCATCACAACTTTAATTGTCAACCATTGCTATTAATCTACCCCTGAGGCGAAAAGCCGGGGGCTCATACTTTCGAACCGCGCTATTGAATGTGAATGTTTACCTGTTATTAAGGACTGTAAATATTTTAAACTGAATTTTTAAAACTGTAATTGTTCATTACTTCAGCGCGAGACTCGCTTCGCGCTGAAGCTGTTACAAACATTTCTAAGGCGCGGTGCAGCCGATTTGCGGGCTGACACCGGCTTTTCACACACTTGACGCGCCATCTTGCGCTGAGGAACGGGTCGCGTTCTAGTTGTTGGACGCCTCCCCCCCTCCTTGCTTATTTAAATCCCGAGCACCAGTAGATCGGTGATTGCTATTAATCTACCCCTGAGGCGGAAAGCCGGGGGCTCATACTTTCGAACCGCGCTATTGAATGTGAATGTTTACCTGTTATTAAGGACTGTAAATATTTTAAACTGAATTTTTAAAACTGTAATTGTTCATTACTTCAGCGCGAGACTCGCTTCGCGCTGAAGCTGTTACAAACATTTCTAAGGCGCGGTGCAGCCGATTTGCGGGCTGACACCGGCTTTTCACACACTTCACGCGCCATCTTGCGCTGAGGAACGGGTCGCGTTCTAGTTGTTGGACGCCTCCCGCCCTCCTCAATACGCACGAGATCTGGCGATAAAAACAACATGTCAACCCGTCCGCGCAGCGGGCGGGCGCAGCGGGCGCGCCGGCGGCGCGCCGAAGGCGCGCCAAAGGCGAGCCCGTCTGCGCCCGTCCGCGCCGGGACCGGGCCCAGGGCCCCGACCCCTGGCCAAATCTCATCAGATAGTAGGATAACCCATTCACGAGCCTCCTTATTAGATCTACGCACCCTTTCCAACTCTCGATGTTTGGTTCATGACCCTAGCAGCCTTACACGCAACACGGCTATTAACTGTACTAATTGTAATACCACGATCTTTATAAATAACCAAAAAATTCCATCTAAAGGAATATCAGCTGCGAAAGAAACTGATTTTCTCATGGCCCTGATTAATGCGAGATCAGTGGGCAAACATAGACAAGAAATAGCCGACCTCATCATAGACAACAATTTAGATGTCCTTTTTGTGACTGAGACTTGGCTGGATGAAGCATCCGGACCAGACTTGGTTATTGCTGTGCCTCATGGTTACACCATTTACCGCCTGGATAGGAAATTACAACGAGGGGGGGGACTGGCAATTATTGCCAGAGAAGATTTTCCAATCAAAATAACTCCCATTTCGGTAACCACATGTGAGGTACTTCAATTTAGCATTCGTTTCACAGCCATATACACTTTCAAAGGACTACTCTTATATCGTCCCCCTGGAAACAGAAAGCCTTTTATAAACACTCTTAGTACAATATGGAATCACTTGTCATGGAGGAATCATTTACAATTCTGGGCGACATGAACTTTCACCTGGACATGAAAGAGGACAAGGACACCCAGACCCTGATTATGGATCTGGACATGGTAGGACTCAAACATTTGATCACGTCTCCGACCCACCAAGCTGGACACATTCTTGACGGTATTTTTTCTAATGTTGAGACCCTACATATACTTAACATCCTGCCATTGCCTTGGACAGATCACTATGTCATATTCAATAAGCTGACTCTAACAGATACCTCCAAGAGAAAAGCTTTGCCGCCGAACCCAGCCACTTTTAAAATCTGGAAAAATATTAACCATTCCGAATTAATCAATCTATTGGACAGCTCTTGTCCATTACTTTCCACCGACCCATCCATTGCCACACAACAATTTCATGATTGGCTAAGAAATGCCACTAACATCTTAGTTCCAACAAAAAAAGTCTCCACGAACAGAACGACCCCTTCTGCACCATGGTATACTGACGAGCTTAGGAGACAAAAACAGCTCAACAGAACCAGGGAAAGGAAATGGCGAAAAAATTATGATCCCGATGAGAAAGTGAAATATAAAGAGTCACTATCATTGTATAAAGACATGATTACGGAAGCAAAGAAAACTTTCTTTTCAGAAGAAATCGATAAAGCTAAAAATTCATCCAGACAACTATACGATATTACCAGAACACTATCGGGCAATGCACCAGATCTTACCCCGCCTGCCTCTCAATCCTTTTGTGATGAATTGGCTAATTTCTTTTATTCCAAAGTCAATGACATCTATCAGGCTTTCTCTTCTAACCCCTCAAACTCGTCTCCCCCTAAGCCAGTACCGGACTATGAATTCACGAGTTTTAAACTTCTGACCATGGAACAAACCACAAACATAGTCTCCTCCATTAAGACAGGATCCATACTGGATCCGTGTCCATTCTCGGTCCTCCCTCCAGTGATGAATACTCTCATCCCGATGATCACTTCAGTCTGTAACACAATATTAGGCTCTGGAATCTTTCCCGAATCCCTTAAAAATACAATTGTGAAGCCTCTGTTAAAGAAAGCCAGCTTGGACAAGACAGACCCAAAGAACTATAGACCAATAGCAAGCCTACCATTCTTAGCCAAAGTGGTCGAAAAGGCCATGAATCAACAGCTGGTTGAGTACATCGAGACACACCATCTACTGGATGACTCACAATTTGGCTTTCGAAGACACCATGGCACCGAAACCGCCTTAATCAAGGCTGCGGACGACATTAGGACCATCCGAGATCTCGGTGGAACAGCAGTCCTAGTCATGTTGGACCTGTCGGCGGCGTTCGACACGGTTGACCACAACACTCTAATCGACCGTGTCGAAAAGATGGGCATTCACCAATCGGCGAGCAAACTGATTGCCTCATTCCTAGCTGACAGATCACAAGCTGTCACCATCGGCCCTCACCAATCCATCAATCTGTCATTACCATGTGGGGTTCCTCAAGGCTCATCCCTAAGTCCGACACTTTTTAACATCTATGTGTCGGACCTTGCCAATGTCATCAAGTCATATGGGATGAGCGTAACCTCCTATGCAGATGATACCCAGCTGGTTCTGGGTATTAAAGATAATGGACCTGAGGTGGCTGACCGATTTCGGCGCGGAATGCTCGCAATCAGTGAGTGGATGGCTTGCAACTGTCTCAAGCTAAATTCCGATAAGACGGAAGTGCTAATTTTCGGACCCCTCAGACCCGACTGGTCATCAACTTGGTGGCCATCGGAAATGGGTGAGCCTCCGAAACCAACACTCAAGGTTAGGAACTTAGGAGTAACCTTCGATGTGGACCTAAATTTCATGGCACATGCAAACAAGGTAGCGGCAACTGCCCACCATAAACTGAGGTTGATTAGGAAGGTCCTTCCTTTTCTCCCAGCTACTGCTGCAAAAACACTAGTTAGTTCGTTAGTGCTAACTTCTCTTGACTACTGCAATGGGCTATTTTTAAATGCCCAAACCAGGATTATAAACAAACTTCAGTCATTACAGAATGCTGCACCACGGCTCCTTTCAGGAACACCTAAATTTTCCTCAGTATCTGACACCCTCAAAAACTATCACTGGCTAACGATCCGCAACCGCATAAAATTTAAATCTTTATGCATAGTGTATAAAGCATTACATGACCAAGCTCCCCAATTCTTTAAGGCAAATCTAACACCCTATAAACCAACCAGAATGCTTTGATCCACCACTCTGAATCATCTAGTGGTTCCTCGATCCAAGACAGTATCTTTTGGGGAGACCGTCGCTTCCTAGTTGCGGCTTCAAAGCTTTGGAATTCCTTGCCTCTCTGCATCAAGTCCTCTCCTTCACTTATGCAATTTCGAAAGTTATTGAAAACCTGGCTATTCGATCAGTAGTCCAACACAGCCTGCCATGAGCGATGAGGGAATTTAATGGAATCAATTAGCGCCGAGACACCCACGGGTATTCGCCGCGCTCAACAAATTACAAAAATAAATAAATAAATAAATAAACAATATTAAAGCATTGTGTGCAAAAGCATGTGTGTAATAGTCTTTCTTTTAAATCCAGTTGGCTGCTAATGCTGAAGTAAGTCCAGCTAAAAGGGTTCCTTATGCACCAGAGCCTTGGTTCAGTAGTAAATGCTCCAAAAGTTCCTAAAATCAAGGCAAACCTCTCCCAGGGGCATGAATAAAACACTCCTTTGAGGGTTAAGATGATATTTATTGATGCGTTTCTGGTGGGAGAAGGGGTATGCTACACTTCTGCACCCTGCAGCCCCCAAAACACTCTTTACCGACGTTTGGACAACACAAGGCAAATATGTAGACGAAGACCAAACTGGGACCTGTATTGCGCTCCATTTGCCCAGCTCATGAATACTACATCAGTGTCTTCCCTCTGCTGGAGCCAGGAAACTGAAACCCTTTTTCTCTTTCTATTTTTCTTTTCTTTTTGGAAGCCTAGGTCCCACCCCGGGGCATTCACACTCTTGTGCTTTGTTGGAGGGTGTCGGTGCAGCCCAAGCCTGCTTCCAGCAATGTGCAGGATCCCCAACCTCTTTGTGCTCCCACTTGTGCTGTTTCCAGCTGGCAGGAGCAACAAACAGTGTTCCTTCTGTTATGGGGACCATGGGCTGGAGTTTTAAAAGAGAGGTGCACCTGCCACCCGACAGAGATTGGTACAGTGATGCCTGAGACACTCTCAGGCCTTTCTCCTCTCTTCGACCTTTTTTTCGCTGGTGGGTGGTGCCCCAAGACATCTTTTTTTTGTTTAAAACAGTTTTTATTGATTTTGTACATTCTCATGGAAGGCAACAGTTGCATGTAAAGCTGTTCTCGATAGTAAAAGGCTAGGTTGTTAGACATGTGTAACCATAAATCATCAGTATGATCTACAATTCATTTTGTATCAAGTACACAGCTTGTGACGTGTAGTTTCTTCTTTGAAAGAGCAAGGACAACATCTGCCCTCCGATCATCCTCACACTAAGCAGAGTTACAGCAATTACAATGGAATGTAGATGGGACAGTTATGGCGTATCACAAAGTCCTTCCAGTTCCTTCACTTTGGGCTTATGAACAGATAAGATAACAAATAACAAAAACTACAACAGTGACCTGTCCATATGATCGTTTCTCCTTTTCCCCCGCACACGTCTACATCATAATTTCTATTTAATCCAGCACTTGTCTTCTCCCGTCATTGGCACTTAATCGGCTCGTATATGTTCATGGAGTATCGCGGCGCATCCCCTAGTGGTGTGTGTGGCTCATGCTGTCAGTTCGCCCTCCTCGCGATGGGGCTGTCCCTCAGATCACCCCTCCTCAACTTGCTGCAGCGCTTGTAGGAAGGTATCCCAGTGGGACTGCTATGGGGTCTTCATGCATCCCCAGTGTTTCTTCGTGTTTAATGGCGATGCTTTCTGCTTTGGCTCGTGAATGACGCCATTGTGGTGGGTCCTCTGCTTTCCACCGCTTAGTTAGAAGCCACTTGGCAACCACTATCCCCAAGTCTAGGAACCTGGATACTACCTTAGTGGCAGGGGTCCTCTTAAAGTGGTGTAGTAGATATACTGTCCATTCAAAGGGTAATTCGCTGCCTGGGCATGTGTGTAGCAGTCTACCTACTGTGCGCCAGTATGTACTTATTCGAAGGCAGTTCCATAGCATGTGTATCAGTTCAAACGCTGGTTGAGCACACCTCGGACACTTTGCATCAATGCGGTTAAAGTAGCAATAGATCATGACGGGTGTAAGGTAGGCCCTGTCGATAATGTACAACTGTATTTGCCTGAACCTCATATTTCTAGGTATGCATACCGGGCTCTTTAGTATCCGTGTCCACTCTTTATCTGCTAGCTGTCACCCCAGGTCCAGCTCCCATTTACGCCGGAGCGGGTCTAGGCTGAATGCCGCATGGGTCTGGAGGGATGCTGTGAACCAGCGTACGAGATGTCTTCCGCATACCATGACATTTAGATACTGTATGGTGAGATGGGGGCTCAGCTCGTTAGCCATGTCCCCCATCTGGCTGTCAGTGTGGCTATCAGTGAGCGATGCGTAAGTAATTGTCCCAGTGGGAGCCACTCGTCATCTACTAGAGACATATACGATATGAGTGCACCGTCTCGGTATAGATCCCCCAATGTCTGGAGACCTGTCTCCAGCCATTGCACAAGTGAATGGGACTTAAGCGCTGCAGACCCGCTAGGAGACCCCTCCAGTGGTATTGTTGGTGCATAGGGAGTAACACCTCTAGTGATATACAGACATCTAGAGTAGCATTTCTATGCCACCGCTAGTAGCAGTGGCGTTGGCGTTTTAGACTTAGTAGCAGGGTGAAAAAGCCTGACTATTTTCTCCAGAGAGTGTGGCGGGTGCGTTGTTGCTGTGTCTGCATGATTTCTGTCTGCGAGCCAGCGGGCTATCAAGTGTAGTTGGGCAGCTAAATAGTAGTGTTTTAAAGTAAGGTGCAGCAAGGCCTCCCGGGTCTGTGGGGATGTATAGTTTCACCAGTGCCATTTGGTGTCTTGTATTCCCCTACAGGAAGTCCCTAACTAGTTTAGGTAGCGTGGCAAAGATGGATGCTGGGATATATAAAGGTAAATTTGCAAAATAGTACAGGAGTCGGGGAAAGATTTACATCTTGGCTAGTGCCACTCTACCGGTTACCGCTAACGGAAGCGTGCTCCAGAACCGCATTTGCGACCAGATTGCTGTTAAGAGTGTAGCCCAGGTCCTGACCCACCTCGCGGAATGCATATATGCAGGACTTGTCAACTTTCACTCGCAGCCCAGAGATTGTGGTAAATTTCTGCAAGAGTTGTGCCAATTGATCAGGTACCCTCTCTATATCCTTAATATAGGCTAGGAGATTGTCCACGTGGTGTGTTGCATCACCTAGAGGTATACCATCCCCAGTGTAGCACGCATCGCCTCCGCTAGGGGCTCTATTGCGAGCTGGAATAGAATGGGGGACAAAGGGCACCCCTGCCTGGTGCCCTTGCGCACCGGTATAGCATCTGAGAAGTTCGGTCCCAAAGTCACACGTACTTTAGGGTTTGTGGGCAATTAGTTAACCATTTGGAGCAACCCTAGGCCCAAATCATACTTTAATAATGCTGCAGACACGTAGCCACACTCTAAACAATCAAATGCCTTTTCCAGGTCCAGTATTAGGCACCCTGCTCTGGGCCATTCCTGTATAGCATCCATCGCCACCCTAAAAAAGCATCTCATGTTCAGGGAGGTGCTCCATGTAGGCACAAAGCCGTTTTGATCAGCGTGGATCAGCATGGGGACCACCTGCGCCAGTATGTCCGCCAGCACTTTGTCAAGTATTTTATAGTTGATATTAAGTAAGGCCATGGGTCTATGAGAACCCAGGGCTGTGGGTGGGATCTCTATCTGATTTTAAAAGGGACACTAGATATGCCTTGCGCATCAAGGGAGGCAGCTCTCGCTCTTCTAGAACCGTAGTGTGTAGTGTGTGAAGCCCCTGCACAAGGGACTCGCGATATGCCTTGTAATACTCAGCTGGTAGGCCATCCGTCCACGGCGTTTTCCCTGATGCCATGGATCCGATTGCATCTCCAATCTCCCCTAGTGTGAGCAGACCATTGAGTACCTCTTTGTGTTCCCCTGAGATTATGGGCAGCTGTAAGAAGTCCAAGAACTCTTCCAGTTCATGATCTGAACAGCGCCCTCTAGATTGGTATAACTGGGTGTAGTACTCCATCGTGGCCTTGTGTATCTCGCACCGTGTATAGTCCAGGGTCCCTGCCGGTGTACATATGGCCCCTATCGGAGCGTGATCGCTTCCCTGTCGTATCAGCCTGGTAAGCAGTCGGCCTGCTCTATCGGCTGATGCATGTGTGCGGGCTGTATGTGCTTTGTAATTATGGCATCTTAATCGCTCCAGTGGGTCTGCATGTTTTGCGCGTATCTGCTCCAGGTGCCGCAATTCCTTGTATAAACAAAGAGATTCTATCAACGTGTAATGGTTTATTTCAGTGAAGGAAGCTCTCTCTTATGCAGTGGAAAGATGAGAGCATTTATGTGCTTTTTAAAATACCCCTCACACACAAAAAAAATCCAATAGTGTCATGCTTCATCATGGGGGTCTTCCCGTCCCTCTACGGGGCGGGGCGTGCTACGACTTACGGACTACGCAGGAGCACTAGGTATTCGTGACAAAGGCTATGTGATGGTGCGGAAGTGTCAGTGAAGTGTAGGGACCTAACTAGTGAAAGTGATAAAAAAGAAAAATGTAAAAAATTCCCTGGCTAGTAGGAAAAATGATTTATTCACTTCTCTGGCTGGGAATATTAAGAAGGGGGTTTTGTGGTAGAGCAGTTAGCTTGCTACCTGGTCAACATGTTTCGTAGGCAGTCCCCTACTGCCTACTCATCAGGACCTTCTAATGGTCCCTACTGGAAAATGCTCATTTATAAATTGGTAAGCCTATTGTCCTACAAACTGGCAGCAAAAATAGGCTGCTAGTTTGGACTATGGGTCATGAGCTGGCCCCATCGAAAACATAGTAGTTTCTCAATTTTTAGACAAAAATATTGACCTATTGCGGTCTCTGTAAAAGAAAATGGAAAAAGAGACAAAACACAGTGAATACACTCGTATTGGATACTTCTGCACATGATTTAGTATCCAAAATACCACTGTTTGTTGGCAAAATTACACATAGGAAGCACGCACTAAAGGCTTCATATGTCAAGGGGTGGAATAATGTCACTCCCCTGATTCTTCAGGTCGTTAGCCTCATTATTATGAGGTCTATGTCATCTCTAAATACACACACACACGTCACTCAATGCAGACAGTTAACATCCTTAGAAAGGAAAAGGTCCTAGGAGACCGAATGCACTCTCTGTTTAAAAACAATGCACATCTTAGCTTTGTGCGCAAATTCACCCGGCTAAAGTAAAGATGTTAATACATACTCGTTGAACAGAAGTTTCATGCCCCAAGAGTCGGCAGACGAAGGGTTTTTCTTTCGGTGGACTGTAAAAGAAAAACGCACCCTTTCGTGAATCACCGATCCCTACGTAAATAGTTTGTTGCCTCCAAAGCCAAAATTGTTAGAGACTCGTGGCCAGAATCTATTACTTACATTTACCGCCCGAGTTCAATGCCTCGTTCCTACCCTTGTGCCGCTCCGTGGATTACTGGCGTCTCGCTCTTCGCGGTTTTTAAAGAACAAGCAGGTTGCGTTGTCATCCAGTGTGTCTCGTGTCAACCAGACGCTAAACCGCTAACCCAAGATGGCCGCCTTCTCTGGGACAATGGGCGAACGGGAAGTTGGTTCCCGGTAATCTTTCTTCTATTTTGAAGAACCTGTAAAATAAATGTCACTACGGGGCCAAATGAGAAAATAATGTTGAATGCCCGCTATTGGAAAAACAGGGCTTGGTAGATGAACGCGTTGTGTTACAAAGTCTGTGGATGCACATGGTTAATTATCCGTTTTTCAAAGGTGGAGAAAAAAGCATTTGTATGCTAATGCCGGCAGGTGACCTGGCACCCCTGTATTTTGGGAGATGTGGAATAATTGAGAATAAATAAATAAAATAGAATAAAACATGGCATAGTGTTACACATATGTTTGGCACAGGGAGGGCATTGGGACAGGCCTTATGGAGTCACTAGGGAATTTTTACATCTGATTGGTTGTAGGGTGATTGCGACCTTGATCATAATTGGCCCCAGGGTATTTCATCGTTCAGACCATTTTTGTTGGATTTTATTCGAAAAACCCACCGTTGTTCTTTTTCGAGAAGGTAGTTCTCATTATCCACCTCTTCTATGACAGTCCAAGAGATGTCCTTAGGTTTGTGACCCCTCTCTATAAAGTGGTTGGTCAGTTTAGTGCTGGTTTTCTTGCATTTTATGGTACTCTTGTGTTCGCCTATTCTGATCTTCACAGCCCTGCTAGTCATAACGACATACTCTAGTTTGCACGGGCTGGTGATTAAGTACACAACATTCAGACTATTGCAATTACTGAAGCCTCTCTGTTCCCATTTCGTTCCATTGTTAAAAGTGAGTGTCTTACTCTTTTTGGTTAAGTAAAAAACCTTGCATCCTCCACATGGATAGTGTCCTTGGACAAAATTGGGATTTCTCGATGGGTTGATTCTTTCCGTTTTTGGTCTGGTATGCACCAGAATGTCTTTGACACTTTGCGCTTTTTTGTGGGAGAAAATAGGTTTAGGTATCTCTAAACCACCACTATTCAGAATTTTCCAATTTTTTGTGATGATTTTAGTCACTTGATCTGAGCTTGTATTATAAGTGGTGACACAGATGGGTCTACATTCTTCCTCCTTCGATGTCTTATCTTCAAGGAGGCTTTCTCTGCAGCTGTTTCTCGCCCTCTTATAAGCTTGATCAATGATTTTGCTGGGGTACCTTCGAGTTTCCAGTTTCCTTTGTAGGTCTTTTGACTGTTGTTTAAAATTTCCAATTTCTGTATAGTTCCTGCGTAGGCGCAGGAACTGGCCATATGGTAGATTGTCCCGTAAGTGTTTCGGGTGGAAGCTCTGATACATGAGCAAACAGTTTTTAGAAGTGCTCTTGAAATGGGTTGTCGTCATCAGTCTGCCATTTTTTGGAAAGATGTTTAGATCCAGAAATACAAGGTTGCTGTTAGAGGTGACGCTGGTAAATTTCAGGAACTCGTCTTGGAAGTTTAACCAGGTTAGGAACTGTTTTGAGGTCCTCTCATCTCCATCCCAGATGATAAGAATATCATCGATGTATCTTTTCCAAACCCTGATGTTTGGTCTGAAAGGGTTCCTGGGGTTCAGTATCTTCGTGACCTCCAGTTGGTGCACATAGAGACCAGCTATGCTAGGAGCAAAGGTGCTCCCCATGCTGGTCCCGTGCTTTTGGAGGTAGAGGGTGCCATTATAATCGAAGAAATTCTCTTTCAATGCCAGAGAACAGCATTCTGTAACCACATTCCATGGGGTTTTATAGTCCCAATCATCTTCAAATAGTACATCTTTGGAGGCAACAAACTATTTACGTAGGGATCGGTGATTCACGAAAGGGTGCGTTTTTCTTTTACAGTCCACCGAAAGAAAAACCCTTCGTCTGCCGACTCATGGGGCATGAAACTTGTGTTCAACGAGTATGTATTAACATCTTTACTTTAGCCGGGTGAATTTGCGCACAAAGCTAAGATGTGCCTTGTTTATAAACCGAGAGTGCATTCGGTCTCCTAGGACCTTTTCCTTTTTAAGGATGTTAACTGTCTGCATTGAGTGACGTGTGTGTGTGTATTTAGAGATGACATAGTCCTCATAATAATGAGGCTAACGACCTGAAAATCAGGGGAGTGACATTATTCCACCCCTTGACATATGAAGCCTGTAGTGCACGCTTCCTATGTGTAATTTTGCCAACAAACAGTGATATTTTGGATACTAAATCATGTGCAGAAGTATCCAATACGAGTGTATTCACTGTGCTTTGTCTCTTTTTCCATTTTCTTTTACAGACACCGCAATAGGTCAATATTTTTGATTAATAATTGAGAAACTACTATGTTTTCGATGGGGCCAGCTCATGCCCCATAGTCCAAACTAGCAGCCTATTTTTGCTGCCAGTTTGTAGGACAATAGGCTTACCAATTTATAAATGAGCATTTTCCAGTAGGGACCATTAGAATTTCCTGATGAGTAGGCAGTAGGGGACTGCAGACGAAACATGTTGACCAGGTAGCAAGCTAACTGCTCTACCACAAAACCTCCTTCTTAATATTCCCAACCAGAGAAGTGAATAAATAATTTTTTTCTACTAGCCAGGGAATTTAAACATTTTTTTTTTATCACTTTCACTAGTTAGGTCCCTACACTTCACTGACACTTCCGCACCATCACATAGCCTTTGTCACGAATACCTAGTGCTCCCGCGTAGTCCGTAGGTCGTAGCACGCCCCGCCCCGTAGAGGGACGGGAAGACCCCCATGATGAAGCATGACACTATTGGATTTTTTTAGTGTGTGAGGGGTATTTTAAAAAGCACATAAATGCTCTCATTTTCCACTGCATAAGAGAAAGCTTCCTTCACTGAAATAAACCATTACACGTTGATAGAATCTCTTTGTTTATACAAGATTTTTTAGGAGGGTGATTCTATCATTGCCTCTACATTTCCCCTTTTGTTTTGGAGCCGCAATTCCTTGCCCTTCCCTTTCCCCTCCAGTTCGCACCCCAGAAGTTTCGTAAGTGAGGTTGTCAGTTGCCTACGTATGCTCCATGTAGCTCCCAAGCAGTAACCCCTAATCTTTATTTTAAAGGCTTCCCATTCTATGAGTGCATTACTCGCCGTACCCTGATTTAGTTCAAAATATGCAAGGATAGCCATCCCTAGTGATGAGCGGAACTCTGGATCGTCTAAGGCAGTTGCTTGGAGACGCGGTGTGGGTATGGGAGGACGGTCTGCCTCTCAGCTAAGCTGCATCCACAGGGAATTATGATTGGAATGTGTCCGATCAAGGTATTCAATCTTCGTAATTAACGGGAGTAGTGATTGGGAACCCACCAGTCTGTCGAGACGTACATGTAGGTCATGCACCGCTGAGTAATAGGAGTAAATAAGCTCAGTAGGGTTAAAAGTAAGCCATACGTCCAGCAATGCCCTGTTTATAAGCCTGTCCGTGAGTGCCTGGGCGTTAGACACAGCAGAGTTTTTATTAAGAGGGGGAAACGACCTATCCAAGTCGACGCTGAGCACCAAATTAAAGTCCCCTCCCACCATCCATGGGAGTCCAGCATAGGGGGTCAATGTTTGCAACAGATGCACCAGAAAGGAGGGTTGGTCCACATTTGGGGCATATATATATCCCAGCAATACTATCTGACCATTTAGCCGTCCTCGTATGAAGGTGTATTTGCCCTCATCATAGATTACAGCGTCCTCACAGACAAACGGGAGTCCTGCCCTCACCCAAATTAGTGTGCCCCACACGTGTGCTGAGTACACAGTACAAAATACCTGCCCTCTCCAACGCCTGCGCAGTCTATCTAGCTCTACATGTGACATGCACGTTTTTGTAGTAGGGCAATGCCTACCGAATGCCTCTGGAGGTAGGCAAATACTGAGTATCGTTGAGTGGGTATATACATGCCACTTATACTCCATGTTAGTATGTTAATTTGTGTCATTGCGAGTATGTGTAACCACCAAGGGGATGAGGAGTAGACAATGTTTTAGTAAGCTTGCGCTGTGCATAAGTAGCTGCGGACTGGTCTGTCATAACCAAAACATCGATCCAACTATAAACATCATTACAACTGGGGCGAACTCTGCGAAGATGTCTGTCCAAACTGTGTGTCTAACTATGACAAGTAAGAAACTATACCAGTACAGTGCCTGGTGGGGTTGTGTGTTTTACGTGCACTCAACTGCAACATTTAATTCCCTTCATATTCAATAGGTTTGCCAACCGGTAACCCACCAGGTCGGTGCATGGGTGTGAGTGAATTCAGAGTCTATGTGTGATGAGTCACAGAAGCATATATGTGATGTGCCCTCAGCAGTGTTGCATGTCCCCAGGTAGTGATCCAGCAGCACGCCACACGCACCCCGGAAGACATTGCGACAGCCCCTCCGGTTTAGTAGAGTGTCGCTGACCGTTAACCTTTTGAAGGGGGATTCCCTTCTGATTTTATTAATTGACTAAGATGTAATAATGGTACGCATAGCTGCTTAGGTGCAGACACCTCATGTCTCTCATGGTGATAATCACCTTAGGTTTTAGGGGAGACACGTCATAGTGCAATACGCCAGGGTGCCACAATTCATTAGCCCATTATACGCAGCGATGTATATATTATGTCGAGCTCTTAGCGCAAGTGGTTGTGTGGTTGCTGTGTGAGATACCTTGTGCAGTTACTGACTCATTGGTGCTACCCACACCAACAGCACGTATTGATAGACATAAACAAACTTTGTGGACAAGTGTCTACTTGCATGAACTGCCTCTGGTGTAGGTCAGAGTGATGGTGTCGCTTCATATGATGTCATTGGCAGTCTGTGGAGTCACCACTGACAACCTCACTTCCACAGAGTCCTCTGGCCCCAGGGACGACGTTCCGCTAGCCGCTAGCTGCTGCTGAGTCAGTGGAGCACACTTCCTGGCGCTCTTGATATTCTGCAGTTATCGCAGTGTCGCAACCGTTTCCAGAATGCCTTGCTGCTCTATTCTGATCCTCTCTGGGCTCGGTGCAGTCGTCATTGATTTTGTGCTTCTCTGCTTCTCATGCTTCCCCCTTCTTCGTACTCTTTTGCCAGGCACCTTGATGGTATCTGGGTCTGAGGGGAATGCTGCTGTCCACAGTCCTGACTCCTCCAACCAATCCCATGCCTCTGTAGGGGAATCAAAGCGAACCCCTCCTTTCGTCACTACTTTCAGCCTGGCAAGGAAAGTAGGGAATAGGGTAGTTCCAATTCTCGTAGCTGGTGCTTCACTGCTGTATAGGTGCTTCTGTGCCTCTGCACTAGCGCCGTGTAGTCTGGCAACATCATAACCTGGCTGCCTTCCACCCACCTCAAGGTCCGCTAGTTTCTGAGTTTCACCCAGTACTGTATCCCTGTCTCTGTAATTTAGGAGTCTAAAGTTTAACCGGCACAGTGGGTTCCTGGCAGAGGTTTTTGTGCCGGTAATCGATGTGGCCTCTCAACTGCAAACTTTGGCGACAGTATTCCCTAGGGTAGTATGTCCCGTAACCAAAGTTCAGCATAGAGTTCTGGGTTTTGTCCTTCCTTTCCCTCTGGGAGGCCTACTATGTGGATATTGTTGCGGCGAGAACATCCTTCCGCGTCTTCAACCTTATCCTCAAGCGCATGCATACAATCGATAATGTCTTGCAGGGCAGCAGTATGAGCTTGGGTAACAGGTTGAAGTTCCATAAGTGACTGGTTGTGCAGGTTGACTTTCTCAGCCAATTTATGGTGGTCCGCGTATAGTTGGGTAAAGTCGGAAGTAACCTTGTCGATCTGTGATTCAAGGGAGGTTCCGGTTTGTTCCAGTGCGTTACCGATCTTTTCCACTGCCTTGAGTACTGAATCTAGTTTGACTGCCAGCGCTGTGTTCGGCGGATCTGCGGGGGCCTCTCCCCCGTGTGCAGTGGTTCCGAGCTACTAGCACACAGTGCACCCATCACTATTTGCAGTACCGTAGGCATTAACGCCCAACAGATGTATGTTGCACTTTGTTTCCCAGAGTTACGCAAAGCGTCTTGGAGTGCTAGTGTTCTTGGCATGTACTTGGCGACAAAATATAATCCAGGGCCAGTCTGGTGCATTTATAGTTCAGGGCCACCAGATCCACATATGTTGACCAATACGTTGGAGTTTGCGCAGCGTTATGCTATGCCGCACCAAAAGGAGTGCAGTCCTTTTCGCAGTATCACAGAAACTTCTTCAGTTAGGCTGCAGTTTATCCCATTAGCAGGCGATCTCTTTTGTGCATGATCCTCTGCAACAACATGACAACTTGCGCCTTTATCAGTACTTACAATTTCGAGTGCTTGTCTCTTGTGTTGTCCACAACCCCACTGTAGTATTGCCACGTATGACTGGGCCGATGCCTGGCTACATGCACACATTCCCAGTGAAACGTACCCTTGTCTCAATGCATCCTGCCGCTATGGCCGCGGTCTTCTCTGGCAAACACCAGCAATCAAGCCAGTCCGAGTTCTCTTCCCTGGCCGTGACTCGCGGGCTTCCTGCAACACGCAAATGGGGCCTTCAAGATTTTCCTTCCTTTGTGCCGCCAATGGGAGCACCTGATGCAGGTCACCCTCAATGTCCTACCTCAGGGTAGTATTGACGGTCCAGCCGATCACCACCCAGTGGCTCAATTTTGTTTGTGCGCAGCAATGGCTGCACTTCTCGCGCAGGCCTCAGTCTCTTCCCGGTGACAGCCTGATTCCCTCCGCAGGCGGGGCAGCAGCAGGGATCAGCATCATTGCACACACACCAGGCTGGGCTCCGTCTTCTGGATTGCATGCTGCAGCTGGCCTCCGTGCGGTCCGCTCCTCTGTACTCGGATTGGTCCGCGGTGTCAGTAGGAGACAACAGTGCTGCTCTGCAGTGACTTTGCGGGGCACACCCCTACCTCCTAGACTGCGCCGTATCAGTGACACTGTGCCCAGAGATCTAACAGGATACTGATCACGCTCACATTCCTGTGCGCTGATTTCTCTAGCCAGAGGTGTCAGCTCCGGCCCGGGTGGCCTCCGTCCGCCGTTACCGCACTCCTCCTCTGCACGGCTGCATGGTATGTAGGCCACAGTCCTCACCTCAACGATGGCTCCATTTACACTTACTTTTAAAGAATTTATCAATATGTTTCGGAGTCAGCAGCACTTCAGCCATCTGGTTCCGCACTTTACCAGTGCAGTTTGCATGGTGGAAGAATAATTTAGCAGGATAACGAAGGGATGTCAGACGGAGTGTTAGTAACTCCCGTCTGCCATGTTGGCTCGCTAGCCACACCCCATCCCCCAAGACATCTTTACCTGCATTGTGCTTTGGGTGATGTGGTGACCTGGGCTATAAGAGAGATAAGGGATGGAATATCTTCCATGCTCCCTTCCCAAGCCGAATTTAATAAAAGAAGGATGTGGTGACCCCTGGGGACTTGCTTCTCCCCGGAAGAATATCTTCAAATCATGTAAATTGGCACATGCTTTTGTTCACTGCCTGATATCCCCAGGGGAACAGGTTGTATCTTAGGCCCCATTGGGCTGATTTTCAGGATCTTGGTCTCTTTGTACTCCTGCTGGCCATCTCTGGTGATGAGAGCCTTTTTTCTCAGGTGTACTGGCCCCTAAAGGACACTCTGCTTATAAAGCTGGATTTTTTCAATTCTCTATGTGACAGACCTTTCCACCACCTGCGCTCCTGCGTCTCTCTCCTGCGCGCTGGGGGCATCTTCCACAGATCCTCCATAGGTTCATAGCCAGCAAGCAGGAAGCCTTTCCTGTTGCACTCCTCAAGTTTAGGGGCCTCATGGCTGTCTTGGAGGGCCCCTGTGTGCCAGTGTCTGGGTCAAGGGTCAGTCCACAGAATTTCCAGAGAAACCATCTGGGGCCTCTCCATGGGAGCATTTCCCCAACTATTCCTCAGGTGGTTTGAATTGGCCACCACCCCTGATCCTGGAGAGGCCAATAATAGTCCCGGTGGTCATCAAAGTCCCAAAGTCCATTGTTGTAGGTCATCAGGTGGCTTCTCCTTTTAACTGGGAACTCTTCCACCATCGCCGCTCTCAAGTTCAGTGCCTTCTCATCTATTTCTCTTTTGTTTAATCATCTTTAAGTGGGGTAGAATTTTCTAGGCATCCCTGGCAAATCCTAGGATGCCACATCACACCACTTACATATAGCCGTTCATTGTCACAAGACATTTCTGCTTCTATCACTCTCCATTAGATTAAGGTTTGTATATAGTTAGCATACACATAAGGAAGAATAAAAGTATTGAATCTATAGGTATCATGATAATCAGAAATAGTTGTTATCCTCAGCAGATGATAAATGAGTTTGATTCTAGTGGGCCGACATGCATTGTACATACGTTCTTGAATCAGTCATTGAAATGTGAAGTTCAATTTTGATTTAAGAGGAGTGTCATCTCTTCCTATTTTCATGACCAACCCTTATAACAGAGTATTGGGCGGAATGAGTAAATCTAGTTTGGGGTGGTTCATTAGCAGTTCAGTTATGAGGTCCAGATCCAGAGTGACAGTTGAGTCTTTAATCACAATTTGATACAAATTACATATGCAGTATTCAGGAGAATTCTTCCCTCATCATCCAGTCAAGGACTTGACAGGAAGATTCTCCATATGAAGGATCATAATTAAATGTCTAACATTGGCAGAGATGTGGAAATAAATATATGATTGCCCTACCCAAAAATGACTGTAAAGCCTAAACTTTTGTACAATTTAAATGTGTTGTAATGCTTAACATCCAAAACTTAGCCAAGTATTCTGAGGTTTCAAGAATATTCATAGATGCCTTGGGAACTATAACCTGAGAAGGTCCATATTACAGTTAAAGGTCTCCAGAGCATCCTTTACATTTCTAGAGGAAGTCATGTAGTCAGAAGATGTCCCAATTTAGCCTTCACCAAGGACTGCCATTAGGAATAAAGCTGACTCATAGAGAAGCCTATATTCCCAGAAAACTATGCTAGCAAAAGCTTGAGCAAATGTACTAGGTAGTCCATTCCTAAGCATTGTAGTAGAATAGCAGAGCTTAAGCTGCAAAAATTCATATTGTATATATTTAGGAATCACCAGTTAGATATGGTTGTGTATTTAAGAGCATAACGTAGGGTAAACGAGATTTTGATTGTGTAGATTTGTATTAATTGTTTAAAAAGATTTCTACCCATAAAATTCTAGAAAGATTGGAGAGCCTTTGTGGACAAATGCAAGGGCTTTACCCCCTATGTTTGTAAAATGCAGCATATCACTTAAGCTACTAGAGAAAGTTCTGCCTAATTAAACATAATTTCCCCCTATTTCTACTTTTTCAAGATCCTGGGACTGATGCAATGCCACTCGTCTTTTTCCCCCCAAAGGCTATGATTTTTGTTTTAACTATATTTATCTTTAGAAAATGTTTTTTAACATAATTGGACATCACCCTCACATTTCTTTGGAGACCTAATACAGTCAAATCTAATAAACTATATAACCTGTGAAAATAAGGGTGTGCAGTTTTTAAGGTGCTAACTTTGACGTTTTTGGAAGGTAGAAATTGTTGTGGAAAATCAGACAAGTACAATAAAAATGATAATGATGCCAACAACACTTTTTTAAGCCATTATAAATATCAATAGGAGAAGAAAGACCTTTAGCGCTCCCTAACAAAACATTTTCACACATTGAGGAATAGAAGGAGACAGTAACAATAGGTTGATTGGAATACCCAATGATGACAAGTTATGCCACAGAGTGAGTCTATCAACCTAGTCAAACTCAGAGGAAATAATACTGCATAAGACACTTATTTGTTTTTTGCAATATGAGTATATAAAATAGTCTTATTTACTGATATATTGTCCATGACTATGCAGTTCAATCTGATGCCCGATCTCTCTAGAAAAATAATGTTCACCTTATATGTCCAATTCTCCAAGTTGTCTAGGATGCTCCTAGCAAAGATATTGCCTGCACCATCTAGTCGGGCAATTTGATGATAGTTCTCAGGGATTTTTCTTCACACCCCTTTTTACGGAGTGGCTCAATAATATGCTTTCCCATTGTCCAAGACAGAACCAGAGGCAAAACAATGGGTAAATATAAGCCTGAGGAATTCGGCCAAAATTACTGGAACCCTTTTCAACACGTAGATCAGGTTTTGGTCTGGCTCCATTGCAGCTGATACTCTAGCTCTTTCTATATACATCCAGCAATCTGATCATTGTTAAGAAGAGAGATGTAATTGTTCAATTCTTTACTAACCTGAAACACCCATGCATCCTTATTCATCTTATATGTGTTCGAAACTCAATTCAGAACAACAGTGCAGCAGAAGGCCATTGAGTTTTTTATTTATCCAAGATTGCTGGATGAAGGTAATACCAGTTCAAATGATGCTGTCTTTGCTTATGTGATGCATTATTTCTGTTGTATTTTTTCCTAACTACCCTAATTGTGTACACATAAGTCGGAGAAAATAAAAAGAACAGTTTTCAGTTATGATTGGTTTTTTTAACTGACAATAGAACCACCTTGTCATCCTTCACTGGCTTCTCAATATGAGAACTTTTTTTAATGTTGTCTTTTATGTATTTGATTAGTTCATTCATGGTTAGCTCATACATGCTAACTGTATCTCCAGTGGAAACATCTTGGGAACAACATGAAATGACATAATCAGGTCATTAAATAGATTATTATTGCGAGGGTTCCAGTGTAAGCTAGCATTGTTTTGCTGAATATCAGCTAGACCAGAATCAGTTTCCAAAGACCAATCCAAGAATCTATTGAGAGCTATTTCCAATTGCATTTGGAGAAAGCTATGATCACTATATATTGTGTTAATAACCAGAACAAATGCCATATAACATGCAATCAGATAGTAAATATTTGAAGATTCAACAGAGTCTTCTCTAGTCATCTTAGCCTGGATAGCCAAGTCCGCATGGAGAAGTGTTCCATGCTTGTTTGCTCTTCTGTTACTTGAAACCTGAAACCCAGGAATGTTTCAACTTTCCTCAAGATCTGTGTTTTTGAATACTTGCATAGATATAGTAGAACTTTGGACATGGAAGTCACGTTTGGTAATTTCCCAAGTGGTCTTCTCTCTATCCGTTGTCTTATTTATAAAGTCAAATAGATCAATGAGAATAGGATTGCTTTGTAAATCAGGGTGATATATACATTAGAACTGGCATCCTTGGTGTAATTTTCCCCCTAAAGTTTTGCCTTCAAAGCTCCTGTTTTGCTGACTTTGGTTTTGGTGCCTAAGGACTCAGCTCCCTTTACCACTGCTAACCAGTGCTAAAGGGTTTATGCTTTCTCCTTAAACATTGTAGAATTGGATTATACACAACTGTCATATGTTTAGTTTACTTGTAAGTCCCTAGTAAAGTGGTGCTGCCTGTGTCCAGGGCCTGCAAATTAAATGCTACTAGGTGTTCAGCAGGACTGATTGTGCCACCCGCTCAAGTAGCACTTTTAAACATGTCTCAGTTCTGGCATTGAAGCGTGTGTGTGCGGTTTCTAAACTGTCATTATGATCTGTCAAAATAAACATTTTGTCGGTCCCTAAACTTTGGGCCACATTTACAATGATTTTCTGTAGTGCAGAGCCACAAGTGTTTTTGCTGCTCTGCCCTACGTCAAATCAAAAGAGCAGTAAAGGATACATTCCTTCACCAAAAACAATCCATACAGGTGTTTTTCTTTTTCCGTGTGTGCTGCTGAATGCCGCACACATAAAAAAGGAAAAAACAAGTAGAAATAAACATATTTCTCCACGTTACACCTGCCCTGGGAGGCTTACAGTGTTGACACATTCTCAGATTCTTGCAAATCTGGAAATGTGTCTAACACCCACTACAACGCATATGGAATGCTACCCAGATGGAGGTAGTGTTGCCTTACACCATATCTAAGAGGCTATAAAAAGTCATGGAAAGTGGCTTTGAATGGCTTCATAGATATGGGTCTGCACTCAGCGCCGCCGGAGCATCATAAAAAGAGACACAATGGTGGCACAAGGGGCTTGTAAATACGCCTCTTTCTTTTCAATACTTATAAGGCACCCCTGGTGTAGGCCCTGGACAGCCCCAAGGACAGGGTGCAATGTATTTGAAAAGTTTGGCATGAACTTTTTAGTTTTTCATGTCCTGGTAGTGAAAAACTCTGCAAGGCCTACCTCTCCCACTGGCTAACATTGGACTTTGTAGTAACTTTATTACATCTAATAAGTGAAAAATTCCAAATGGGAGCGGTAGTCAGTTAATGTTTGGTGTCTTTGTAATCAAAAATCCTCTCTCATGGTAAAGTAATATTTTAAATTACAATTTGGAAAATGCTCCTTTTAAGAAAATTGGTATTTTCCTTTCTTAGCCATTTAGTGCCTGAAGCCTGTCTCTGGGTCGGATGACTGGGTGTGCCTGACGAATCTCTGACAGATTATCGACGGACAGAATATCTACCTACAGCAACATCAGCGCTGGAATATCGAAGGCAAGTATATCAACACCCTATCTACAACATGGTAAGTACAAAAATATCAATACTAAAATATCGATGTTAAAAATATCGTAATTAAAAATATCGTTTTTTTCTGAAAAAAAATAAGTTAAATAAAGTAAATAATACTTATAAATAAATTAAACATATTTAAACATATTTAATAATGTTTAACATTAATAAATAATACATATTTAATAATAAAACTTTAATTAAAAATTAACATACAATATATAATATATACTTATTTAATAACAATATTTATTAATTATTTAATTTAATTATAAATTAATAACAAATACCATAAATTACAAATACATCTACACATATAAAATATTAACATAAATACAAATATTTAATTATATTTAATAAATTTAGAAAAGTAAATATATTTTCAATATTTTAAAAGTTAATTAAATACAACATTATCTAAAATAATACAAAAAATATTAAATACATAAATAAATAAAAATACTATTTAAAGACCCAAAAAAACTACATTAATGAAAACAACGGATAGCGTGGAATGTAAAATTACAGTTCCCACTACAGAAAATTAAACAGGAGGGAAAGCATTAAATAGCATAGGGGTAAAAATTACTATTCCCACTCCAGAGAGTGCAAAACTAGGGAAAGCGTTGGATAGCGTAGAGGTAAAAATTACTATTCCCACTACAGAGAGTGCAACATTTGGGAAAGCGTTGGATAGCGGGTGGGTAAAAATTACTATTCCCACTTCAGTGAGTGCAACAGTAGGGAAAGCGTTGTATAGCGTAAGGGTAAAAAATACTATTCCAACTCCAGAGGGTGCAACAGTAGGGAAGGTGTTGGATAGCGGGTGGGTAAAAATTAATATTCCCACTCCAGAGGGTGCAACAGTAGGGAAAGCGTTGGATAGCGTGAGGTTAAAATTACTATTCCAACTCCAGAGGGTGCAACAGTAGGGAAATCGTTGGATAGCGTAGGGGGAAAAATTACTATTCCCACTCCCGAGAGTGCAACAGTAGGGAAAACGTTGCATAGCGGGTGGGTAAAAATCACCATTCCCACTCCAGTAAGTGCAACAGTAGGGAAAGCGTTGGATAGCGTAAGGGTAAAAATTACTATTCCAACTCCAGAGGGTGCAAGAGTTAGAAAGCGTTGGATAGCGTAAGGGTAGAAATTACTATTCCAACTCCAGAGGGTGCAACAGTTGGGAAAGCGTTGGATAGCGTAAGGGTAAAAATTACTATTCCAACTCTAAAGGGTGCAACAGTAGGGAAAGCGTTGGATAGCTTAGGGATAAAAATTACAATTCCAACTCCAGAGGGTGTAACAGTAGGGAAAGCGTTGGATAGCAGAGGGGTAAAAATTACTATTCCAACTCCAGTGGGTGCAACAGTAGGGAAAGCGTTGGATAGCGTAAGGGTAAAAATTACTATTCCAACTTCAGAGGGTGCAACAGTAGGGAAAGCGTTGGATAGGGTAGGGGAAAAAATTATTATTCCCACTCCAGGGAGTGCAACAGTAGGGAAAACGCTGGATAGCGGGTGGTAAAAAATTACTATTCCCACTTCAGTGAGTGCAACAGTAGAGAAAGCGTTGGATAGTGTAAGGGTAAAAATTACTATTCCAACTCCAGAAGGTGCAACAGTATAGAAAGCGTTGGATAGCATGAGGGTAAAAATTACTATTCCAACTCCAAAGGGTGCAACAGTAGGGAAAGGGTTGGATAGCATAGGGGTAAAATTACTATTCCAACTCCAGAGGGTGCAACAGTAGGGAAAGCATTGGATAGCATAAGGTTAAAAATTACTATTTCAACTCCAGAGGGTGCAACAGTAGGGAAAGCGTTGGATAGCGTAGGGGGAAAAAATATTATTTCCACTCCAGGGAGTGCAACAGTAGGGAAAACGTTGGATGGCGAGTGGTACAAAATTACTATTCCCACTCCAGTGAGTGCAACAGTAGGGAAAGCGTTGGATAGTGTAAGGGTAAAAATTACTATTCCAACTCCAGAAGGTGCAACAGTATAGAAAGCGTTGGATAGCGTAATGATAAAAATTACTATTCCAACTCCAGAGGGTGTAACAGTAGGGAAAGCGTTGGATAGCGTAGTGGTAAAAATTACTATTCCAACTCCAGAGGGTGCAACAGTAGGGAAAGCGTTGGATAGCGTAAGGTTAAAAATTACTATTTCAACTCCAGAGGGTGCAACAGTAGGGAAAGCATTGGGAAGTGTAGGGGGAAAAATTACTATTCCCACTTCAGAGAGTGCAACAGTAGGGAAAACGTTGGATAGTGGGTGGTTAAAAATTACTATTTCCACTCCAGTGAGTGCAACAGTAGGGAAAGCGTTGGATAGCGTAGGGGTAAAAATTACTATTCCAACTCCAGAAGGTGCAACAGTATAGAAAAGCGTTGGATAGCGTAAGGGTAAAAATTACTATTCCAACTCCAAAGGGTGCAACAGTAGGGAAAGCGTTGGATAGCGTAGGGGTTAAAATTACTATTCCAACTCCATGGGGCACAACAGTAGGGAAAGCCTTGGATAGCGTAGAGGTAAAAATTACTATTCCCACTCCAGAGAGTGCAACAGTAGAGAAAACCTTGAATAGCAGGTGGGTAAAAATTACTATTCCCACTCCAGTGAGTGCAACAGTAGGGAAAGCGTTGGATAGCGTAAGGGTAAAACTTACTATTCCTATACCAGAGGGTGCAACAGTAGGGAAAGCGTTTGATAGCGTAAGGGTAAAAATTACTATTCCAACTCCAATGGGTGCAACAGTACAGAAAACGTTGGATAGCGTAGGGGTGAAAATTACTATTCCAACTCCAGAGGGTGCAACAGTAGGGAAAGCGTTTGATAGCGTAGAATTTAAATTTAACATACTTATAAATAATTTTTATATTTAAAATAATGTATAATTAATTTTTAGATACATCTACATCATTTACAAACAATTAATAATTATTAAAAGCAATTACATTTGAATAATTAATTTACAATACATTATAAAAAATACCAATAAATATGAATTATTAAATATTGCTCACCAAATAATAAATATTAAAGAATTAAATATATTCCATTACATAAAAATATGATTTAAAATTAATTCCCAATTAAAAACTTATTAAACAATATACCAAGTAATACTTTTTTTATAAAACATTGATTACCAATTATTTACAAATATTTTCCAATTAATAAGAAATAATGAACAATTAAAAATATTAATTCCAATTAACACAATTATTTACCTATTAAAAAATGAATTACCAATTAAAAATCAATTCCCAATTACAAACATGAATTACCAATTAAAAAAATTAGTTAACAATTAAAAACATTAATTACCAATTAAAAAAATAAATTATCAATTAACATAATTAATTGTCAATTCATAATTATTCTAAAATAAATTATTTATCCATAACAAAAAAAATATAAATCAATAATTAATTACAATTAAATTACTTACCACCCAATTCCCCTATAAACCCACAACCCACTACAGAAATAGGAACAAAATAATTAAAAAATAATTTATAATTCCTATAAATTATTAATTAATTTAGTATATTTAAATTACTTCCCAACCCATTCCCCTATAAACACACAGCCCGCTCTGGTAGTAAAACATAAAATGTAATTAAAAATAACATTAAATATCAATTAAATAATTAATTGACCAATTAAAAAAAATAATTGCCAGTTAATAATTAATTTATCAATTAATATAATTAATTGCCAATTAATAAATAATTAATCAGTTAAAATAATGAATTGCCAATTAATAATTAATTAAAACATACGTATCCATAAAAGAAAAAAATCATTAATTAATTACAATTAAATTACTTCCCACCCAATTCCCCTATAAACCCACAACCCACTACAGAAGTAAAAACATACATTAATTAAAATTGATTTATAATTCGTAAAAAATAATAATTCATATTGTATATTTAAATTACTTCCCACCCTATTCCCCTATAAACCCACAACCCGCTCCGGTACTAAAACATTAAATTTACTTAAGAATAACATTATTAATATATAAAAATAATACACATATAATTTTAAATAATTAAAATACTTAAAAAAACATATTACACGTACATAATTAAAAACATAGAAATAATACAAATATCGATATTAGTAACATCGAAATTAGTTACATCGATATATATGCTATCGATATTTCTAACTTCGATATTACTTACATTGATATAAATGAATTCGATATTACTTACCTTAGGGTCGATATTCTGTCCAACGATATTCTTGATATCGAAATTCTGTACCTTCGATTTTTGCAACACTATATTTGTGTAGGTCGACAATTAGGCCTCGATATTTTGACTGTGTACCGTACCTGACAGTTGAGCTTTGTGTATACCTCCTAGACAACCACACACAATAGAGAGCTTAGGTATGCATGGATGGGCCATCACTGGGGATAGGAGGATGGAACTAGGCACAACCCTACTTATATTTGAACAGGCTGTTTCCTGCATCCATATAAAAAGCTGGATACCCCCTGTAGTTAGTCTGACACCAGGACAGGAAAGGCAGGATGACTGGGGTGACCGTCCTGACTTCGTCAGAAGCGGTCGCTCCCCCAGCTCCCTGCCTCCAGCAACTGGTATCGTAGCGCTATCTCTGAATTTGATTATCTGGTGCTAATATTATTTTAATAATTGCGCTCGCACTGCATTGTTTAGTTTCGTGCTAACATCGCATTGGTGATTGCGCTCGCACTACATTGAGTGTCTTGAGCTGATCTTACCGCATTGCCTAACTTAGCGTTACGCGATTTCCTGCACAGCCCACATCGTGCCAATCAAAGTGTGCTGCTGCATACTGTAGCGCCTGTGCTTATCTGTGCCTGTGCCTCTGCCCACCTCAATCTCATCCTGTTTACTTTGTTTTGCTGCCATCTTGTTTGTTTGTGCCTTCCAGTCCGCCCCTCCACCCAGCTCCCGCCTCCCAGCTGACCCTCCCTCGCCCCCACTATCCACATATGTCAGATGTACTTACGCGCAGCGTTCACGCGCAGCGGACGCGCCCCATGCGCGGCGAAGGTGCGCCAAAGTTAAGCCCGTCAGCGCCAGACTTCATGGTCCTCGCAAACCGCATCCCCCGCATAACGTATGGCTCGGCCACCCTCCTAGCCATTAACCCCGGACGCACACCACAATGCTACGAAGCTGCCCCAGGACGTACCCACGGTCCCTTCGCCTGCCACTCCTGCAAATTCGCCTGCATCAAGACCCACACTAATCCCACTCACTCCAAACACAGCTCTGGCTCTAACCAACTGAAGTGCATCCTGCTGAACACCCGCTCGGTCCACAGACACGCCACTGAACTCTGGGACCTACTCGACACTGCTTCACCGGACATCGCCTTCCTTACAGGAACCTGGATGAACGCCTCATCAGCCCCCGACATCGCCATAGCCATCCCGGACGCCTACAAGATCATCCGAAAAGACCGCACCAACCAAACAGGAGGAGGCATCGCCATCATCCATAAGAACACCATCAAAATCACGACCAGCTCCGATGATAACCTTGCAACCGCCGAACACCTCCACTTCCAGATCCACACCAACCCCAGGACCACACTTAGAGGCACCCTCATCTACAGACCACCAGGAACCCGTAAACAATTCTGCAAAGACATCACTGACTTCATGAGCCCACATGCCCTCACCTCCGAAAACTAAATTTTACTGGGAGACCTCAACTTCCACCTGGAAAAGAAAATCGACAGCAATACCACCACCCCTCTGGACAACCTAGCCAATCTCGGACTCAAACAACTTGTTGACACCCCCACCCTGTAGCCGGACATACGCTCGACCCAATGTTCACCTCAGCAAGCACATCTCCTTCGATCACACCACAGACCTCCATTGGATGGACCACAGCTGTGTTCACTTCAGCTACAAAACTACCGCGACCAAAAACCCCCCACAACCTATTCCGCGAAGAAACTGGAACAAAATCACCACCGACCAACTCCTCACATCGCTCAACCAAAACCCTCCCGCCCTCTCATCGGACCCAAACCAAGCTGCCACCATACTCACTCACAGCGTTGACGAGTTAGCCCCCTTGAAAAACCACCAAATTAAACAGGGTAGCAAAAATGCCCCCTGGTTCAACGAAGACCTTAAGAAATCCAAGAAACTATGCCGTACTCTTGAGAAAACATGGAGAAAAAATCCAACCACTGACAACCTGACTACCTTCAAGACAGCCACCCGCAAACACCACCAATTGATCCGATCCACCAAAAAATCAGCATTCAAGGATCGACTTGACAACAACGCCCACAACAGCAAGGAACTATTCAACGTCAAAGAATTTACCAACCCCACCGCAGCCTCAAACGACATTACTCCCTCCCAAGACCTCTGCGATTCGCTATCCTCTTTCTTCTACAACAAAATTGCCGACATACATAACAGCTTTGAGAAAACTTCCAAAGAACAGTCCACTACACCCACCTCAGAACCTAAACTGCCCTCTAACAACCTTAGCGCCTGGAACCCAATCAGCACTGAAGACACCATCCACCTTATGAACTCCATCCATTCAGGCTCACCAACCGACCCCTGTCCCCACCACATCTTCAACAAAGCAGACTCCATCATCGCACCCCATCTCCGCGATGTCATCAACTGCTCCTTCAACCCTGCTACCTTCTTAGAAAGCTGGAAACACGCTAAACTCAGCGCCCTCCTGAAGAAACCCACAGCAGACCCTTCTGAATTCAAGAACTACCGCCCCATCTCCCTCCTCCCATATCCTGCCAAAGTCATTGAGAAAGCCGTCAATAGCCAGCTCGCCGCCTTCCTTGAATCCAACAGCTCCCTCGACACTTCACAGTCCGGATTTCGAGCCAAACAAAGCACAGAAACCGTCCTCATCGCAGCGACAGACGACATCCGAACGCTACTGGACAACGGAGAAACAGTTGCCCTCATCCTACTCGACCTCTCCACCGCCTTCGACACAGTCTGCCATAGCACCCTCATACAATGCCTCAGCAACATCGGCATACAAGGAAAAGCCTTGGACTGGATCATCTCGTTCCTCGCCGGGAGAACCCAGAGAGTCCGACTCCCCTCATTCAAATCAGAGAGTACCGAAGTCATCTGCGGAGTACCACAAGGATCATCACTTAGTCCCACCCTCTTCAACGTATACATGAGTCCCCCTCGCTTCCATCGCACGGCAACACAACCTCAACATCATCTCCTACGCTGACGACACACAACTGATCCTTTCCCTCACCAAAGACCCTAACACTGCCAAAACCAATCTTCACGAAGGTATGAAAGAAGTTGCCGAATGGATGAAAAACAGCCGCCTAAAACTTAACTCAGACAAAATGGAAGTCCTCATCCTAGGATCATCCCCCTCTGCCTGGGACGACTCATGGTGGCCATCGGCCCTGGGCACAGCACCCATACCCACAGACCACGCACGCAACCTAGGTTTCATCCTAGACTCCTCCCTCTCGATGACCAGACAAGTCAACGCCGTCTCATCCTCCTGTTTCAACGTACTTCGTATGCTAAAAAAAAATCTTCCGTTGGATACCCACCGAAACAAGAAAGACTGTTACCCACGCACTGGTCACCAGCCGACTGGACTATGGAAACACCCTCTACGCCGGAACCACAGCCAAACTACAGAAAAAACTCCACCGCATCCAAAACGCCTCAGCCAGACTCATATTGGACATCCCTCGCCAAGCTCACATTATCGCTCACCTGAAAGACCTCCACTGGCTTCCCGTTAACAAGAGAATAACATTCCGCCTCCTCACCCACGCCCACAAGGCTCTCTACAAACTAGGGCCAGAATGCCTCAACACACGACTGTCCTTCTACACACCCACCCGCCAACTAAGATCCTCCAATCAAGCCCTCGCCGCAGTTCCGCGCATCCACAGATCCTCCATGGGAGGAAGATCCTTTTCCTACCTGGCGGCCAAGACCTGGAATTCTCTCCCCTCTCACCTCCGCCTCACACAGAACCACATTTCCTTCAGAAAGGAACTTAAAACCTGGTAATTCAATAAATAATGCACCCCTCCCCTAAGCGCCTTGAGACCCTCTGGGTGAGAAGTGCGCTATACAAATTCCAGAACTTGAACTTGAACTTGGGGACTTCACAGGGAAACTTCTAGACCCTTCTTCCACTTCAAAGGAAGGCCCAGGTACACATATTGAACCCCAGACACCATATCTTCAGTACTCTTCTGAACCAGTGGATACTCTGACAGGAAGAATGACTGCTTTATTGCTGAAAGGATTGCCACTCTGCTGGACAGCTGCTCTGAAGAACTGCTGTGCGGACCAGCTGCATGCTGTCCTCTTGCCTTGGTGAGAAGTACTGGACCTGCAGCTTTTGTACCCAGAGTGACCTTATTGGCTGGCCTTCTGACTTGTGCTTCAGGGACAGAAGACTTCAACAACCTTGAACCCAGACCCGGGACTTGCATCTGTGAATACTACCCAGCCAAGTGGTGCCATACCAGTTCTGAGACCTTGAAAGTATGCCTGACGGTGCTCTGACAGCCTATCTGTGGATCCAGCAGAACTGCAACATCTCCTCTGCTGTGCGGAGTAAACCTAAGCAGAACCAGCACATTGCCTCTACTGTAAGGATTCTTTCAGCACAAGGACTCAGCTTTGCCCGCACAGCCTGCAACCGGACAGCCAAAGTGTGAAGCTTCACCGACACAGGCCCTCACATCTCAAATCTCTTGTCGATGGTAATCTCAACAATGATGCAGGTTCTCGCATTGTAGCCTCACAGTCCTTCGGAACCAAATCATTGCCAGGACTGTGCAACACATTCTGCACACCAGACTTCACATCGCAAGCCGTCATCAATGGGATACTCAACAATGATGTAGGACCTTGCATCATATCTTTGCATCCCACAGAACCAGTGCATTACTCGTTTGCATGATGCATCCTCAACACAGGACCTCACAGAGCTCCGCAATCAGAACTTATGGTACTTTTGTTCAGTGGGTCTAACTGGGTCCCCATACCATCCACAACTCATTGTGGACAGTTCAAACTAGTGACTTTGTCCAGGTTTTACACCACCAGATATCCATCCATAGTTGGCACTTTGTGCTGTTTGGTCCTATATTTACTGTAATCTTTAAATTTACATAATTCCACTTCTACTGACAGGATTTTTATCATTTTATTTATTAAAGTTACTCTATGTTCTAAATTGGTTTGGGAATTTTCTTGCATTGTATTTCTAGTTTGTAACTATTTAAAGTACTGCATACATTCTTTACACATTGCCTCTAAGTTAAGCCTAAATGCTCTGAGCCAAGCTGCCAGAGGGTTAAGCACAGGTTAATTTAGGGGTTTGCTTGTGCCTCACCTTCATAAGGATTGTGGTTGCTGCTTGAGCAGGGATCCACCCCCTCATCCAGTAACCCAATTTCACACATTCATTAAATAATAGCAGGGAGTGGTCCGAACTTCCTTTATCATTATGAAGTCAATCCTTATAAACTGAAGATGACTATTACCATAACCAATATTCAGGATTTTGCTATCAAAATCTATAGATAATAAGATGACAATATTTACCTTAGGAATGCCCTTGGTTATAATGAATGGCAGGACTATTAAGACATAATAAGCATCTACTAAGAAGTAATCCATTAGAAACGTTTTTGGAAGGCAGATAAGTTGTTTTTGGGACCTTAGATAATTTATTTTTTCATCATCAAACCCAATTGAGTTACATGAGACAAAATATATTTTATTACTTATCAAACTGATGTTTGAGTATGAGATTGATGAAGCATGATTTTTGCTAAAATAATCTTGCTTGATCAAATCCGCCCACAACCGTGTTTTTAACAAAACAATGACTAATAGTGTGGATTTTTAACATTATGCATATGATAATATTTGAAGATACAACCTGAAATTGTGCAAGAAAGGCACAACATGTTTAGTAAGATAAAAGCTGCAACACTTAACATGCTGAAAAGCATGGAAAATTCTATGAAGTGGTTTTACATTTTATGAGAAAGAGAGAAAAGAAAATATGCATTTAGAATCATGCACATAAAAAATGAAACAGCACACGAGGAAGCCAAGATGGCGGCTGAGTGAGACCTCAGCTACTCACCTCTAAGCCACTCAGGACCTCTAAGCCTTGTTTTTCAATCAGAGAAATGTGCCCTGACAGCGGATGTTGGGACCAAAGTTACTGGCGTCGCTGGCACACGCAGAAGCGGGGCTTGATAGAGAAGAGGAGTTCTTTGATGTATTATCGCTGCAAGCCGGCTCAAAGCTCGCACTGGGAAGCACTCGCTAGGCTACTGATCACCGTAAACGCCGGCAGGGACGAAGCCGAAATTGACGAGTGCAGAGACAGAGATAGATCCAGGTTGCTACGCAACGGAAACGCCGGAGAAAAGGAAGCGTGCACAATGGCGGCCTCCCGAGGAGGTGCACAGAGCAAAACTCGCTTCATAGCGCCCATTCCTGCTGCAGCCTCTCGGTCAGATACAAAGGTCAAATCCAAAGCAGATGTGGGGAAACAGAAATGTGGCGCAAACTCCGGTAAGATCTGTAAAAATCCCGGTAGTAAAAGCGCTAGATACCTCGAGAATAATGACCCATTGACAGTTGGTGATAAAAAGCAGACGGTCATTACCAAACTATTCCCCAAGAAACAAAACACAGATCTTAATATGGCTTCATGGCAGAGGCTAGTGGCATAAGGGGCTTGGATACAGGAGACCTAAAACAATGTTTGACACCTGAAGACAATTCCCTAATTTGTGAGACACGTGTATCACGGGGCTCTAGCAGTGACACCACAGTCCTGCTTTCAAGCAATACTATAGAAACTTCAACACTAAGTGACCATGACAAAGCCGGAAATGGGCCCCAGGGTATTGCCGTTGCTGATATTGCACCAGAGAGGGAGAAAATGGATATTTGTACACCATAGAGACAGGAACCACTACTAGTGAAGCAATTAAAAGGTGCACAGGAAGCCCTTTTGAATATTACTGAGCAGGTATATCTATCTCCGGCCCCCACGAGAACTTTTTTTCATTAAACGAAGAATCTTATGGGTCATAGACCCCGGACCCACATAGCTGTAGTAGTGATGACGAGTGTGTTGATACCTCCGCAAGCAGCCAATGTGAAGGCACAAAAACACAAAGGAGACTGAAAAAAAACTTCAGAAGGAAGGAAATCTGCTCAGAAGGTGGACACAGAGGAGGAGGAACTCGAGTCAGATCTCCAAAATGCCGGAAAAATCTTCGAATTCTTGGGATCCCCGAAAATAGGGAAGGGAGTGACATCAGGGCATTTATTATTAACTTATTTAAGAACGCATTTCCTGAACTAACACAGTGGGACTGGGACAAAGAAATACAATGTGTACATAGATTTCCACTTTCACTTCCCAAACTCCAACGTACGGATCATACTTTCCCCAGAGTTATCCTGATATTATTTGGCAATTTTCTATTGCGTCAGGCAGTATATGATCTTGCCCGGCCAAACAAAAAAAGGAACTGGGAGAGCTTTTCATTCTTTGCGAAACCAGATCTTGCACATACCACAGTGGAAAGGCAATGGAGATTACGACAGCTGATTACACCCTTCCAGAAAGCAGGGGCTCTTGCTTTTCTCCAGAACCCGGTCAAATTGAAAGTAGTGTCACAGGGCTGCACAATGTTTTTCACCTCAGAGATACAGGCAGAACAAACACTGAAAGACATTATTGCAGGGAAAACGGGAGGGGGGGGGTCAGGGAACAATCTTTGATTCTACTTTGTTGATAGATACTGGAATATTGCTGAAGCTTTTTTGATACTTTTGATTTTTTTTCTTTCTCTTCTCTTTTCATGAGTCTCTGTGTCTTCTATGTGAGGTGGGTTCAGAAAATCCGGGCAACTTGCCAGAGCACTGTTTGTTTGTGTCGGTAGGAGGGATGGAGGGGCGTGGAGAGTGGGTGAGGTTGGTTAGATGCTATCACACAGGCTCAGGATTGAGTCTGGCGGCTTGAAAAGTGATGGAGTGTGAGGGGGTAGAGGTTGAGGAGGGGGTGGGGGTGGGGAAGACCAAGGGGCTAAAAGTACAAGATGGGTAGAACAGGCGTGAGGTGGAGGGGTCAACACATTAGAAAAATGGTTAGAAAGATACTCATGTGGCAGAAACTCTATGAGGGCAATCAACTGTGGTCTTAATGATGTAAAGAAAAGACAGAAAGTTGCTATGGGGCTGCAAACAATGGATGCCAACATCGTATATTTGCAAGAGACGCATATCGAGGGGTTGCAACAATATCTGTTGAAAACTCTAGGGTACCAACTCATTATTGTTCAACACAGGGGGTCCGAACCAGTGGGGTGGCTATACTAGTAAAAGGGGGGCTCCAATTCATAAGATCACTATCCAACAAATTCGGGCGATAGGCTATCACCGAATGTCATTATAACAATGGGGAAAAAAGGATGACATTATGTACTATTTATGGTAGCGTCAGTGATGACCCAGACGTCCTGCACAGCATTTCTAATGAATTAGTACACTGGCCTCTGCCCCTGATTATATTCGGGGACCCTAACATACATATGCCAGGAGATTGGTTGATGGGTTCTGACTTCAAATATCAAGGCAGGAAACCAAAGGTCTTTAGGGCTCTTGGAGATCTCTGTGTATTACATGGACTGATTGATAGCTGACAAGTAAAAAACCTGGGGACTCTGGTTTAATGTACTACTCCCATCCACATTCCCGACATGCATGACTTGATTATATCTTTATCTCCGAATCCCTGAAATCCACCTGCTTAGTAAGGAAACTCCCAAGGGTACTATCGGACCACAGTCCGCTAGAATTAAGCCTAGCGTGCAGTAAAAACAGTGCCATATTAAGGACCTGGACATTTGAAAGGGCATTTTTAAGGAACGAGAAATATTGCCAACATTTGAGAGAATGGATTCTGAGCTTTTTAACAGATAATATGGGCCGTGCACCTATTGAGGTGGTCTGGGATACCATGAAGGTAGGTATAAGAGGAGAAACACTTCAGTTCTCAGTCAGGGCCAATAAAGAAGGGATACTTCATATGGCAACACTACAACAGAATTTTGGCAGAGCAGAGGAAGATCTGATTAGAGCCCCTCAAGAAGGGCGGGTAACGGATAATGAATTGGCTCGGGTCGCCATTGCTAGGAATCTGATATCAGAGATCCTAATAGAAAAAGCCATAGTTAAAGCTACCATCTGTGGAGAGCAAACATACGAGCTAAGTGAACAAGTTGGCCATCAGTTAGTGGTTCGTACCTGTGAGGAGACCTCAGCTAATGTAGTGAAGGAAATTAAGGATCTAAAAGGTGGTGTGAGATCAGAATTGTCTGAAATAAGAGAGTCATTTTAGAAATTTTATCAGGAGCTATATAAAGAACCTGCAAGGGGGGAGGATGACCCTGAAACATATTTAGACCTAATTGATGGCAATAGATTTGAGAAAGAAGACCACGATAGTCTAGATAATCCTCTCCTCTGGGATGAAATATTGCTTTGTATGAATATGTTGGCCACAGGGAAAGCAGCTGGTATGGATGGGATCCCAACTGAGTTTTATGCGAAGTTTCCATATCAACTCAAAGCAATTATGTCAGAATTATTTGGCTCTATTTTTCAGGGGGGGGGAATCCACCTGCCTCTTGGTCGGTTGCTAATATCATGGTCTTTCTGAAAAAAACAAAGATTCCCTGGAAATTGGATCTTACCGTCCCATAACACTAATATCCGGGGATTCCAAAATCTATTCTGAACTTTTGGCCGCTAGACTGGCACCAATGATATATAAAATTGTGTCAGTTCGACAACACATGTTTATCCCAGGGAGGTCAACAATAGACCATGTCCAGAGGGTGATTTCCCTATTTGACTACTCAGAAACACCAGGAGACCCTATAGCGCTTATTCTGCTGGATGCGGAGAAAGCATTCAATAGGGTCTTCTGGAAATTACTGTGGGCAGCCATGTCCAACTGTGGAATCACAGAGGGATTCATAAGGGCCACACACAGGCTATATATTAATCCAGGTGGCAGCGATATGATTAATGGGATCCAATCTGAAAGGTTTCATATCACCAGGGGGCAAGACAGGGGTGCCCCTGCTCACCCCTCCTATTCGCAATCAATAATAACTCATTCATCCGTCGGCTTGAGAATCATTTGTTAATTCCATCTATTCATGTACATAACCACGACACTAAAACCCTAGCATATGCCGACAACACTGCACTAGTCACTAGCGATCCTAATAGAGCTATCAATGTAATAGAGGAGGAGGCACAACGGTTCAGAATTGTCTCCGGCTACAAACTTAATTTTGGTAAAACCCATGATGATAAGATCAGGATGAGGGATAGAAGAGTCACAGATCACGAAGTGTACCTTGGTGTCAACATCAGCGTGAAAATCGAAAATATTGATAGTATTAATATGGACCTATTGATCTGTCATACAAAAAAAGAGTTGGCTCAATTGAATAATCTGCATTTAACCATAGTTGGCAGGTGCAATGTAGTTTGCCCAGATTTTTATGTTTTATTCGGGCTATATGCCTGGAGTAGGCATGGGCGGAAAATCCGTTCCGCTCGCGGATTTTGCGGATTTTCGGGAAATCCGCAATCCGCGAGATTTGCGAATTTCCCGCAAAATCCGCAAATCCGCGAGCAGCGGATTTTGCTCGCACTGCTCGCACTGTTCGCGTGAGTTCGCGCCCCGCGAATAAGTGCAAAATTGCAGAAATACGATCTTAGCAAAACTGAAAGTAACTACTTACCAGGTTCAAAAGTTCAGGCTCATCATTAGTAGCCATTTCCTGTAGTGCTTCCTGAGGGGCCCCTCCAGAGTTCAGTTGCCAGTTGAAACTATTATGTGACCCTGCTCTGAACCTCAGAATAGTTACACATATGCCACAAAGGTCCTGAATTACAGCTAAGGGAGACAAGCAGGAGCCAGGCTGGAAGTTAAAATCCATTAATCAGCCCCTAATTCATTATTGTCAGTTGGGGCAGGGCAGGTGTTGTAACTAATTTTGCAACAATGAAAGCACTTAGCAAGTGCAAAAGATCACTAATCAGGGCGCACTAAGGAAGCAGGTGCCAGCTAAAAAAATATTCTGTGACACATTAATCAGCCCCAAATTAATTCAGGTCACTTGAGGCAGGGAAGGTGTGCTTTGCTTTGCCGAAAATAATGTACACTGGACAACCAGAGGGTGTGGTGATGAAACAGAGGGTGGCATGGGTGGGCCAGAGGGTGGCATGAGTAGTCAGAGAGTGGCAGTGGTGACAGAGAGTGGCAGTGATGAAGAAGAGTGTCCCAAACAGGCTGGACACGTAGAAACAACAAGTTCGCAAAACTTGCGACCCGACAGGTAAGTTCGCAAATTGCGAAATTGTAAAAACCCTCGCGAACTGGCAGAAACACGGGCGAACACAAAAAAAAAAAATCCGCAAATTCGCGGGAATTCGCGGATTTTGCGGATTGCGAATCCGCAAATCCGCAAAATTCGCGAACGCGAGATCCGCAAAATTCGCCCATGCTTAGCCTGGAGTTCTCTCCCCAGCTATTTAAAACTATCGAGTCAATGTTCTCAAGATTTATTTGGGATTTTAAGAGACCCTGTAGAGCTCTTAGATGGATCACGTTACCAAAGGAAAGATGGGGACTAGCAATGCCCAACTTCAAACTTTACTATTGGGCAACTGTGTTAAAATATTGTGCACCACTTATCTCTAAAGAACTTAATGACCATGTCATCCCGACACCACAAGAAATTATTCTGGGGGAGGGATGCGAGGGATGTTTATGGCGACATATTAATGACGGCTACTTTAAGAAAGTTAAATTCAAGACCATATCTAATATATACAAAGTGTGGATTATGTGCGGAGACTACTGGGTCTTGGTCGCTACTCGTGTTACACCCCTGTGAGTTGCAATAATGACCTCCCTGAGATCTTCCAGGATGGATGTATGGCCAGGTGGGTTGAGGTAGGGATGCGACACCTGGGCTGTTTTTATACACTGAATGGGCTCAAGAGTTTTGAGGACCTGCGTATCAAGTATGATATCAGCCATAGGGTCTTCTTCAAATTCCTACAGATTAGAGACTTTTTATCAAAGAAATGGGGGGGTCAGCTAAAATTTCAAACTAGCCAAACTATAGAAATTCTTTGTAGAACCCCTACTCCTAAAATCGGCGAAATATATGAAGAACTGAATTTGGCATTTCCAGATTATATGGAGAAACAATCAGTAATGTGGCAACACAAACTCAGAGTACATCCATCAATCCCCCCATACATGTATTAATTATCTCGGACATGTTTCATGTCTATTAAACTACACGCCCAGTTTTACAAAACAATCTTTTCACTGTATTGCACCCCTTATAAAATAGCAAAATGGGGAACCGGTAACGGAACCACCTGCCCGCGCTGTACATTGTTTGAGGGTGACATCATCCATATGTTCACATCCTGCAATACACTTTTTAATGTAAGAACAGAAATTTCAGTTTTTTTATCAGAAGTACTCCAAGTAAGAATTAATATCTCAACGGAAGAGATTATATTGGAGGTTTCAAACTGTAATCGACCTAAATATATGCAGGGATCGATTTTTATATCTATGGCTGTTTTTCGACTTTGTGTGGCTTCATCATGGCTAGATCAGAATCCACCGGCGTTTGCACAATGGAGGGCTAGGCTGCTCGTGGTAGGTAGTCTTGAGGTCGCCATCTATAAAAATAAAGGGCTTAGCAAAAGGAAAAGAGGTATAGCGATATCGGAACCACTGCTCTGGTGGATTCAAAGCCACACTTAGGGCTGGTCTCCACTCCATGTAAATATTTGTATATGTCATACAGAAAGCTCTAGCTTACCTGTAGCGAATCTCGCATGCTGTAATGATTTGTATTGCTATCAATTTTCTGATTTGCTATATTTTATACCCATCTGTATATAATGATTTTCACCCCTACGATTTGTATCTAATAATTTGTTGTTTTTATATTTTTCTTCCTTTTGATCTTGGTCTTCTGGGAGGGGGGTCTTGTTTGTAAAATGGAAAAAAATTTGAATAAAGATGTTAAAAAAAAAGAAAAATTAAATAGTAATGATAGAGAATTCCTACAGAAAAACGTTTTATGATTTGTTTATTCTATTTTTTAATAGGAGAAAAAATATTTTTATTAGTTGGATTATTGGGAAAGTTAGATTATGCTATGGATTTAATTAGGATGAGTCTTTAATTCCTATTTTTTTTTATGTGTTTTATTATTTTTCTAAAATATTAATGCATGTGTTTTTTTTCTTGGAGAAAACCCAACGATTTATGCTTTTCCATTAAGGTCTCAAAACTGTGCTTGTTGTATTTTCTTTTCCCTAACATAGGCCACGACCGATATGTATTTTGTCCTTGACTATTTCTAAAAAGCTGATTTATTTGTTTAACCATGTTTAGTGTATCATTTGGATTTCCTCTTCACATGGTGAGAATATTGTTTTCTATGAATTCTTTGTCAATTAATGTAGCAAGCTGATGCGGAAGTAAGTGCGAGGACATTAAGCTATCTGAGTGTTCCTTTCTGCTTCCGAAGAGCGATGATGATATTTATTTAACAAAGAACTTTAACAGAGATGAACTGACTGAGGTGATGATCACCTCATAAATTGGTCCAATGGAATAGCGTGGAACTGTAAAATTGCTACTTTAGGGGGTAGAAACTTTTAGCATTTGGGGTATAATTATTACATTGAGAAAAGAACTAGTCAATAGCTGTCCCTATGAAGAGAATCTTTGCTGTTGTACTCTGGCTGGCTATTATCCTTGCGATTCTTGAGAGAGACTATTGTGATTATCTTGCACTTCATCGGCTGGTGGTGTTGCTTAAGCTATACCTTTTCGGCCGAAGGGTTAGCTATTTCTGACTACTATTTTAAGACAAAAATACAAACTTAAGACAAAATGCTAACTTTATTCCTACTAAATGCCTTCTGCAAATACCAAAAGCAGTAAGTTTAGGATTTTGTCTCAGATTAGTTCTGTGAATTGGCCCCAATGTATATTGTGATTACTATTATTGGACAGGCTTTTCCTTCGTTATAAGTCCTCACGTGGAAAATAGCATCCGTCTCTTATTATTGAGTCCCTATTATCTCTACCAAAGATCTAACAGAGGACTTGATATATGTAAGTGGTTATTGAGTTTCAATGGGCCCAAACCTCTTGGATATAGAACATTTCATAATGATAATACATTCAGGATAACATGAGTGATTATACAATTTACATCACTTCTCTGGATCAAGATTTCTATCTATTTAGTGCCCTTGATTTCCAGGTCCAAGAGAAACCTTGATTTTGCTGCTGGCAGAATAAGAATTGCTCATGTATTTTTCTAGATCTACCAACTGTGTTAACTTCCACAATTTCTGGCTGCAAAAGGTTTTATAAGACAAGTGATCGGTCAATGAGGTTACTAGTATCCAGAATTAGAACTTCAGAGTAAAGTGTATCAGGGTCCTAGTATCCACCCCACTACCTTTTAGGTAATCTGTTATTGGAAAAAACCATTCCCATTCTTTCTAAAGAAATCTACATTGCCAAAAACATGCCTAGTACTAGACTTGACAAGAACTAAACTGTTGTGTGTGTTAGATCTTTACATCTCAGGAAATGACACCCTTCTATTTTATAGGGTAAGAAAGAGATTTTAAGGAAGAAGAAATATGGTACACCCAGGATCTTGGCTTTATTAAGAGAACCAATAACCCTAAAAAAATATTGATTTCAATTATACTAGTAAGGTGAGGAGCTTGGCCTAATTATTTTGCTTGAATTACTTTAGTCAAATAAGATTTAAGTGGATTATGAGATCTTGTCTGTGTCTTGAAAAACTCCTGTCATTTGAGGAACTACTTTTCTGAAAATTGTCAGCTAAGGAGTTTAAAGAGTTATAATTTTTTTGACAAATCACTTGTATCTACCTGAGCTTTAGTCAAAGTTTGGTCCTTAACATCAGTGAGTGATTTGACTGAAGTAGAGATAGCCCCGTTACTTGTTTGAGTAACAGTATCCATATTGTCAGTGAGGAATCTTATCACATCCTAAGTGATGAATATTAAGGGGCCCATTAGGATGGCGGGCGGATTGCCTCCGCCAGGGTGGCGGTGGCCACCGCCACCCTGGCGGAGGCAATCCGCCCACCATCCTTCCCTGCATTCCCCCCCGCCATATTACGATGGCGGAGGGGACCGCAGCGGTCGGAAAGACCGCCCGCCTGTTTTCCGCCCCGGTCGCATAGCGGCCGGGGCGGAAAAGGGATAACATGGTGGCGGTGTCTATCAGACACCGCCAGCCATATTAGAATAGGCATTTCTCAATGCCTTTCCGTGGCGGCAATGCCGCCACGGAAAGGCATGCGGTGTTCACTATGGGGGGCCCCTGTGGGCCCCCAGAGTGACGGGCAAAGGGGGGTGGCACACGGGGGGTACCTGTGGTACCCCCCTGCATTTGCATAATCGCAGCGGCAGGCACCGCGCGGTGCCTGCCGCTTCGAGTATGCAAATGCGTGCATTTGTTTTTAACATTGCGGCGGGCGGTGCAGTGAGCACCGCCCGCCACAATGTTACTTTGAGGAATGCGCCCGCCACAGTGGCGGGCGCATCCTAATGCCAATGTCGGGACCCCCGCCCTTTAGGCGGGCAGTCCCGATCTCCTTTTAGAGTGGCGGGCGGACTGTTTCCGCCCGCCATCCTAATGGACCCCTATGTCTCCTTTTTTGTAAGTATCTGTTTTTTTGGCATTCCTTTTTTCCATCCTTGATCGTTGGGCTTTTTTTCTAGGAAATTTGTCTTCTGATGTTCTCATCATCATCTGGATAAGCTAATTAAGGCAGCCATAGCTTTCAATGTTTTCCCTTTTTTTTATCAAATATTGGATATATGGCAATTGGGCCAATATCTAGAATGAGGATAAAGGGTACCTGCATTTTTTCAATTGAAGTATTTGAGCATTAAGAGAAAATATTGTGCTGCGAGTATATGTCTTCATTTTGACACTTTTTCTCGCTTCCTCCTTTCCACAGTAAAGGTACTCCTGCTTGATCAGCCATATTTTTCCCCTTCTTGTTGCATAATGCATTAGGAATTTGGGTAACCCATGCTGAGCAGGTGATTTTAGCAAAGCTTCATTTAATTGATTCAGACCAATGTCCTTAGGTGATAAAATTATATTTTGTTTCCAAGATATGGTCAGAATCAGAAGATGATTTTCCAAGAGATCTAATATTGAATCTAAAAGGCCCTGCCAGACATGGAGAGCCTCGGATACATGGACATAGTCTCCCGGGGAATAGGAACAAGAATTAAGGGGAAACTTCGGTATATTCAAGAGGTCTTCCAGGTGGAGAAGACTGCTTTCACTGAGGGCTAGTGTTTCTCTTGTCAATGAGCTATCTTCTCAAATCTTTAGTGTTTCTTTTTTTTCCTCTAAACCTTATTAGATGTGTTTTATAGTACAGGACAGCGCCTGTCAGAGTAAAATCAATCAAAGTCATTTGAGAATAAGATTTTGCCTTACAAGTCTCGAGATCTATCCCATGCATATTCTGATTATGTGCTATTTCTTTGATTGGGTGACATGTAGTCAGTGTGTTAGATATTAATGGACTTTGCATCAAAGTGATATTATCTGCATCAAATGGTGCCAGGGAAATAGGGATATGACTAGCTTCTTTAAGTTTTTCTAATGAAGGCTGAGATTTGTGGCAACCTAGCCAAAGCACCAAGATTAAGTGACCTTCACTCTACTACAACAGTGTGAGCCACTTGAAGATCAAGGTATATTCCTACTTCTTAGGTTTTTGATGGTTATCCTGATGAGTGCTGTGATCCAAAGGCTTCTAAGACACTCAAACCTTGAGGTAAGATTCTCCACAGGATATCCTCTTTGTTATGCTGCAAGTAATAGGAGGTTCATTGAATAAACTGTAATGCTTTTCCGAGTTGGAAGAAACACTCCTCCTTTCCACTACTTTACTATATCATATAAGAATGAAAGTGGCCGCGCAGAGGGGTCTCCCAGGAGGAAAAGTTCTGTGAAAAGACATCAGTGATTTTGAAAGATGCAAAATTCCCTCTTCCTGGTCTTTTTTCAACTTCTTTAGTGATCGTAATAATTGGAAATATCATCGCAAATAGTTCTCAAAGCGAGGGCGGAAGCCCAGGAGGCCTCAAACTACAAGCGGAACTGGATGACACTACACTCAATGTACAACTTAGGCCACACTCTCTCCTTGCCATGATAAGGGCTGCCCGAGCGCTTCTCACCAATCCGTTATTCAGAGCCTGACATCACTAGCAGAACCTGAAGTCTGCCCGCTTCCCGACTTCTGGAGTGATAGAGCAGAGCAATCAAGAGAACTTGACATCCTATTTGCCTGGAGTCAGTCAGGGTGGTTGCAGGAGACTATGCGAAAGGACCACAAAACCGGGGGATAAGATTAGGTGCTTGTGGAGAGTCCCAATTTATCCCAGCAAAACAGGCAGGACCTGTGAGAAAGCACAGGCTTAATTTAGGGCAATGTGTAAAGTATTTATGTAGTACCAAAACATTTATAAAGACAAAATGCAAAACAATGAAAATCACATGAAATTAGGTCACATAGAGTAAAATAGAAAAACAAACAAATATACACCAGACTGACAAAAATCATCCAATAAAGGGTACCGGATATATACTTTTTAAAGTTTTAAGTAGGAATAGCACCAAGAAGCATAAAGTGCCAATGAAAATCAATGACTGCGGTACACCGAAACCTAGATGCAATTTGACAGTGACCATCATAGGGCACCGGTCAGATACACCAACCAGTTAAGTCCTAGTCAAATGTTTTACCTTCGGACTTTAGATTTTCAAGTCCCAGTCACCAACATGAGTACTCTTCTAAAGCCTGCAATGACCTTAGGGGAGGTAATTAGAGACACACAGGGTGTTCAGCAGAGGCCAACTGCAGGTTGCGGTCCAGTTTCTATTGGCCAGTTGGGAAGTTGCAGGAAAAGCCTCTTGCTCCTCTAAGGTCACAGAGATCAAGTCCAGTCCTTTTCTGTTCTTCCTCAGGCCCCGGAGTGTTCTAAAGAGGCTGCTTTGAGGTGCCTCATGGATTCCTGGCATGAGCTAGTGAGTGAGAAGGACTCCTGGGCATGCACTTAGCAATAGATTAAAAGTTTCAGGTACCAATTCTACCCACTTTGGGCATTCTCAAGATGACAAACATCTTCGGAAATACTAAATGTAGGCTCTAAAGGTCTTGGTGTGCGTGAGGAGTGTACTATGTTAACCCTAGTGTCCTCCCACATATAAAACCAAAATGCAGTTTGAAGCAGCCACTGTATGCCCAATAAAGCGGATACAGAGATAGGTAGAACAAAAGTAGGCTTCTCAAGCAACGAGAGTAGATATCCAGAATTGTGTTGGCATCCTGGTTCATTGCCTTTCGAGGGCACCCCCAGTGTTATATGCAAAAACAAAAGACAGAAGACTGGTAAGACAAAGCATGGTTCATCAGCAACTAGACAGTCAATAAGCAAGAATTGTCTTTCCATAGTGCTTCAAGAGTACCCCAAAATGATATATGGAGAGCTAGCAGACTTGTCAATCAGGATTTGACACTCAAGCAAGCAGGATTTAACACTGCAATGTCATAATTTATGCTCACATCCCCCATCGTGCATATTCTAGGAGGTTCAGAGGAGTCATTTCTGCACATTAAGGTGAGCCTAATGTTTGGTCCTGGGAGGCATTTCACACATTTTTCACACCTAAGCTTTGTAGATTTCAGGGCTGCCTTTGACCTAGTCTATAGGGAGACCTTATGCAACATAATACAAAGTTGTAATATCCCGCCAGCCATTTTAAATATGATTCCACAGCTGCAAGCTAAAACAGGTTACAGTACAGGTTAACCTGACAAGGAACAGGAATTTGTCAGAAAAATACCTGTCTAAAAGGAATTATGACAGGGATGTGGTTTAGCACCCCTTCTATTCACTCTTTTTATCTCTGATGATTCCTATGTCATTAGCAAGGATTAACTCTTTTTACACAACAATTGGGGAATCATACATCCTGTGCCTTATGTACGCAGATGGTTCAGTTCTAATAGACCCAAAAAACATAGAAAAACCTCTCCTAGAAAATTATATAGAAATAGGTAATGTATCCATCAATTTCTATACAACATCATTGTCGCACACAGAAAAATTTATAAGCAAAACATATAAATGTATTTTTTCAATTCCATGGGAAAGCACACATTCATAAAAGACACTTTTACATATGTATATACAATGCACTTAATAAAATAAACATAACATATAACCCCCATTCAAGCTCACACATTCAGACATCCTCTCAACCAATCACAACGTCATACATTACAAAACAAGAAGCAATATCAAAATCACAACACCAAAACAAAAGAACTTAGGACAGAACATACAAACAAAGAACAAGGCGCCGACGCGCATTTCGGAAAGGACAGTTTATCCAAGGTTCCTTCGTCAGGGCGCAAGGAATACCAAAGTATAACAGAAGATTCTTCACAATTCAGGGAAACTTAGAGTATTTTCAACAATAAATTCCTTTAGAACAAATGGTTTCAGGGGCTATTTTCTTTTGACGATGAGAAGATATGTACAATATAAAGTCCAAGTTCTAAAGGTAGATCACATCCATTCGAAGGTAGCCATTCGTTAATTGGAGTCCAGGGTACATATTTTTCAAGAAGCCGGAGATGGAATATATCCTGTGCAAGAACTGGGGGCAGTAGGTCAGGAGTTAGAGGATCAGCCGAAGTAAAGAGCCAGATATAGCCAGAAAGGCTCTACTGGAGATCCATGGTCTGGCGAAGAAAACGGGCACACAGCACACGCTTCACCCACTAATAGATAATGTCCTCGGCAGAGGGATGGCCCCGCCTGTTTTCTTTCTTTTAAGATTGCCGTCAGAGTGATAGTCAGGCTGATATGTAAGATGCAAGAGAGACACCCACTGGCTGTGGCCGGCACGTGAATTTCATGCATTTTGAGCTTCCTGGTCCTCTCGGATCGTAACCCGCACATGTTTGGCCTTTTGCCGCTAGCTGTGTATTTAATGACTTAGAGAGTCAGTCTAAGTGGGTGTGCGTACGGAGTTTAAGGTATAGATCCCCTTTAGCCAGCATGTGTGGATCTTTAGTTAGCATTTTTTAACTTTGGTGGAAGGAAATTTGGAGAGAGGTTGGAGTGATTGATGGTTTTTTTGTTGTTCTTCCCCCTTTTTCTTTCTCCTGTGGGCCGGCATGAGTGTAGGAAGACTGCGAGACTTGAGCCACTTCAGACTATTTTTTCTATATGGGCGGACACTGTGAAGATTTAAAGGTATGTCCAACTGGTTTCGTAATAATCTATCTGTTGCCATTGATGGCTCCTGCCCCCCTGTTAGAACTTTCCCCTTTAGTGATTGGCCTCCTCATATACTTTTACTCCGTGTAGAATCCACGGGAAGAGACCCAAGATGGTGGTTCCTATCCCACCCTTTGGGTGGTGTGTGGTGGAGCCGGCGATACCATCCCGAGATTTAGCCAGGGCCGTGAAGAATAGGTATTGATACTGGACACGCGATGTGTCTCTTAATACTTGATGTATAGATGTACTAATACACTTTGGGTTATAAGGTGATTTGATTGTTTACCTTTAGCCTTTTGACTTTGTCACATGTTTGTGTTGTGCACTCTGGAAGGTGTGGTTGAGGTCTGCTTGATAGCCTTCGTCATTATTAATATTAATAATCTTCAATTTTTTGTCTTTTGATTTTCCTTGTTGGGTTTTTACTTTCCGTCATTTTTCCTGTTTTGCTCTCCACGTTAGAATCACTCATTGACACTGCATTTCCACATATGGGGGAGAGATTTTATTCTAGCAGCTGTAATGTCTTTTCTTGTTTAGTGAGAAAGAGGATAATATATGGATTTATTGTTATTATAGTACCCGTGTCCTGATGAAGCCTATATCATCTGGCTGAAAAGCGACCACGACTGCGTCGACACCGTATGCTTGAAACGGAGTCCCCTGTAAAAATCTAAGGAAGAGTTGATTTTTCCCTAGGTGCACCAACACAAATGTAGGCTAGGTTGATAAGTCAACCCCCTGGTGCCTTGTTCTTGGGACTACCATTTTGTTGTATACTCCACCCCAAATTAAGAGGAGGTACATATGTAAATTGTTGTATATATTTTTGTTTTCTTAAGGGTACAGAGAAGTGTTTTTTGGCACTGTAAATGTTTTTGTGTATTTGTATATTTGTATATATAGTGTAAATGTAATGTGGTGTATATAGACTGTGTTAGTTGTTTACTTTGTGCCTCTCTGGCTGTTCGCTCATATATGTGTATATGAATTAATATACATTTTTGCTGCGTATAATTCACATAGCACAAGACAATTAATTGTATCTTGTTTGATAATTAAAAGTGGATTGATCCCTTCAGTACCATTTGTTTCTACTTTTTCATCTTTGGATGTCTCCTGCTCAGGTACGGGAGGGTGAGGAGGGCAGAACCCCTAAACATTTTTTCTAGTTTATGTACGCAGATGGTTCAGTTCTAATAGACCCAAAAACATAGAAAAACCTCTCCTAGAAAATTATATAGCAATAGGTAATGTATCCATTAATTTCTATAAAACATCATTGTCCCACACAGAAAAATTTATAAGCAAAACATATAAATTTATTTTTTCAATTCCATCGGAAAGCACACATTCATAAAAGACACTTATACATATGTATATACAATGCTCTTAATAAAATAAACATAACATATAACCCCCACTCAAGCTCACACATTCAGACATCCTCTCAACCAATCACAACGTCATACATTACAAAACAAGAAGCAATATCAAAATCACAACACCAAAACAAAAGAACTTAGGACAGAACATACAAACAAAGAACAAGGCGCCGACGCGCATTTCGGAAAGGACAGTTTATCCAAGGTTCCTTCGTCAGGGCGCAAGGAATACCAAAGTATAACAGAAGATTCTTCACAATTCAGGGAAACTTGAGTATTTTCAATAATAAATTCCTTTAGAACAAATGGTTTCAGGGGCTACTTTCTGTTGACGATGAGAAGATGTGTACAATATAAAGTCTAAGTTCTAAAGGTAGATCACATCCTTTCGAAGGTAGCCATTCGTTAATTGGAGTCCATGGTACATATTTTTCAAGAAGCCGGAGATGGAATATATCCTGTGCAAGAACGGGGGCAGTAGGTCAGGAGTTAGAGGATCAGCCGAAGTAAAGAGCCAGATATAGCCGGGAAGGCTCTACCGGAGATCCATGGTCTGGCGAAGAAAATGGGCACACAGCACAAGCTTCACCCACTAATAGATAATGTCCTCGGCAGCGGGACGCACAATAGTTAGTAGCCGTCGAGTACAGAGGCTGGTCACAGTACGCAGGGAACGTCTCTCACAACTTCCGCAGATGTGAGGTGTTCTGATAGACTACACCCTTGTAGGGTTACCACAGAAACTCAAAGCTCTAGGCGATTTTTACAAGTGTAGTAGCCTCACAGTAAATACTGATAAAATGAAGATCTAGATTTTTTTATAAGAGGCCTAAGAAATTTGTTCGGTTCTTAAACAAAGCCCCGTTAGAACAGGTCAGGGTTTATAAGTATTTAAGCCTTAAATTCTGTGATAACCTGAAATGGGATAGGAACCTTGAGCTTCTAAAAACATCTTTAATGTCCACTGTAAACAACCTTAAAAGATTTGACTCACGGTATGGAGACTTGTCAACAGACCCTTTAACGAATACAATATTGGGAAAAATTATTTTTGCATACCCTCAATAACATGGATGTTGACTCATCAACATGCCTGGGGTAATGGAAGTGACATCACATGCCACGTTTCCCCACCAGATGTCACAGGAAGTAACATCACATAAACGTTGACCTGGTGACATCACTGGAAGTGACATCTCCTGCCTTTTAACCCACCACAATGATGTCGCAGGAAGTGACATGCCTAGACATTTGATCGATTGACATCACAGGAAGAGACATCACGTGACCATTGGAGTCTATGAAATCAAAGTAAGCTACATTGCACAACCTTTGGCTTGTGCAAAGTTCTGCATCTAACATTTGGTTACTTACATCACACACAGATGCTGGAAAATCTTCACAGATATAAAAGAAGTACCTTAGAAACAGACATACTTCAAATCCTATTGAAAATGCAGCTACATACATTGTTTCAGGTTGTATCTTCAGATATACAATTGAGTTACCATAGCATTAATTGAGAACCTTCAAAAAGTGTATAACAATGTAAAATACACTAGTCAAGTTTAAATCAGCCATTATCAATATTAAATAACTTCTAAATTAAAAAAATTGATTGGCCTATAATGTGCAAAACAAGTTCACTTTATCATTTGTTTTGGAAACTAAAAGTACCATCTCGGTTTCGCAGTGTAGATACCAGTGCTATTTAATGCAGGTCAAGTTCTTCCAGCAACCTTCTTTTCCGTGACATGGCCTACATACTCTAAACCTTGGGAGCCATTGAACCTTTCCAGGTTAACAGTTGTCAATGTCTTCTGCAGAAAACATGCACATCACTGGTAAAGTACTTGTATTGATCAATACCATGTATATTCTGCATTAGCATACCTTACTAGCAACAAACATCTTCTCTAACAGCCGGAATGCCCAAAGTCATGAATGCTTGCATTACAAATGCAGATGTTACAGTCCGCATTTTAAAATGACTCCAATCATCACTGCTACTAATTCAAAACTTTCCACATTTTCAAAATCCATCACACACACATACAGAAACAATGAATCATACACATGTAAATCAGTGTATAGAAAATTTGACATAAGGAAAAGTAAACTATAAGGTGTAAGATTCACGTTATCCATACTGGTAGGCACTCAACAGCAGGATAGAAATACTGGGAAAAAACATAACTTTGTAACCTGTACCATGCAGCTTACATGCAGCTCTTAGATTTGCAGTTCATAGCTCACTGTACTAAATACAAAATGTTACTTATGAAGTGCGCAATAACATCATAATCTGTGACAAAAGCAGTAAGCCATGAGCTATCTACATAAAATATTCTTCTTTGATATGCATGGTACATGTTTCTTGCAGCAGGCATAGTAACCCTCTGTGTAAACCACCATTAGACAAAACTCTCGTCTTTCCCCAGCAGGTACATTAATAAATCACCAGACTAACCGTGACACTTTTATTGTTGCCCAAAAATTGCTGAATGTACAAGGAATTTTGCAGTGCTTTTAAATCTGCTACAAAATAGACCCCCAATAACAAAAACTGCCCTCCCTCACTTCCAGCCTCCTAGGGAAATGCCCTATTGTCACCGAATGCCTGGTGCAGTCATTCTAGCCTTGTTGGTTTTCAAAACAAAGAATGTCTTGTTGGCCAGTCTACCAGCACTGACTGGCGTGCAAATGCTGTAGCTGCATGGATGCAATATTCAACTTAAATCAATGCCAATTAATATGTCATTCACATTACCTAAATGATGGCAAGACCACTAGAAGAGTTGAACCTGAAATGTGTGCACTTTAACAATCATTTCTGATGCTTTGCAGCAGGGCATTCGAAAATCTTGTGTCAACTCTACAAAAAGATAATCAAATCGTACTTTACTTGTTGCTTCTGTTAGAGGTTTGCCCCGGGCCCACGTGCAATCAAGCGGTGCTCACACTGCAGCTGATTTTATCCCACCAGAGCGCTTGCCAAGAGTGCCAAACAGCCAGGGGTCTCAAGCAAGGTGGCAGGGGTTGCAGTAGGTTGCTTAGGGGTTGTAGATGCGACCCCTGGCAAAACATAATTGACGCCCATGCTCAGTAGCGCACCGTTGTTTTGCCTAGACTGTAGCGTGACTTGGGAAAAGATGAAAAGCCTAATTTTAAAGAGACTTTTGAACACTCCACTCAATTCAATTACACAGACCTTGGCAATTGAATTGAGGCTGTATTCCAATTTTGACAGTGCAAACTCGAGCATTAAGGTTTTTTATTTTACTTAAACAGAATGTGGGTAGTAATAAACGTTCTTATCCCACCAAAAGTTATTCTATTATCTAAGGTATTTCAGAACCCCTAGGTATCCCCTTATTCATGGTGTTCTTGGTATGATTAAAAAACATAAAGGAAGGGTTGTCTATGGAGATATTGGGCCCCATTAGGATGGTGGGGGGATTGCCCCCGCCAGCCTGGCGGTAGCCACCTTGCTGCATAGACCCCCCGCCATATTAACATGGCTGGGGGGTCTGCGGCGGACGGAAAGACTGGGGCGAAAAAAAGTTTATATAGTTTATATGGTGGCGGTGTCTATCAGACACCGCCAGCCATATTAGTATGGGCTTCTTCAGATGCCTTTACGTGGCGGCATTGCATACGGAGTCTGCTTTGGGGACCCGATGCGGGCCCCCATGGACTCCGGAGGGGTGGGGGGTGTACATGGGGGTACCTATGGTACCCCCAGCAGTTCCATGCACAACATGGCACGTGGTGCCTACCATGCTGTGTATGGAAGTGCACAGCATGCCTTCCTGCCTTCCTGCCATTGTGGCGGGCGGTGCTGAGTGCACCGCACTTTAACTACAACGTTGTTATACTACGTCCTTTAACCCCTTCGATGCTGATGACGGCTGGGAGCCATCATGGCACACAGTGCTCGTGTGCTGATGACGGCTCCCAGCCGTCATGACCACGCCCGCGATCGAAATGTGCCACACAGGAGCGGAATTTCGGCCGCGCCAAGGGGTTAAAAGACTTATGTCAATTTCAAGCTAATTATGCATGTCAGTTGTGCACTTAAGTAATCATCAATCAGTGAGCAAAACAGCTCCTTTAAGAAAAAATATTTGTGAATATTTACCATAGGAACCAAACAACATAAAACCTTCACAGACATAACACACAATCAAATTCAAGCATGCCTTTTTTTCGTTTTTTTAATCTATATTGACTAATCGGCAAACCATGTACTCTGCTGTATCATACACTTATAATAACTACAATACGTTCATATACCAGTAGCTATGTTAAAAATAGATAAATATGAGTGCCATTTTCTCCTCTCCCTTCTCTCCCTTCTCTCTCTCCCACTTTTTTCCTCATATTGCCTTAACAGACAATATACTTACATTTTATTTTCTATTGATGTATTGTATTGAGATGTGTTTATATTATATTAACTACAAGCAAATAGCCTACTCTGGGCTGTCAGAGTAATATGCAGCATGGGGGGAGTGGGGGTATGTCCCTTTCCCCCTCCAAGATTTATGATATAACATCCAACAGGAAAGCCCTAGTTATCTTATTCTCTATGGAAAATGTTTACATAGCAATTCCTGTTACAAGATTCATTTATCTAATTTAGAGGAAGGGTTTTCATGTTTAATAATGCAGTTGCTACTGCATTATTTTTTAATGTAATGATTTAGTAATGCAAGTTACAGGATGTTTTTTTATCTTTATGAATACGTTACCCAGAGATTGCAGCGTTGTTGATATTTTAAATTTGATTCAAGACAATGTTAGAAATCGTGGCTTGTGTAAAACATTTGGTATACAACAATTTTTTTTTCATTATTGGCCTTTTTTGTAGTTGATGTGTATGATTTGAATTAATTATAAAAACTAATTTTTGTCATTTGCAGTTTTTAATTTAGGGTACATTATGTCTTAGAAAAAGATAATTGGGTTGTGTCTGTATTCTCGACACCAATACAAATGCTAATCCCTTGCTGATAATTTTGACAGCAAATTCAAATTATCCTCTTGGAACTTCAGTCAGGGAAAAGGTAACTTTCTAAAAATTACTTTTCTTTCATATGTATTAAAATCTGACATGCCCACTCAACTGGATTTTTAATATTTATTAAAACTATTTGTTTCATAATTTTCTAGCTAATTTGATTCATGAAGTACAGCATTAGGATTTTTATCTGTATTCTGTTTTTTTCACAAAAAACAGCTAGGCCTGCCACAGTGAAAAATAGCTTTTAGAGACTAGTCGCTGTAAGACCATTTTAACATTACATTTTTACATGTTCGAATCCTAAATACTATGCACCCTGTCTTGTGGACTACAAGGACTCCATAGGAGTGTTTTACTAATATTTAAATGGAAGGTTTTGACCTGTGAAAAGGTTTTATTTTGACTGGTTGGTTGCAATTTTTACACTGCTACTGTCACTACACAGGGTCGGCCTGAAACCATGCCTGCTCTACCACTGTAGTTGATGGCAGTATAAGTGCTGCTGTCTACTAGGGGCATTTACTTTCCAGGCTCTGGGTAAACATTGTATCTATACTAGGGACTTGTGGGTAAGTTAGAAATACCAATTAGGAGTGTGAACATTTTACCATGCTTAAAGAGCTAGTGCAGGCCCTCTGCTAATAGTTAGCAGGGGTAAAGTGCACAGAGTTCTAAAGCAAGCCTAAATATAGGGTCCAGCACTGGGCAAAATATCCGGGGTAACCAAGCAGAAAAGACAGATTTCCTACATTGTCATTTACTTATTTTGCTATTATTGGTTTCTTTTATTTAAATCTCCTGTCTTTGGCAGGTGCAGGATATGACAATGGTAAATGGGACTGAGTGTGCAATATCAACAAGCAACAAAACCAAGAGGGCTGGGTTACATTTTCAGTCAGAAACCGGACCTATTGGCTTAGGCAAGGCTTGTTTAAAATAGTGAGACCTTTTAGCTTTGCATTGAGCATACCTTTACCATGTCTAATTTTTCCTATGTGTCTAAATGCCTGTCTATTCATACAGAGGCCACTCTTGGCTGGCTCATGCCTGCCAGACCTCTATTTTGAACTCCCACATGGCCTATGCATGGTGCAGTAAACACAGATTTTTCCTCTGTGTGCCTGTCCTCTAATGTCACCTAATCAGCGCGCTGCCGGCAAATAATTAACACTGACACACTCTGTGGCTGCATGTGGCACGGACTGCCATTTTGGCTCCGCCCCTCTTTATTATATATGCGCGCCGCAAGGGCGGACCTGGTTCATCGATTTCTCCCCTAGTCCCAGAGCCTGAGCCCATGACCTCTTCGCGTGCATTAGACATGCATACTCTGGCATCACTAAGGATGTCTATTGCTGCTGACCCCCAGTTAAGGGCGACTTTGACCTGTTTAGGCACAGAAGGAACTTTGGCCCGAACCCCTGGTCTTGCTACCACCCTTTGCAATGTGTAGCAGAGACAACGGTTCATGTGGACAAGGTACAGGATACTTAATACTAACTGTACACAATGGCAGTTACTATTCGTATACGAATGTTGAAAGAGAAGACCAATTACACAAACCCCAATATAGGGGCCAATTATTGTCAGTGGAAATAGTATATTTATATTGTAGTACAGCTGACTATCCTTTGCAAGCCATCCAATAAAAAGTCTGAAGGAAAACTTCACTTCCAGACCTGCAGACAAAGTTTGGGGTCGACCCTCAGAATACCTACCAGAGTTGCCTGGTCATAGCAGTACAAAGAGAGCAAGTAGCCTATTTGTAAGTCAAAAGGTAAATCAAGCGAGGCAACAAGCTTTCACGCTCAAAGCTCTACCAACAGATTGCTCTGTCCTGTTTTAATTTTAATTTTGTCCTCGCTTTCATAAACCCCTTATGTAACCTCATTTCATATCTATTTTTTATTTTTTTTAGATAAAACGTTCATGCAAGTATAAAAACTGGAAAACAAGAGAGACACATCAGTGCGTCGTGTACCTGATATCGGAAGCAAGTGCACAGAATTTCGCCTTCAGTTGTTTTCGTGTCTCTTACTTTAGAAACCACCCAGTTGTCGTCGTAAAACAATAAACTCTTAACTACTGGTTCCTCTTCTTTCTAAAGTGCAGCTGCATTTGGCACCTGGGAGGCGACAACCCAAACACTGTAGAGAACATGACAACCATGCTGCTTTCACGCTGCGTGTCTGCAATTTGACGGCGGTCTACATTGTGCTCCTCTCCTGTCGTGTAGAGCCGCATCTTCATGGTGCCGAATTTGAATTCTGAAGTTGTGTTGAATAGAACGTTACCTCTGTGGCAGCTGCTGGGCATTGTGTGCCAAGGCTGTCTGCCAGAGCAAATAAACATTGAGCCTTTCACATCTGTGTCTAACTGCAACACAAAACAAAATCGTATGGGTGCCTGGAAAAGTGCCTTGATAGTGATTTATATCAAACAGTTCTGTTAACTGCACTGTAAACACTCTGGCTTTATTGAGGTAGTCTTTCTGTATGTCAAAGGTATTTTTCTGTGACTCTATAGCCTTATTTACAAAAGCACTTCTGGTTATTTTTTCAGAATCAAAATCCTATTTGTGCATGAAATGGGATTACAAATCGTTCGGTACCTGCAAAAGCACTAATCGCACAGATGTTAATTGTTCATGTGCAAATTGCTTACCCATGCTAGTTTACAGTAGGACAAACCTGGCAAGCCTCTTGTTAGCTAATAGCATTACATTCTGATGTATGCACTCTGAAATGCAATCTAGGATGCTCCTTAGGAGCAAGGACAGCCTGGGAAGGAAGACCTGCATCAGACATCACCTTGTGCACCAATCAGAGCACAGAGCAACATCTGAGGCTGCAGATTGTCACCAATGAGATGGATGTGCCCATTTCCTATTATGTTAGAAACCCCCAGGGGCATGTTATCAAGGACCGGTGTTAAAATTATCGCCATTTTATCGGCAGGAAACTGAGGATAAAACGGCAATAATGGGTTTGATAATACGCCCTTGTTAATTCCCACAGAAGCCCATGTTAACACCAGAACATGGGCTTCTATGGGAATTAACAAGGGCGTATTATCAAGCCCATTATCGTCATTTTATCGGCAGTTTCCTGCAGATAAAACGGCGATAATTTTACACAGGTCCTTGATAATATGCCCCCCAGTCTGTAGAGATGGAGATTAAGAGGGAAGAGAAACCGAAAGATAAAATGTGCTACTCATCTATTGGATAAGCCGAAACAGCCACTTCTAAGGAGGAGTGAAAAGTTACCCTGAAAGAAAACCAAGCAGCATTGGCATGTGAATAGATGATGCAAAAACTTAGAGCAGGTAGGCACCTCAATAGGTTGTTGATAGATTATATATTCACATCATTGCTGGGAACAGCAGTAGAACATGGCAAATTTACACTAGAAACACATCCTGTGTTGTTATCACTAACTGGAACGATTAAAGGTAAGCTTCTGAAGACCCTAGATGGGGTATTGAATGATCAGGACTACTTCAAAGTCAAAATAACTTTTTTTTCCAGCCATTAGGTCTATAAAAGTGAACGTAAAATATATAAAAAATTGCTAAAAGCTCAACATGCATGAGTCGAAAGGTGCCTACATGGTGCAAAATTGCAAAACGATGCCCAAAAATAGAAAAAATAAAAGCCTTCATAATTGTGTGAGAGCCAACAATCACAATCGACCACTACTAGGTAGAATACAGTACATCCTAAAAGTATAAATCAAGAACGAAATGCTGTAGCTGCACAAACATCCCCTTCAAATTAAGGGAATATGACAAAGTGCAGAGCGGCCATTGGATCTAGCAAAAGGGTTAACCCTTGCTCAGATGGTGAGAAAGAACCTACCTTTTAAGCATCCATATTGCACCCAAATGCTTGGCAACTGCATAGGCATACAGGGGCTGACACTTAGTCCTAAGGATTCGGAGAGCAATGCAGTGCCTTTAAGTGCCCAGCTGCCTACAAGTGGGAGATATTCAGCAGCAACGTGGGCGCATGTAGGCAGACCATACAAAGAACACGTGCGGAACAGTTTCCCTAGAGTTATTGCATGCAGGGTATTCAGGCGATTCAAAAGCTGACCATTTAGAGATGAAAGATCTCATTGGCAGATCAGGACAATCATAGCCTGTCAAGGGATTTTTTTGCAGCGTAGGGAAAGGAGACAAGGAACTACCCAGAAACCCTTGTGGACTATTATGGAGAACTTGTCACAAGGTGTAACTTGATCAAATCAATGGAAACTTGTTGCTTCTGTTTAAAACCTGCAAGTGGTGGCAAAATCACAGTTTGAGTACCTTGGATGGCAAAGACAAGTACCAGTGCACAATAGGACAGTCCAAACTCTCTTTTGTCTGCAATTTTTTCTCAAACTAGATCTCCAACTTTAAGGAACAGCTGCTTGCTCCTTCACTTGAGTGCTCATATCCAAGTCTTACAATTTCTGTAAGACCACGAGGCGCATCCATGCCACTGTTCCAGAATTATCAAGACCTGAAACAAACATTTAGACCCCAAGTAATACCTCATAGAGAGTCTGACCACACAACAACCATCTAGGCAGAATATTTCGAGCTCTCTGAACATCATACACGTGATGAATCCAACTATGACCTGTACCTAATACTCTAGCTGTTAAGGACTGCTGTAACTAACAGTTCTCACATTCTACTATCGAATTTTCCTCAGGATGATAGAGGGCAGAATAATGGACAGCAACACCCAGGGTGCCCATAGTTTCCCTGAATGCCTTAGAGATGAAAGACACTCCCTAGTCTGAGTGTAATGCTGCCAATGTGTATCTACCAATAAAGACTTGCAAATCTTTAATATCAGTTCAAGCACCAGATGATTGCTCTGGCCACACCCATAGAAATTGAGAACAAGAATAAACAGCCACTAAGATTATCTTAAAGGCACCATCCGTATGGAGTGGTCCACAATGATCTAAATAGACACATTGCAATGGCTCATTTGAAAGTGAAAGTTGTGTCTGCTGTGGGCTTGCAAGGGAGGAACCTTTAATTTGTTGAAAAATGTCAGGAGAGGCTAGGACACATTTTTAGTTTGTTTATAAAGGCACTGCCACCATTAGCGTTTCTGAAATAAGGAAGCAGTAGCTGCAACACCAGCATGGGCCGGCGTCAATCCCTCAAGAGCACCTATACCTCTAACCTGAGGCCCTGGTTGGGTGTCACTCAATCCCCCACCCCGGGAAGGTGGGCAAAGGGATTATTTTTAGGACTCTATAGATAGGAGGTCTTTTTGCTGAATAGCCGTTAGATAGGGGCTCACCGCTAGCCGAAGCAGTGCCAAAGCCATGATGACATCATCAATCCTCGTATGTGAACAAATAATCACAACTACTAATACAATCTGAACAGCTGCCTTGGCAGCTTCATCAGTCAACTAATTCACTGCAATGTGTTCACCAACAAGATGATGACTCAATGTATGGATCAATGAGCCCATGGCAAAGCCTCTTTCAGTGCCTACACTTTCCACCAGAGCAACGTATGCTTGATGCGATTACCTGTAGAATCTCTGATTCCATTCAGGTGCCAATAAGGTAAATTATCATCAAAAGGCTTGACGTGGTGATCAAAATCACATACCATATGTGTGGGGATTTCTGAATCTGTATTCTGAAAAGCCAGAACCAAAGCTTTCAATTTAGCCAGCTGAACGGTACAGTCACTTAAAGTTTCTGTATATGCTTTTTCTGCCTGAAATACAGCGTCTCTCATCACACCTTTTACTGCAGCACATGCAGCAGAGTACTTGTACTTAGTACTAACCATAGGCTGGTCTGACCCATCAGTATAGATTATAAAAGCATATTCACCTAGAGGCAAAATGTCACTAGACAGAAAGTATTCTTTTTCATACCGGAGATAATCCTGTGTTCTCAAAGTAGAGTCAAAAACATAATCTACATCAGTAGATGTAAAGGAATTGGCCCAATGGATCCAACTTGAATGTAAAGCTTTCCTGTAAGGAATACTAGCCTTGGTGATGGCCTCTATGGGTGAAACAAGAGACACCACAAGTATGCATTCCCCTATAGCTAATAGATGTTCCTTCAAAGCAGCTGTTTGAACTGCAGTCAAAACATGTTGATGCAAAACGCATTTCCACATTGGAATATAAATGTGATTTCTAAGCAATCTGCCCTGTTTCCTCTTTAATAAATAAAGTGTAATTACTGAAACCCACATGTTAGAAATGGGTTTCTGGTTGGCTAGAGTATACACCTAAGCCAGGCAGAACCCACCACTCTAGTCAGGGTAAGGGAGTTACACACACAAGATAACCAATGCTCACCCCCTTGGTAGCTTGGCAGAGCAGTGAGGCTTATCCTAGAGGCAATGTGTAAAGTGTTTGCATACCCACACACACAAATGACAAACTAGACACACCACAAAAACAGACTCCACACAAGTGTATATACAAAAAGCCAAAGGCACACACAATGGTAAAGTAAGAAAAAGCCCACTTTCTAAAAGTGGCATTTTCCAACACAGAATTTAAAAACCAGGTTTACCAAAAGGTATATTAATTACAGAGAGCCTAACATCAATTTGTCTATCTTGTCCCTATGAAAAGCTACACATGTAAACTATTACATTGAAGCCCCAATTATAAGCCTATGGGACAGACAGCCTTTCTATAGTGAAAAACGAAATACACAGCATTTCACTACCAGGACATGTCACAAACTTCAGTACCTTTTCTACCTTTCACAAACACTGCACCCTGCCCCGGGGGGTACCTTGGGCCTACCATAGGAGTGCCTTACATGTAAGGAAAGGGAAAGTTTGGACCTGGCAAATGGGTGTACTTGCAAGGCCATCATGCCATTTTACAACTGCACGCACAGACACTACAGTGGTAGGTCTAACATACATTTTCAGGGCTACTCATGTGGGTGGCACAACCAGTACTGCAAGCCCACTAGTAGCATTTGATTTCCAGGCCCTGACGAACACCGTGCACCTTACTAGGATCTTACCAGTAAATCAAATATGCCAATCATGGATAACCAATCATTGTCACAATTTATAAAGGAGCATATGCACTTAAGCACTGATCAATAAGTGATAAAGTGTCCAGAATCCCATAGCCAACGAAAACAGGGTCAGGAAACTAGGAGGCAAAAGAGAAAAAGTTTGGGTGTAAACCTGTCAAAAGGGCCAGGTCTAAAACTGCAATGATCATTAGTAGTTTTAAAATAAGTAATGTAAGTGTTTAGACTCAAGCATTTCTATTTGTAAGATTCTGAGAATAGTAGTATGTTCATGAGTCCAATATTTATTAGAAAAATATGGACAAATTAAATCCTACAACAGTTTAATCCATTGTGAATAGTCTGATATGAATGTTCTACCAAAGGTGAGAAATCCTAAAAGTGAAGCTTTTTCAAAGGTATTTGGTGTTTTCAAAAGAACACATTTCTATAAGAAACATGGTGCTAAGCGTTTGCCTTCATTTGATAACTCATATCCCAAAAACACTGAGAAAGGCAATTTTAGATTTTCGAAAATTTAGCTTGTAGCCATGATCAGCAAATCCCAAAAAAATAAGATCCACTCTGGCCAAATGCTTGTTCAAATCATCATCAGTGATGTAAATGTGATCAACATAGGAATATACTCCTGAATCAATTTCTTGAAAAATTGGCTTTACTCGGGCAGCAAACGGGCTTGGGATGTACTTATACCCTTGTGGGAGCATGCAGAATTTTCGTTGGGCTCCTATTGCTGAGAATGCGGTCAAATTGCACTATGTTTTGACAGAAAAAGCCTTTGGAAATGTCCTATGAAGTTTTGTATTTTGATGAACAAATACATTTATTGACCCAGTGCTGTGTGAATTTTAAACAGCAAAAGTCTGTGTGTGTCTGTTCAATTGTTAATAGTCTAAGGCTATATTACAGGAATTATCAGGTTTAAGTACAGGCAATAATGGATTATTCATAGGGGAGACACAAGAGCATTTATATTTATATTCAGCAGGATATGGTACTTTCACATGCAGGCTGGACCTTATAGGTATGACATGATAAGGTGAGTCTTTATCCTAACCCACTTGATTGCAATATAATTCTCTGGCTTGTGCATGAGTCCATTCTAAAGCTAATGCTGCTTTACCTTCCCTGGGAACAAGAGTGGAAAATGAAGGAATGATCACACCCTCCACTTGTGGGACTTTTGTAAAAAATTAACCTCAGTCAAGAGAATTTCCTATTCATTAGTAAAATTCCGCCAGCATATTACTTTAATCGTACATGGTATGTCACTCTACATTTGTATGTTCAAATCATAAAGTCTATCAGGGGAGCTTAGCAACAGAGTTTTACCATGTACATAGTCATTAGTCAGTCTCGCCACCAGACAATGAAAAATAATTCTCACCCACGTCTTGTTCCTAAATGAGTTCTGAGTATTTCTGGCATATTTAGTGGAGATTCCTGCCACTTTCTTATTTTTAAATTGTATTTTTTTGTTGTGGAAGTTTCTCTTCCTATTTAATCATAACATCAGAGGAGCAGTGTGAGTCTGCTTTTGGTTTCACATGGTCCTCCCCACTCCATCTGATCGCTTGCCTGTAGATTCCTGAAAGGAAAAAGAAGTAAGTGTAGCAGAATACTGATACCTATCAGGCTGTTTAAGTGGATCACAGTTACATAAATAGTAACTTTTTAAAAGACTTGGGGCCAGATGAAGGTAAAGTACATTTACCGATTCTCAAATACCGAATTTTACCGATTCGGTATTTTAGAATCGTTAAATGCTATGTAGCAAAACAATTGATAAACATTAAAGAACCGGTATGATTCGGTATTTATCGAATCGATATTTACTGATTCAGTAATTGCCATTCATTCCTATGGGCCTGGAGGCTCATAGGAATGAATGGCATTTACCGAATCACTAAATACAGATTCGGTAAAATGGGGGACACATTCAAGGGTGCCAGGGTGTCACTTTGACACCCTGTTGCACGCCTGAATCGTGCTTGTGTGCAGATGTGGCACACATACATGCCCTAAGGGCATGTATGTCTGCCACATGGAACGGTTGAAAATGCACAGATTTGCATTTTGAAAGGTATTCGTTATTTACCACCAACTCATAGTTGGTGGTAAATAACGAATCCTAAAATGGGAAAAGCAATCATTTGAGTGCTCCCCATATTGCAAATTCGGTAATTTACCGATTCGGTATTTTAAGGAATCCGTAATTTACCGATTCCTTAAAATACCGAATCGGTAAATTACCGAATTTGCAAATTAGGCCACCTACATCTCAGTAGCCTAATACCGGTCGGTAACTGACAAAATTTGGTAATTTCGTCCATTACCGACCGGTATTTGACGACCTACATCCGGCCCTTGGTGTCTGCTTTGCAATTTTAGCATCAGATTTGCCTTTAAGTTGTGGCTTATTAGGCCTGGTTCCCAAACTATCACAACCTGTAGAAGTTTAGGTTTCAAAAATTATTTTAGGTAGCAAGTGTTCCTGGTCTACAGTGGGAACTAAAGCAAGCCATTGGTGTTTTGCCAAAGAAGCTGCCTCCCATTTAATATTACTTAAAATAATTGGGGACACAGTGGGAAAGTTGCCAGTAATTTGCATCCCCAAATCCAGGGCACAGGCCTCTCCATGTTCAGACTGATTATATTCAAGGACTTCAGGTAAAACTGAAATTGAAGGAGTACCAAGATTAATGATGTAGGTTGCAAAAAATACAGTACCCCATCTTTTACACTCCTCAACCGGGAGAACTATACTATTATCTTGGGGTCCCATATGCGGAAACACTGCTTCAAGCTGATTTGTTTTTTGTGCAATCCAAAGCACAATACCATCATGTTTGGTGGGGATTTTCACCACAATGCCATTCAAAGTAACTGGACTAATTGCAGGCACAGCCCATTGCACCTGTCCAGCTTGAAAGTCCCTTGCTGGGGCAGTAGTTAATGTACCTATAAGGTACTGCATCATAAGTCGATGCAGCCTAACCAAATAGTTTAATAGAGCAAGAGTTTTATGCTAGTTTAATGTGGATAAGGCATAGAGCTTGCTAAGACAAGCCAGGTTGCCACTTCATTACAGAGAGGGCCCAGCCTTTCAATTCTAAAGTGTATGTGGTAGAGCACATTGAAACAAATTATGATGTTTCTTGTTAATGGTATTTCTACATTTTTATAAGGTCTATAAGCAGCCAGAACTGCAGCCCCAGTATGTGTGTGAAATGTCTGTGGATTTGTATAGACTGCAGTAAAATTAACTCAGGAATAAAAGACTTGGGGGTATATACACAAGAACGTGTGCTAAACATCACCAAAAAATGCTAATGCACCTTTGCACATCGCAGCCTATTGTGAGAAAATAACCCTGTGTCAACGTGAAATTCACAACAAGGCCGTAGCATGCGATAGTCTGTCGAAACCGCAACCAATGTCCGCGATACAACCACCTCGACGGAGATAAAAACACAAACTACAACAGAAAAAAACTTGAAAGAGCCCATTTGTAATGAGGAAAGCAGGGATAAGCAACGCCAGGCTGGCGACACACATGGCAGGCAGGAATAAGTACAACAAAAGCCTTAAAAAAAGCAACAATCCAAACAGAAAACAACAGCCAGGCACAATGGAGGCAACCCGAGCCAGCATACAACTCCACAAACCCCCCACGCTGGGCACCGCCCCCAAGCCCACGGACCACGCACGCAACTTGGGCTTCATCCTAGACTCATCCCTTACGATGACCAAACAAGTCAATGCCATCTCGTCATCTTGCTTCAACACCCCGCGCATGTTCCGAAAGATCTTCCGGTGGATTCCCACCGAAACCATAAAGACGGTCACCCAGGTCCTCGTTACCAGCCGACTGGACTACGGGAACGCCCTCTACGCTGGAACCCCAGCCAAACAACAGAGAAGACTCCAGCGCATACAGAACGCTTCGGCACGACTCATCCTGGACATCCCCCGCCACAGCCACATCTCTGCCCATCTGAGAGACCTGCACTGGCTCCCCGTCAGCAAGAGGATCACGTTCAGACTCACCCATGCACACAAGGCTCTCCACGACATGGGCCCCAATTACCTCAACAACCGCCTCACATTCTACACACCCACCCGCCAGCTCAGATCCGCGAGCCTCGCCCTCGCCACCGTCCCACGGATTCGCAGAACGACCACCGGAGGAAGATCTTTCTCCTACCTGGCGGCCAAGACATGGAACTCCCTCCCCATCCACCTCCGGCTGACCCAGGACCACCTCTCCTTCAGGAAGCAACTCAAGACCTGGCTCTTCGAGCAGTAGCAGCAACCCCCCCCCCCTCTCTCCTCCCAGCGCCTTGAGACCCTAGCGGGTGAGTAGCGCGCTCTATAAATGTGTTTGATTGATTGATTGGCAACAAAACATTGTACATGTCAGGCCATCACGGACAAGGTGAATGCAGCCTGAGAGCAGAGGTGGACAATGGAAGAAAACCAGAATACCCGGAATGATGCAAAATGCACAAACAATCAAAAACACTCCAACAACAAGAAGGCAGCAATGCACACCGGAGGTGGGAGGCCAGCGCCACACCAGGAGCTGGATGACAAGGTATCGACCACATCAGTCTGGAGACGGTGGCAGTACCATGGACAGGACACTGAACAAAACAGACACAACAGCAACAGGGAGAGGAACCGAAAGAGACTGAGGGAGATGGGCACAATGGCGCACATGCACAATTAAGCTCAACACCAATGCATACAGACCATGCCCAAGAGGGACAACACCAACCAAGAGCACAAGTCACACAACCGGGCAATATCACACCACAGAACAAGCACAAAAGTGGAAACCACTCTGCCTGAAGGGGAGAAGGGTGAGCCAAATCAGAGCTGAAGGGACATCTCGCACACAATGCAGCACACACACATAGGAGGCAGAACACCACAACCTCGAACACAATTTGGCACAAACACCAACATTTGTATAACCGAACACAGGACACAAATTCACCCACCTGGCACGTGTAAACAGCCACAAGCATCTGGCTAAGCACGACACATGGACGTGACAATGCACAAGTACAAACCCACAGTCCTGATGGGGTAGCAATGCATGTATGGCAGGGAGCCAGAGAGTTTGTGACGCACACATTGGCATACAAATCAAGACACAACACAGTTGGAGACAAGTTAAAGTGTGGAAACTTTATCAACAAGTGCGTGCCAGTATGGCCAAGAGAAGTGCCACCATATGCAGACCAATGCAGCAGCATGCCTGAATGAGGAATGTAGGGCAGCACCCATGTCCACCTCGGGGGAGTCCATCACCAACACAATTTCGTGCCAACCCAAGTCGGTTGTCTGCGCATGGATCATGAGTCCAGGCAAAAGCAGCCATGTCCACTGTCGTCTTGAGACATGTGACCAGATTCCCAACATGCAAACAGGCATTGGGACACGTGCAATGGGTCACATCCAGTTGTGGCTGTGGGTACCTTGTTACTCGTCCATGAACGTGATTGCAGCTGCATAAGCCAATATCTCCAATGAGCGCTCGCCGTCCACCACATCTGACATGTTGTCAACGTAATCTATCAGCAGACCTGGACAGATGTGCTGAGTCCAACCACTGGCCCCAATTTGCACCAAAGCCCAATCGGGTAGTGGCACAATGTGCTCACTGCACACAATGACTCATACAATCTCCCAGGTCCAGTGTCCAGCCTGCATGCCAAACCTCCATGCATGCCGCAAAAGGGGCATCACAGTTCCACTCCTGCTCATGGACCAACAGGGGGCGCACAGACATGTCATAATCCAGGTCAGCTACCGTTATGTTGGAGAGGCAGGCATCCATGGACCACTCGAAAATGCACGAGCTACAATGCAACACAGGCTGAATGCAGGTGACGTCCGTTAGGCGGACCTCAGCTGGTAACTGATCCCCAATACGGCCAACGGCAGTGCCCCCAGTACATGCAGCAGACGTGCACGGGACAGGTCCACCTGACTGGATCCGGGCATATGTTCGGGATGGTATGCCATGGCGTCAGTGGCTCTACTAGAAGCGATACTGGCTTGCCCTGCGCCAGTCCTGTGGATGAAATGGCACAGCCTGGTGCAATGAGCAGTGTCTGGGTGCAGGTCTAGGGTGGGGCGGGAGTATGTGTGAAGGCCATTTCATGCACGCCAACTACGACCAAGGACTTTTTTGTGTGGAATGTGTACACGTTGGTCTCACTTCGGGAAGTGAGACGTGTGGGTATCTGTTGGGGGGTGCTGGCCATATGCCAGTTCCTGCTCGGAGCTACGGATGTGGTACCGCCTGATAGTTCACACATAGGACCTTTCATACGTCCAGTTACTTCACCATCTGCATCCATAAAGGAGATGCACAGAGCCTGGTGTCGGTGTGGTGGGATGTCTAAGACCCTGGGAACACCGTGACATTGGCCTTTGAAGGTGTGGGGCCACGTGAGCTTAGGCCAATGGACCAGACAGGGCAGACACAGGTGTACAGCCCATGGCTGGCTGGGATAGCGCTGCAACTGAGCCCATGCAAAAACAACAGTTGATGGACAGAATGCAGAACAATGTCATATATTCACCCCAGTACAGAGATCTGGGCCTAAATCCATCGTTTTTTTGCTCACCATGCCATTCCAGTTTGAACCTAGCCTTATGCAAATCAGTCTTGACCCTGTGCCCCACAGGAACAGTCCAGTCTGAACTGCCAAGCCAGGTCCTCCCTGGACTTGAAGCAAGCATCCTAGGACCGGTCTCGGACTTTCAGCCCTCATCAGCCAGGATAGCTTGATTCCAGTGGCATGGAGAGCACAGGACTCACGTCTGAGCATACCCGTCCCACTCGAGGTGATAAATGCAAAAGCAACAGTTAATGGATAGAATGAAGAACAATGTCATACATTCACCCCAGTACAGAGATCTTGGCCTAAATCTACAGTTTTTTTGCTCACCATGCCATTCCAGTTTGAACCTAGCCATATGCAAATCAGTCTTGACCCTGTGCCCCATGGGAACAGTCCAGCCCGAACTGCCAAGCCAGGTCCTCCCTGGACTGGAAACAAGCATCCTAGGTCCGGTTTCTGGCTTTCAGCCCTCATCAGCCAGGATAGCTTGATTCCAGTGGCATGGAGAGCAGGCAAATGAGTCATGCATCCACAGGGCTGATAAATCAGACACTTGGCATGCATCTGCCAAAACCCTGTGTAATTTAGCGCTCCTATATGTCCCTGTCCACGTGGACCCACCCACCTGGGGCATGTTACATTGCAACATGGACTACTGTGACCCTGGTGGCAACTACACCCCAACACAGAGACACGCTTACCAGGTCTGAGCCATGACCTGCTCCTCCTGCCAATTCTGCACAGTCCTGCGCTGACCTGACGTACTCCGGACCAACACACGCCACTTGTGCATGCAGGGGGGTGCGTGCAAATCTACATGTCCAGGATCACTGCCAACGCTGAGGTGACATTGTAACATCCGCTGAAGACAGCACACTGTGATGCTTCAGGGCCCGTGCCCATCATGCTGACACAATGACCACACTGACACACTTGCTCAGATGTTGTGAGTGGCCACATGCACGTGCACACGCCCACATTATATAGCAGGCACACATACTGATTGACACCTATGTTGGATATGTGTGGGGTGTGTGCACACCAGCAGGCGAGGGCTGCCTGGTGCTGTCACAAATCAACAGCAGTGTACATCACAAAGGACACAACCATTCAATCATAAAGGCCCCATGACTTCTGCTGCACAAAGTTAGTAGCCCCGGATGCACAGCGGCCTGCATGGGCCTACCACCACGGCACACTGACTTGTGGGGCACTGGGACAGAGCAGGATCTCATAGATGTGAAATGAGCTTTCCACGGAATGTCTCGGTGGACAGTGGAAAGAGTACCTCCTGGGCATGATGCAGAGTCCATGACCAAAGGTGCAACAGTCACAATGGGGGAGACGTATGAAACAGACACATGTCAGACACCAAGTCCGGTCCAGCATGTGGAAGATGCAGGAAACCACCAGGCCATGGACTCAGATGCCACCAAGGTACAACCAAAAAGTGCCCATGACTCATTGCGCACAGAGTTAGTGGCACCAGTGCTATTTGTGATGCAGGCTGCGATGAGGCATGTCTAATGGTGTGGACTCCTCCACATCTTACCCAAGGCGGGGTTCCACATGTGTGACCTACTGGACCGCAGTGTAGACCAGAGGCAGCGCAGGGCCACAGACACATGGCGTTGATGTGCCCAAGACCACCGTCACAGAGGTCATCGATTATTTCTGAATAAGGGTCCCGAACGTGACCAGCACATAGTCAGTGGCTCCTGATGCACTGCGCCTGGAACAGGCACACCGCCACAGGATGGTGACTTGCGGTGAACCGGGCTGATGTCACCAGGTCAGTCATTGTAAGTGTACAAACACCTCAGTGACTCTGATCCGACTTTTATCGGGACTGAGCCGCATCTTCCTCTTACTCCTCTCTGTGCTTTCACTGGTGGGGACTGTGTCATTTATGAGTCAAGACTAGTTCTGGATGTGGGACCGAATGGTCCACAGGGTTGGCTTGGGCACTCATCCACGTGTGGCTTTCTGGAGTTGAACAGAGTTAGTGGCACCTCGTGTGTCTGGCTTGCGTTGCACAGAGTCAGTGGCAGCTTGTGTGGCCAGCTGGCGTTGCAAAGGGTTAATGGTACCTCTTGTGGCCAGCTGGCGTTGAACAGAGTTAGTGACAACTCGTGTGGCCAGCCTGCCATATGGAATTATGCCTCACTTATCGAAGGGGGTCTGGTGCTGTGGCTGCAGCCACTGATTTGAGGTCACTGCCATTCAGGACTCAGGACACAGTTCCACATGTGGAACCTATTGGGCCGCAGCAGAGGTGCTTGGAGCTTACACTGGCATGTGGTGGGCCCTGTTTGCCACACACCGGTGTAGGCAGATAAGCGGAGGCTCCTTGGTGCACTGGGGCAGGCATGGTGGGTCTGGGGACCGGTGGCCCAAGGATCACAGGCTATCAGGGCCACAGGTCCCGCCATGCTCGGCGCAGGACTAGTGGCAGGCTGAGAGGTGGTGCCCTGGCTGACGCGTGTTCCATTCTGAATGAGAACCAAGTCCAGGGCGATGAGCCTTTTGTTCACACCCCTACACAGGCCTGGCATACGCAGGTCCAACCCACTATGCACGTGCATGCAGGGGGGTCATAATGTGCGACATTTCCACGTTCTGCCCCACAACCTCTGGGGACATGGTAGCATCCACTGGCCACCTCAGTCCTTACACCAGCAGTTGATCTCCACATGGCCATTTCCGTGGTTTGCACTCTGTGGTCTGTCCAGCAGCTCCACGCCACACCTGGTATTGGGTAGGTTCACATTCCTTTGTCACTCGCCGCTCTCGCACATGCCTGCTCCATGCCCCTCCTCACATCCTGCTATTGTGTGTCTGTGGTGCCATGCCATGGCTGGGTTGTGGCCATTGCAAGGCTGGACTCACTATGGAGTCGTGTTGGCATGTTGTGCGTCATGTTGGTTGTGATTGTGCTGCGTGCCCATTGGCAGTGTCGTGAGTTGCATGACTGTGGGTGACAGGTGCATTTCAGGTGGGCCCGCTGTTTTTGTGTACGCTGACTCTGTGGTGTTCCGAGGGGGAGGCGAGACGGGTCCTGGGGGTGGTGGCAGGTTTGGGGTGGTTGCAGTCAGTGTTGTGGCTCTCATGGGTATCCGCGTTGCATGATCATTGTCCCCATGGCATCTGTGGGTCTTCCGGTGTGGCTCTTGGCTGGGCTCCCTTTCATGCTGCAGGTTGGGTCCTGCTTTAAACCAGCAATGAGCAGGTATTATTTCCCTGCAGCTACCGTGGCTTATCGCCTGTTTTTGTTTGGCATCGTGGATCTTGCATTTCGTTGTGAAAGTGGTAATGTGGATTTTTCATGTGTTTTTGCACGGATCGCCTACTCTGCATCTCATTAGGGCTATTTGGTGGTGTCCACCGTGGTGATACATTTTGGGGCAGTAATCGAGGGAATACTAGCGATGTCTGCAGTTTGCACCAGCTTTGAATGTGGTGATTCTACCTCCACATTTGTTGCGTTAGGGTGGGGATAAATTGGAGTTGTGTCCTTGTGAATACCCCCCTTCATATTTTCTAAGCTTCATGCGCCTTAACTATGAAGGAACTTTTCCGCCACCATTGACGAGCCCATTTCTAGGCAAATGATTAATGACAGTTAGTCTGCAATAAACAGCATTAATCATTTCTTGCCCCATATCTAATGAATTCAATTCAAATAAAGGAAACACTGAAGAGGGCTATCTTTTTAAAAGATCAGGCTTTATCCACCTACACATATTAATAGGTACTTTCTATTAAGGCTGAGGAGGATAAATCCTTATCACCACAAACCGCTCTATTCAAAGGTGATAAAGGACCCATGGGCACATACAAGAAAACTACTAAGAAGACCCAGTAAATAGGTACCAACCTAGAACATTGGTGAGGCCATCTTATACGGTTCTTACGAAAGTAGTATGACTGAGCATTAGATCAACAAAACGTCACAATAAAGAGAGTGAGTCTACTAATATCATCAGTAAATGTTGGTTTTTGGCTAGCTCACAGTAACACATCTAAACTCCTAACCTTGAAGAGTAATAGATGTTATCAGTAACATCGAACATGACCACTCACATTCCCAAGAAATTTGTAGAAACAGATTTAAACCTTTTGTGGTTCCTTTTGCATGTCCAATGTGTCACAAAGACAAGATACAAAAATACATTTTCTAATATTTATGGAAAAGATCTAATCCTTGTAAATAAAACATGAGCTACGATTATTTAGCAGATGAAACACATCATTGTTATAAGCATTATTATAATGGTGAAGAACACAATCAATCCAACCATGTTAATTTTACTCCTATCTATCACTAATACCTCCACACTAGTGAGAGCATGGTGGGAGTACCAATCTGCTAGACCTGTTGGAATAATCTAACTCCATACCTTGGTATATTGTGTCAGGAATCTGGACTTTGCATTGCATTAAAGAATGCACCCATCTGAGTGTCCAGGCCTGTGTACTTCTCTTGCACTGCTTTCTTCTTCCTTAGGATGGAGGTCGGGCCCAGCAGGGCTGCATCTCAGTCACAGCTCACAGCCGTTTTCATGGTAACTTCTTTAGTTAGTCTTGGTAGTAAGCATTGTCTCCTATGAGCACAAAAATATAACAAGGACTATGTATTCTAATACGGATCACCCTGGAACTAATGGTGCTGTCTACCAAGTGAAAATAGCTACCAGGCACTTTCTCGTATTAGGGGAAATGTCCCAACCGCCATTCGAAAAAGATGCTGAGTTAAAAGGAAAGCTAAAATGGAGCCTAAAAGTAAGCTCTACAACAAAGCCTGTCAAGGGAAAAATAGAATGTAGAGTATGGGAAAATGTCCCCAGCCCCTGCAAGAACAAGGAGCGTGGTTACACCATCCATGAGATTACCATGGACCGGACCCTGCATGAAGGGAAACATTTGTCTGCCCTGGGTTGTGAGCCTGGGCTCTCAGAGTTTCAAGATAAAGAAAGACCCATCTAGGCTGAATGTCTTCAGTGTGAAGGCTGGGAAACAACCTAAGAGAGCCATCATGAAGCACATACAGATCTTCTGGGAGGACGATGTCCTCCAGAGCGAGCCACAATACATTGAACCTGGAGTTCTCTTGGGAATTAGACATGACCAAGGGTTACAGAGCTTTCTTGTCTGATTTAGAACATGATAACTATGACCAACATTCATGACAGGCTGTTGAGGTAATTCTACTAACCCCGAATAGGAACCAGTGTGAAGGAGTTCTGTCATTACTGTATGACCTGTTTGGCCAGTGGCAAGTCAGTTGTATTGTGTAATGCCCAAAATGTGCACCAGCGCTATCAGTATTACAGAAGGGCCCTCACAAGCTTCTGCAGCCTCTTCTGTAATACCCTTGTGCCCCAGTGGGTCATAAAGTAGGCACATACACTCTTTCCACCCCCAGTGCTGAATATATGATACGAGCCTAGATGCAAAACCATTCTCATCCCACAGTCCAAAAGGACAGTCTGACTTGGACTGGTAGGTCAAGTCCTCTTGGAAATGAAAACAAGAAACCACCCATGTTTTGGCCTTTTTATGCCTAAGCGTAACATGCAGCTACTGTTCTGTGGTACTGTGAGCTATGCAATTCACATCTGTTAATATCCTTCACACATATGTGGTTATTCTTTTTGGTATGCAGTGACAGATAATTACTTAAACCGGTTTTTGTTATCTATATATATCACTACATACCGAACATGAAGCACTTGAATGCCTGCTGGGAGGTTTATATGTTGAGAGAGGGACGGATTATAAATAGCTTTGCTAACATACTAAATATTAATATTGTCACCCCTGCACCTGCAACCTATCAGGCAGCCATTCGAGGACCATCTGCTATAACCAATAGTAGGACATTTACATACTACAATATGGCCCCCCAAAAACTATCTACCAGCTTTAGTCCGTTTGTCTGTCTGTGTTAAGTATCGTCTAGCTTCTTTATAGCGCACTTGGAACGTCAGACGCTGTCTTTAAAAACAGCGGAAACACACTCGGACCCGTTACTGCTGATCACTGACAGAACAGACCGCGGGACATAGGGCATCCACCGAAGTAAGTAAACACCCCAAATATCTTCTTATAAAAAAGCGGAGAGTGTCTAGTTTATCGAATTAGATGAAGGCCATTTGAACTATAGAGTCCCCTTTTCCCCTAAGGATTAACACAGATTGGTACGAACCATGTACTTTACAGCCAAGGTAAATGCTTTTACTAGACAACAAGACGTACTATACGCTATAAGCGGGACAATACAGTAATAGTGTTATTAAAAGTAATATTAAACAGCACAAAAAAGAGGTAAACTGCTTGCTTGTAACATAGTGATTATAGGTGTGGGAGACAAAATAGACAGTGTGCATAAATTCTAATACATACAAAATATATCAAAAGGAATGTATTATGCTTTTCGAAATATCACATGGAGACACGACAAGTCAGTCAGTCAATATTACTACAGTCACTATCATCTTAAAACAACATGGTTAGTTCGGTTTAAAATCATATTTAATTAAGATGTTTTAATAAGACCATGTTTAAAAAAAATACAAAATAAAATTGGGAGCACAAAATAGGTGTTAAAAAACCCAGTAGTGATGAAGATTATACTGTAATGTGAATGTAAATTCCAAAATGTTTTATAACTATTATAAACTGATTAGGAGTTGTGTAAATAAAATGACATCACATATATTTATATATCTCTTTACCTTAGAGATAATGTGAAGGCGAAACAACACCACAAAGGGTCCTGAACCTTGTTTACAATCATCGCTATATAAGCCAATACAAACGCCTTTTGGTAAGCGAACAGTCAAACTATCTATATTGATGACATTAAGTATACTTTTGTTATAATAATTGATTGTTTGTGATAGTAGTAATGGATTTTTTCATTTAGAGAACTCAAACAGAAGAGGAAAATTGCCATTGAATTTTCTGGTCCCGCAAGATGTAAAAAAATTCATACCTATCGTAAGTACAAGTGCAAATGTAAAAAACGATTTCTATACTTTGTAGAACTATACACAATATTAGAATCGGTAATCAATAATTTAACACCCGGGGTTTATCTTAACGTGCTGTTTTAGATCAGATATGCAGTTCGAGCAAACCCAAGAACAACAATTATATCTTTCGGATTAGAGTATTGGAACCGTGAAATCATACACACATAGGTACATATCTAATCTTTACCATCATAAATGTATTAAACCATAGGCTAGTTTCAGAATGAAACAATAGGACAAAAATGATTAATAACTAATAACAGAAGTAAAAAACCTCTCTCCCCTTCTCTCACACCCTCTTGCTATAACCGCCTGTTTTCCCCCTTCCCCCTCCTTTCAATCCTCCCTTTTACCAACCCTCCCCTCCCTCCCCACCTTCCCCCTACCTTTCTTCCACTTTATCCATATAATTACAGCTATTCAGAACAGACTGAAGCTCCTAGGACATATCACGACTTTGGAAGAATAAGTCCACTCAACTGATCCCGAAACTATACCCCAATATTGGACATCAAACCCTAATAGGTATTCCCTGGATAAGTAGTCATAGTTGTTGTATATATCTATTTCTTCTAATATTTGGGATAACAAGTTATCTTTCGTCACTCTTTTCTTTTCAAACCATATGGTTCACGTTGATCATACGAGGATTCTACACTGTGGGTGACTTTTCTTGGCATATAAGGATCTTTTTTCCTTAACATGATATTCTTTGTTTTGTGTAACCTTATCTGTGTAGGATGAAAGATATTTTTTGTTTTGTGTAACCTTATCCATGTAGGATGAAGGATATATATTATGGAATGATATATGGCGACAGGAAGAGTTAATGATATATACAGGCTCAAAAATTGTATATAGAGAATGAAAAACTAGATGTTCATAATTGTATCAAGAATTAAATCTCAGGCCTTTTAAATGTTGTCAATAAATGTTCTTATTGTGTTTATTGTACACTTTGTTATAGATATGTTGAGAAGGTTGCCCTGAAGAAGGCTCAAAAATGCAGAAACGTGCGTCGCTTGTTATCCGACCGACAACCATAGCAAAGAATTCCCTCTCCCAGTTTTTATATATGTACAGTATTGTTGTGTATTGTATGTATTGTATATATATTGTGTGTATATGTTGTAAATATATGAGGTTGCCTATTATAATTGAGTACAAATTGAAACATGAAACGAATAACTAATAGAAAAAGAAAAAAATAATTACCTAAAAGAAGAAACTATTTAAAAAGAATAAACAAATAAAATATAGTTTTGTATCAATTAGAAGTGTTTTGTATAATATGTGCACATGTAGTCTGTAAGTGACCCTATCTAAAATTAGGCCTGTGATGCAAATGTAATAGCATACTTATTTACCCCATGTGAACATGCATTCCGTTTGATCGCGTCGTATTTGCAGGTCCTTAACAGACGACATTAGGTCGGTCGGTTACAGTTCATGACCGATGTCCGACATCAGAATCGGCCCCTGAGTGTTAAAATTGTAATCCCTTCTTTGATTGATTTATTTAATGTATTTATTCTCAGCTCATGTTTGTTGAACAGCTTTAAATGTGCTTTGAATTGCACACTTTCTTGTTCTTGTTGCTTCCTTTGTTACTACTGAGCAGGGCACAGATATTCTCATGATAAATTCTTTGTAACAGTGTATGCAAATCAGGTGTAAAACTACATGTGACCCGATGGTTGTGAATTGAATTTGTAAGTGACATAATCGAATATTATCATATCTAAATATTCAAAGTTTTGACACAAGGTCACACTATGACTCAAGCTTATATTAGAAATTACACTTTCACATCCTCCTGTCTAGGGGAACATGACGTAGGCTCTCCTCTGACGCTGAATCAACAACAACAAAAAAACGTCACACAGAAGGTGAACAATAAACTATGCAGGTGATAGGCCTGAACAGAACATGCCATTTGACTAGTACTGAGTAAACTTGAGCAACAATATAAGGAGAAATGTACAGTTCCAGCACTGCATTTTGAGTTAGAATATTTGTCATCCTTTATATTGCTGGTGTACCAAAATATCCATCATGTGAAAATTGAAGGTAAGTTTAAAATTTGTTATCACTAATGTCAAAGTATCAAATAGCAATTACTTACATTATTGTAGTATTCAATATAGATTTTTTTGTCATTTTTTATATTAGGTTAGTTTTGTTCAATATTTTGCATTATCTTAATGTTTAAATTTTTTATCAGATTATTTACTTTTGTAGTGTGGATTGGCTTTAAAAAATATTTGTACATTTTCTTATTGCTTAGAATTGTTGTGAGTTTCTAATAATGTATTGCAATTAAAAAATAATTTCAAATATTTCGTTTTTTTTTGGTTAATAGTTTTTATGGGGCTCCTCTGTGGGTAGTGTACTAGAATCCTCATTTTATTAAAAAAAATCTATATATTAAATATTAATATTAAATTTCATTTTGAAAATATATTTAAATGGTTATGCATTAAGGGTAGTGCTTTTCAGCTCATAGCTTTCGTTATTGGTTGGATCGTGTTTTAAAGTGTGTTTATTTTAGAAATATTAGAGTTTATTTGTTTATTCATTTGTATATATTTTCAGTTAATTTGTTAATTTTTCTTTTTCTAGTGAGATTTTGTTGTCTTTTGAGTATCTGGTGGGCATTTTTTTAAGTACAAATATATAAACACCTTTTTTATAATGCATACAGTGCATTATTTTAGATTTTTCTGGTTGCAATTTCTTATATTGAATGTATTTAATATTTGTTATGTATCATATTTGGTAAATTTTAACTGTGTTATATTTTAAAAGTCTAAGAAAACATTTTGAATTATGTTAATATTTAATAAGATAATTATACTTTTTGGTATTATAATGGTTTTGTATATTTCATTTTTCATAAAACATAATAAATATATGAGGTAGCATTTTACATCAGATATATGTATATAAATTATTATGTTTTTATTTTTTAATGTATTATACTTTTTATAATTTTTTATTTAGATATATTTTCAGTTTGTATTCAGTTTTTATTTGTATGTCGTTTTCTTATTAATTCATTTTTAATGTTTTGATCTTCCTTAAATTTAGTTTGGTTTAAAGTTAAAATAGTAAAACTGACCAGACCAACTATAGGCAACTGCCCTAATGTTTCTGTTGTTTGGAATTGAATTAGTCAATTTCTCTTTAATTTGGAAAATAAGGACGTTTACATACCCATTGCAACTTCCTTACCTTGCTAAACTCTTGGAAAATGCACTCTTCTCCCAGACATATAATTTAATTGAATCAAAAAATCGGTTACATTCACTAGAGGTGAGATCCATCTAGGACATAGAGCTGAACTTGCAGTGGTATCAATCCCAGAATAGTTGTACAGCTGTGATGCTATTCAGGCCACTTTGATTCTTTCTAGATTTTTCTGCAATGTTTGATTAGGTGAACCATTAGATTGTCTTGAATCACCTGGAAAAAATAATTAATCAAGAACACTGGTGGAGCACATTGTTCTAGTTTATTGACTGACAAAACACAAGAAGTGGCTATCACTACCTTCTCTTCTTCCAACAGAAGCTTCATTGTGTCCCCCTCTTTTATAAAAATGTTATGTGACTGCACTCACTGGCAGATCTCATTTAGTCCATTGGCCCTGACCTTTCAATGTATGGGGATGACACTTCAGGCCCAATTCCGATCTCGCTTGGAAGGACCCCGAATGCGATCTGGCCGTAAAAAGTACAAGCCATACACATGTTCTATGTCCGACTCGTGCAGCTGTACGAGCGTGCAAGTACGATGCAAGAAATGCAAAATCGCCAATCGAATTGTTTCTGGGTCCGAATCTCTCCATACGCCTCGTTCGTAAGCAAACTGTGCCATGCAATGGAGGCGAATTCCGACCGAGCCAGTACGATGCACGCCTCGGACAGCCAGATCGAGCCGAAGTTTCTGGCTTGCAAAACGTCCCAGTAGCTGCCTTTGGGGGTCTGCGTCGGCCCCCCCGTCATCGCAGCCTTACAACTCTGACATGGTCTTCCCAACACAGGAATGTAAGGTGCGAATGGCACCAATGCGAAACCCACTGTGGGGGGCGCCCTTGCGCGAGACGTACTCATTCAGTCAATGGGAGCCCATGTACGTGTGGTACAACCGGCTCCCGTTGACTTCGATGGGAGTCCGACTGAACCGGGTCCGGCAGCATGTGGCTCGGTCAGAAAACAATCAGGATCTGGCTCGGCCAGAGAACTTTCCAACCCAGATGGGAATCGGCCCCTTAGTGGCATATCTATGAAAACAAACTCATCACTGCAGTAACACAGCGTTGCGCCAGAAAAAGTTGTGCTGCGGTGCGACACTTCCTCATGACAAGAATGCATCAGATTTACACCATGCCAAATGGTCCCAATGTGCGTAAAAAATGTTGACGCATCTGTGGGCGGATGCCGCAAAGGATTGCTGCTGCTGCTGAAGTGATGCTCAGCTGATTAGCAGATCGTAAAGTAACCCTTGCATGCCACAAATCCACTTTGCGTCATATTGGAGTACATTGTGTGTAAGAAAGCCTCAAAAAGCGAATAATTGCAACAAAAAAACTTTTGCAAATCTCCAAATGCAAGAAATGGAGGAAGAATCAGGTACAAGCAGTGAGGGCAAAAACCCCAACACCAGCCAGAAAGAATTCCAGGGAAAGATGACGAGCAATTTCAGTGAGGAAGAGGACTACATTTTAATATCTGAGGTGAAAAAAAATCAACACCTTCTCTTTGTCACCTCCAAATGGCCATTAGGTTACAAGAAAGTAATTTAGGCAGTCCATAATTGATAACATTAACAGTGTAGGCCAAATAAAAAGGACAGTACAGAGTGCAAAAACTGCTGGCATAAGTTCAAGCGCGGAACCAACCAAGGAGAAATGGGCCAAAAACCTGAGGGCAGCACAGTGGACTGGAAGCGGGCCTGAGGACCAGAATAGGTCGGACCCATTGGAGGATAAGATGGCGTCAGCCATCCCAACAGTATTGGTGGAAGAAGTGGTAGGGCAGGACAGTGTTGGGGCTGAGGACCTGGAAGACCTACAGGGTAAGTGATAACAAGGGACAATGTGGCTTAAACTGTCATGCATCGCAGAACACACACTTTCAGTGCTGCATTGTGTGCAAGGGAAAGTGCAAAAATGTCTCACATGTTTGCTCATAAATGACAAAAATGTAATTTTGCTTTGCTAGGACAAAACTGTCCTGCCCAGCCTAGCCCTGCCAACGTTTGTGAGGTTCATGCATGATGTGCTGCCCCAGTCCAGATTTTTCTTTGAATATTGTGACTTTTAGTGTCATTTACGACATGAGTAAGCAGCCCTACAAGTCCCACAATACAAAGCACTAAACCTGCACTGTAGCAAAACAGCATGCTTGTGACTAGGAAATCTGCACTCCCTAATTGTGACAATGGGTGAACACCCTAAATATCGATTCCAAAATATAGATTGCCCAAAATATCGAATTAAAAATATAGACAGCCAGAATATCGAATTACTAAAATATAGACAGCCCAGAATATTGAATCTAGGGTATGAAATATCGAATTCCATAATATCGAATTTAAAATATCCGATTTCCATAATATATATTTTTTTGTGTTATGTATGTTAGTATATGTTTTAAGTTATGTATTAATTTTGTAATGTATGTTTAATTTTTTTAAAGTAATGAATGTTAGGTAATTTAATGTTTGCGTAATTCAATTCCATAGCAGGTTGTGGGTTTATAGGGGTATAGGGTGGGAAGTAATTTAATTATAGTAAATTAAATATTCATTTGTATTTATATGTATTGATAATTAATTGATTGATAATTAATTTTTAATTGGTCATTATTTTTTATGACTTGGTAATTAAATTGTATTAATTGGTAAATAATTTTTATTAATTGATTAATCGATAATTATGTTAATTGTATTTATTTGGAGCGGGTTGTGGGTTTATAGGGGAATAGGGTGGGAACTGATTTAATTGTAATAAAGTTAAAATAATGTTTTAATTATATGTATTGATAATTAATTGATAATTAATTATTAATTGGTAATTAATTTTTATTAATTAGTAATCAATTTTTAATTGGTAATTAATGTATATTAATTGGTAATTATTTTTAATTAATTTTTTATTGGATTTGGTAATTCATTTAATTCTTTTAAACATTAAATCATTACTTTCCCTACTGTTGCACTCCCTGGAGTTGAAATAGTAACTTTTACCCTCCGGCTATCCAGCGCTTTCCCTACTGTTGCACTCGATGGAGTGGGAATAGTCATTTTTATCCCCCGCTATCCTACGCTTACCCTACTGTCGCACTCTTTGGAGTGGGAATAGTAATTTTTACCCCTAAGCTATACAACGTTTTCACTACTGTTGTACACACTAGAGTGGGAATAGTAATTATTACCCTCCCGCTATCCAACGCTTTCCCTACTGTTGCACTCTCTGGAATGGCAATCGTAATTTTTACCCTCCCGCTATCCCATGCTTTCCCTACTGTTGCACTTTTTGGAATGGGAATAGTAATTTTTACCACTACGCTATCCAATGCTTTCCCTATTGTTGCACTCACTGGAGTGGGAATGGTAATTTTTACCCCTACGCTATCCAAACCTTTCCCTACTGTTGCACTCTCTGGAGTGGGAATAGTAATTTTTACCCCTCCGCTATCCAACGCTTTCCCTACTGTTGCACTCTTTGGAGTGAGAATAGTAATTTTTACCCCAACGCTTTACCTACTATTGCATTCACTGGAGTGGGAATAGTCATTTTTACCCTCTCGCTATCCAACAAATTCTCTACTTTGTTTTACATTACATTTATTATTTTTATGTTTTAAGATTTTTTACATTATTTTATGTTTTATTTAATTGTTTTTAATATTTAATTATATTTTTAAAAAATCGATATTTTAGTACTTACCTGTTTGTAGATAGGGATTCTATATTTTGTCTTCAATATTTTGGAGTCGATATTTTGGGCATTCTATATTATGTCCCTCGATATTAAGTCACTGAACCGTGACAATGCATGTCCCCTTTCACCATGAGGCAAGTGTGCATGTCTTGGGCCTACAGCAAACATTTTTAGGGGTGGGGGTGAAAGCTAGTGATGCACACCAGACGTACATGAGGGTTTGTTGGCAGTATACATGGTATGTGAGCTTGGTGGACCCCTGGCAGTGTACTGCCATGTAGGTGTGGTTGAGCACATTGAACTGGCAGTGCGTTTGAATGGGAAGCCATTGGATGTCAAGGAGAGGAGGTGTGATGTGTGTGCAGCAACATAGCTTGAGTGATAGTCATGCACTGCTGTGTGTTTTATAGTTTCCCACTTGTGCAGCAGCTCTAAAGGTATGCCTTAGAGTGGGGGCAATGGTGTACCACATTCTACATGTGATGTGGGCTTGGGTGATGGTGTAGCTGGTGTCAGTAGGGAGTCAAAAACAGAAAAGTCTGACTATGCTATGTATGTCAAAGCTGGAGGATGTGAAATAGGGAATTTTGAAGTGTAAGGTCAGCTAGATGTCCAGGATAATGAGCAGGTTAAAGGGGTGCTTGGAGGTTGAGGTGTTTGGGCCTAGTCATATGGGAAACTAGGGTAGGTACCCATTACAGTATATCCTCACTAATATTTGGTGTGGTTCAGCATTACTCATACCTTGCACGTACAGGTAGGCCTGTTTGTCAATTGCATGATATAACACTTGTAGGTGGTGTAGGTGTGTCCTGAGAGTCAATGTATCATCTGGGTGTCATTACTGTGTGGGCGGATGTTTGGCCCCTGGGCCTGAACGATGATTGACAGATGAGCTATGTACAGCAGAGTGAGTGGGGCTGAGTGAAGAGACTTGTGCATCTCTGCCAATATGAGGAAATGGAGTGTGCATCAATGGTTGCATATTTCCAAGTGTGATGTGCAATGTTCCCTCTAATATTTTTCCTCTGTGTGCAGCAGTGGAGGGTCTCTGTGCGCTGCAACCATGGCTATGTGCACCAGGAACCGAACCGCGCCTGGCTGCGGCGCCAAATGGCACTCAAAAAAGTTTACTTTAAAAAGGGAAAAGATAGTGCATTTTCACACATACAGCGCCGCAATAAGGTTCTTAAGGGCAGTTTGCAAATTGGATAAGCACGCCATGACATGAATTGGTTACACTGGCAAGTACACTTCAAGTTTAGAAAAGCACAAGACTTCAATGGTGGTACCATCATAACATTTTAATAAATATTCTTAACTGGAGCACAGTTCATTGGGTGGGGAAATGTTGCCATCCTATACAATATCACATATACACAAGAAGGGAGAGAGCTGTTCAGACACGTCAAGTGGCGTCACTAGATGGGTGACAGGGTTGCTTCTCATGGCGATCCTTGCCATTTTTCCAGTGCTGATAAACTCGGTCTAGGTCAACTTTCCAATTCAGGAGGTAGGCCTTTGTCCTCATCAGCATGTCCAAATGCTTCTACTCTAGTCTATTCCTCAATTTTGCTCTTGATAGTATTCATGAGGCTGAATCCTCGTTCACAGTCTGCACTAGATGCTTGAAATGTTGCGCAGACATAAACAAGCTGAGACACCACACTATCCTGAGCAGCATTGCGTACAGTGAAAGTCCCCATGTCTTGAAAGGTGGTAAATAACCCATCCTTATCATGTTCTGCCACCACATATTTATACTGTGCCTCGGCCTGGTCACCTCAACGCTCCTAGTACCTCCTGCTCCTGCCACCTGCCTCCTGCTGCTGTGCCTGCCTGCCTGCTCGCCTACACTGTCAGCGAGCACCCCAGCCGCCGCCGGGCCGCCCGCCAAGCCCACACTCGCTTTCCCGCTGCTGCCTGCCTGCGGCCCCGCCCCCGCCAGCTGATTGGATCCCACGCTCCCGCCTCCCAGCTGACCCGCCCTCCCTGCTCCCTTCTTATGATGCCTCCTCAGCGACCGCGCAGCGGACGCGTGCAGCGGGAGCACCGAATGAGCGCCAAAGGTGCGCCAAAGGTAAGCCCATCTGCGCCCGTCCGTGCCTGGACCGTGCCCAGTGCCAGGACCCCTGGCCCCCGCAGACTCCAGCCCACCCGCTGGACCTACGACGCCACCGAACTCTAAGCACTCAACGCCGGCCGAACCCCGGGTTGCTACCGAGCCACCCCGAGACGCACCCACGGACCCTTCTGCTGCCACTCCTGCAAGTTCGCCTGCATCCGGACCTGCACTACTCCAGCACTGACCAAGACCACGACGCGCAACAGCAGCAGCCACCTCAAGTGCATCCTGCTCAACACCCGCTCCGTCCACAGACACGCCGTCGAGCTCTGGAACCTGCTCGACATCACAGGCCCAGACGTCACCTTCCTCACGGAAACCTGGATGAACGCCTCCTCAGCGCCCAACATCGCCATCGCCATCCCAGACGGCTACAAGATCATCCGGAGGGACCGCGTCAACCAGACTGGAGGAGGCATCGCCATCGTCCACAAGAACACCATCTGCATCACGACCAACACCGACGACACCCTCGCACCCGCCGAGCACCTCCACTTCCAGATCCACACCGACCCAAAGATGACCCTCAGAGGCACCCTCATCTACAGACCCCCAGTACCACGCACACAATTCAGCAAAGACATCGCCAACTTCGTCAGCCCGCACGCCCTCCTCTCCGCTGACTACATCCTCCTCGGGGACCTCAACTTCCACCTGGAGAACAACAACAACCGCAACACCACCACCCTGCTGGACAACCTCGCAAACCTCGGACTCAAGCAGCTGGTGACCACCCCCACCCACTATGCCGGACACAGACCTTACCCTGTCTTCTCATCCAGCAAGGACATCACCTTCAGCCACGCCACCGGACTCCACTGGACGGACCACAGCTGCGTCCACTTCAGCTTCAGAAGGACCACGATCCACCACCACCAGTAACAGGTTGCACGCAGAAGCTGGAACAAGATCACAGCCGACCAGCTCGCAACTTCCCTGAGCAAGAACCCACACACCAGCGCAACGAACCCCAGCGAAGCGGCCACCAACCTCACGAAGTGGATCAGCGACTGCGCAGACGACCTCGCCCCTCTGAGGACCCAGCTTAGCAGACCCGGCAGCAAGAAAGCCCCATGGTTCACCGACGAACTCAAGAGCTCCAAGAAGAACTGCAGAGCCCCCGAGAAAGCCTGGCCCAAAGACCCAACACCGGACAACATGACTGCCCTCAAACTCGCCACCCGAAAACACCACCAACTGATCCACGCCACCAAGAAAACTGCATTCAAGGAACGCTTGGACAACAACGCACACAACAGCAAGGAACTCTTCAACATCGTTAAAGAGCTCTCCAACCCCAATGCCGGAAACAACAACATCACCCCTTCGCAAGACCTCTGCAACTCCCTCGCCTCCTACTTCCACAACAATATCGCGGACATACACAACAGCTTCAGCATTCAACCGACGCACGTCACGACCGAACCAGCGCCCCCCACCACCACCCTCCGCGCCTGGACCCCGATCAGCACCGAAGACACCGTCCGCACGATGAACTCCATCCACTCCTGATCTCCATCCGACCCCTGCCCTCACCACGTCTTCAACAAGGCCGACACTGTCATCGCACCCTACCTGCAGGACATCATCAACACATCCTTCAACACCGCTACCTTCCCGGAGAGCTGGAAGCACGCCGAACTCAGCGCTCTACTTAAGAAACCATCAGCCGACCCCACCGACCTCAAGAACTACCGCCCCATCTCGCTGCTCCCGTTTCCTGCAAAAGTCACTGAGAAGACCGTCAACAGGCAGCTGGCCGCCTTCCTTGAGACGAACGGATCCCTCGACCTCTCGCAGTCTGGCTTCCGGGCCAACCACAGCACCGAGACCGCCCTGATTGCAGCCACCGATGACATCCGAACCCTGCTCGACAACGGAGAAACAGCGGCCCTCATCCTCCTAGACCTCTCTGCGGCCTTCGACACTGTCTGCCACCGTACCCTAGTACAGCGCCTCAGCAACGTCGGAATCCAGGAGAAGGCACTGGAGTGGATCATCTCCTTCCTTGCTGGAAGGACACAGAGAGTCCGCCTCCCCCGTTCAGATCAGAAGCCACCAAAGTCATCTGCGGCGTTCCTCAAGGCTCCTCGCTCAGCCCTACCCTCTTCAACGTCTACATAAGCCCCCTCGCAGCCATCGCATGCCAGCACAACCTCAACATCATCTCCTACGCCGACGACACCCAGCTGATCCTCTCCCTCACCAACGACCCCACCACCGCCAGAGCCAACCTACACGAAGGGATGAAAGAGGTAGCCGAATGGATGAAGATCAGCCGCCTGAAACTGAACTCGGACAAGACGGAAGTCCTCATTCTGGGATCTTCATCCTTCGCCTGGGACGACTCCTGGTGGCCCCCCGCCCTAGGCAGCGCACCCAAACCGACAGACCACGCACGCAACCTGGGCGTCATCCTGGACTCCTCCCTCTCCATGACCAGACAAGTCAACGCCGTCTCCTTGACGTGCTTCAACATCCTGCGCATGCTACGAAAGATCTTCCGGTGGATCCCCACCGAGACCAGGAAGACGGTCACCCAGGCCCTCGTCACCAGCCGCCTGGACTACGGCAACTCCCTCTACGCCGGAACCACTGACAAACTCCAGAAGAGGCTCCAGCGGATCCAGAACGCCTCTGCACGACTCATCCTGGACATCCCCCGTCGCAACCACATCTCCGGACACCTGAGAGACCTGCACTGGCTCCCGGTCAACAAGAGAATCACCTTCCGTCTCCTCGCCCACGCACAAAAAGCCCTACACAACCAAGGCCCAGGATACCTCAACAGCCGCCTCAACTTCTACGATCCCAAACGCCAGCTTCGATCGACCAGCCATGCCCTCGCCGCCGTCCCCCGCATCCGAAGAGCCACCACAGGGGGAAGGTCCTTCTCCTACCTCGCCGCCAAGACTTGGAACTCCCTCCCGACCCACCTCCGCCTGACCCAGGACCACCTCGCCTTCAGGAAGCAGCTCAAGACCTAGCTGTTCGAGCAGTAGCGGACCCCCCTCCCCTAGCGCCTTGAGACCCTCCGGGTGAGTAGTGCGCTTTATAAATGCCTTGATTGATTGATTGATTGATAGTCTCTGTACTGTCGAACAACATCTTCTGGTGTTTCACAATCACCCAGGGCCAAGACATTTTTATACTTTTCAACAAGTCTTTCAATATTCTCAGTCCCAAAATCAAAATGCGATTGTGTGGCTCTTGCCTGGATCTCAAAACTTGCCCATTCTTTTAGCTCACCTTCAGGGAACCTTTTTTTTGCATGTGCTCACAAAGAAGGGAAACAAACGACAAAATTGGCCCACTGTCAAACTCTTGCCTTTCCTTGTACAACACACCATCAGCTCTCTTACATTGCTGCTCCAAAAGACAGTGTCCCCCAAATACTGTTGCTTAATTTGGCCAATCTTTGCTCTTGCATACTGTACAGCTTCAACAGTAGTTAAATAACTTTTTTGGAATAGTTTGCACAAAGATGCAAATTCACCCAGATTATCATTAAGTACTGCAAGGGAAATATGGTAGTTGGAGTCCGATAGCTTTTTATAACAATATTTAGCAATTGGATCATTCTCCTCAACTTTCTCATACTCAAAGTACTTAAGAACAGTCTCGTAATTACGAATTAGTGCACCAACAGCAAAATGCCTTGAAAGCCACCGGACTTCATTCAGTGGTCGAACAGAGACAACTTCACATTCAGTGACCGATGCAATTTCATCCAGCTTGGACTTCCTTGCAGGAGATCTGGAGAACACAGTTTAGACAGTCCTCAATAATGTCTCCATCTCTTTAATCATTGGAACCCTCTTCCAGGCATCATCAACTCCCAAATCTTCTAGATGGGCGACACAATGCTGCTCAACTAGATGAGGAATGGATTGTTTAAGGCGAGTAGCAACACCATTATTCTTCCCCAGCATCACAGACGCACCATCAGATGTGAACATGACCATTTTCATGAGGTCCAGTTTATTGGCAGTGTAGAATTCTTTCACAGCAGTAGTGATAGCCTCAGCATTACAGCTAGTGAGCTTCGCTATGCCCCCAAACTGCGTTTTGTGCGCAGTTGATGTTACAGGTCGGAACTTGAAGTACAGGATGAACATTTTTGTAACAGAAATATCTGTGCTCTCATCAATTATCAAGGTGTGATACAAAGCTTGCCGAAGTTCTGTCATAGCTTCACAGTGTATCACGCTATTGATGGCCTCAAGGAACTCAAAGGCATAGTTCTTGCTCCTCCATCTGTCTGGTATCTTCACATACAAAGCTAGGTGGTCATGGATGTCTTGTACAGATAACATTGAAGTGTTCATCTTGACTGCCAGCAACACGTTGTTGATGAGAATCTTTATCTCCTCAGGCATAGATCTTTCAACTACTTCCATTCTATTTGCTTTGTCAGTGGCAGTTTCTGTCAGCGTTGCCCGCACTCCAAAACCAAACCGGGCAGCAGCACTTCTGTTTCTCAATATCACCATGGCAGACTCGTGCACTTTGCTAAGTAGATGGCGTTTCATGTAGTCCAATTTCCAGCCATCACTGCATTTCTTCCCTGTGGAAAAGTCCCCAACAATCTTGACTTCGGCACATGCTTTGTAAATCAAGCCCATGTCTGGACTGTCTTGAAATAGTTCCCCGAGTTGCATGTGAACCTTGCTTCGTGACTTCTGTGTCTCAGCCTCCACAATTTCCTTTATCCACTCTTCCTTGAATACAAGGTAACATTTCTTCCTTTGTGGTGAAGCACTGCACTCTCAAGAAGTTACAGCTTTGCGCTTGAACATTTCCGTACCTGCCGGTTTGAGCCTGCTGTCCCACAAAGCCTGCAAAATAAGGAAACATGGCTTACGTGACGCCTAGCTCATGAATGCAATCTGTTATACTACAATGTTCAAGATGCACCACAGTTTAACTCAACCCAACAATTACCTCTTCGGCTTGCACTCATGTGCGCCTGTTTAAATGTTTGGGGTTCTGGCTGTGAAACCTGCAACAGAAGAAAACATGGGTAAGTATATATGGTACTACAATGTTCAAGATGCACCACAGTTTACCTCAACCCAACAATTAGCTCTTCTGCCTGCACTCACGTGCGCCTGTTTAAATGTAAGGGGTTCTGGCTGTGAAACCTGCAACAGAAGAAACCATGGGTAAGTATATACGTTACTACAATGATCAAGATGCACCACAGTTTAACTCAACCCAACAGTTACCTCTTCTGCTTGCACTCACGTGCGCCTATTTAAATGTATGGGGTTCTGGTTGTGAAACCTGCAACAGAAGAAAACATGGGTAAGTATATATGGTACTACAATGTTGAAAATGCACCATAGTTTAACTCAACTCAACAATTACCTCTTCTGCTTGCACTCACTTGCGCCTGTTTAAATGTATCGGGTTCTGGCTATGAAACCTGCAACAGAAGAAAACATGGGTAAGTATATATGGTACTACAATGTTCAAGATGCACCACAGTTTATCTCAACCCAACAATTACCTCTTCTGCTTGCACTCACGTGCGCCTGTGTAATTGTATGGGGTTCTGGCTGTGAAACCTGCAACAGAAGAAAACATGGGTAAGTATATATGGTACTACAATGTTCAAGATGCACCACAGTTTAACTCAACCCAACAATTACCTCTTCTGCTTGCACTCACGTGCGCCTGTTTAAATGTATGGGGTTCTAGCTGTGAAACCTGCAACAGATGAAACATGGGTAAGTATATTTGGTACTACAATGTTCAAGATGCACAGGAGTTTACCTCAACCCAACAATTACCTCTTCTGCTTGCACTCACGTGCACCTGTTTAAATGTATGGGGTTCTGGCTGTGAAACCTGCAACAGAAGAAAACATGGGTAAGTACATATGGTACTACAATGTTCAAGATGCACCACAGTTTAACTCAACCCAACAATTACCTCTTCTGCTTGCACTCACTTGCGCCTGTTTAAATGTATGGTGTTCTGGCTGTGAAACCTGCAACAGAAGAAAACATGGGTAAGTATATATGGTACTAAAATGTTCAAGATGCACCACAGTTTACCTCAACCCAACAATTACCTCTTCTGCTTGCACTCACGTGCGCCTGTTTAATTGTATGGGGTTCTGGCTGTGAAACCTGCAACAGAAGAAAACATGGGTAAGTATATATGGTAATACAATGTTCAAGATGCACCACAGTTTAACTCAACCCAACAATTACCTCTTCTGCTTGCACTCAGTTGCGCCTGTTTAAATGTATGGGGTTCTGACTGTGAAACCTGCAACAGAAGAAACATGGGTAAGTATATATGGTACTAGAATGTTAAAGATGCGCCACAGTTTACCTCAACCCAACAATTACCTCTTCTGCTTGCACTCACGTGCGCCTGTTTAAATGTATGGGGTTCTGGCTGTGAAACCTGCAACAGAAGAAAACATGGGTAAGTATATATGGTACTACAATGTTCAAGATGCACCACGGTTTAACTCAACCCAACAATTACCTCTTCTGCTTGCACTCACATGCACCTGTTTAAATTTATGGAGTTCTGGCTGTGAAACCTGCAATAGAAGAAAACATGGGTAAGTATATATGGTACAACAATGTTCAAGATGCACCACAGTTTAACTCAACCCAACAATTACCTCTTCTGCCTGTACTCCCGTCTGCCTGTGCAATTGTCTTTGTAGTACGGTCTCACGAACCTGCAAAAGAAATAGGGGTGCAGATAGTGAATCTGTTTACCCAGCAACCGCCAACCCAACGAGGAACGTAAACAGAATTACCTTGTCTTTGTGGTACTCGCACCTGACCACTGTAATCCAAATACCTTACAGACTGGAAACCTACAAGTGAAGACAAGTTGGTCAGCAAATGCCCAAAGAATTACAAACTATGCATGGGACCGGTCAAGAGGCCCAAGACGGAAAATGACCAAATAATTGCCTGGGATTCCAGCCTCGGACAAACAGGGGTGTGCCCAAGTGTTCCATTATTAGCATCCATTATCTTAAACTGGTCTATAAATCTGAATCCCAGGGGAAAGCGGCATCACAGAAGGTGTAACACAAAATACAAACTGTGCAAATGGTTGAGGTGGGTGAACAAGGTAACCCACAGGATGGCTGAGAAGCGCACAAACCATCAAAAGATGCCACCTGAAGATGCTGCAGTGGCGCGCAAAAGATATGATTGACTACGTTAAAGCAATTTTCAGGCAACCATAAATATGTCAAGATAACTGAAGAATGATGGATATGCTGCAGAGAGATCGAGGCTTTGCCTACTGGAAGTTGACTCAATAAGTAGCCGAGGAGGTTAAAATGACTGATGAAAAGCTGGTGAACCATGCAGATCAAAAATCACATGTAATGTAACTAGGTCAGTGCATTACTGCTTCTGTCAGAAAGCTCATTTTGTTATTTGCGGTTTATAACTTTAAACCCAAATATAGAACACTAACCAATTAACTACCAAACAGCTGCATTTCCATTCATTGCAATGGCAGAAAACCTGCAAGAGACCACCCGAGCGGAAGAGTAACAGCTTTTGATTGTAATAACTTAAGGGTGTTTTTGAACAGTAAATAAAACATTTGTAAAAACGCAGCCTTAAAATTTAAAAACCTGCATCAAGAGGAATAACCTTCAATCTTGTTTTACTTGCAGAGATTTTTACATATTACCCACATCGTCATTGCTTTGACTTGATTCACAAGAAAATGTCACCCTTAGCCATCGAATGCTAATCATAAGTACATTGACATTATGAAAATGTCACATAAGCAATCGGATACCTTGGTCCAGCCTGAGGCGCATGATATTGGCATGTAATTGATGCAACAAACGTCATGTAAAAAAATGGCAGACTCATAATTTCAAAAATGGATACCCTAAGGAGTGACATGATTTTGGGAATAGGGATCCACCTTGTCACTCGCCGCCTTCCCTTAGCCGCCTGTTAAATCATGTATATCTCACTATTATTGAGATTGATTTCATTATTCGGGAGACATACCCCCATATTGTCACAACAAATGCTGTGAATTGCTGTCCTGGCCCTTTAAGATATGCCTCACATGCACCATCCGCCGATTTTTGAAATTTGGGACACTTTCCCTTTAAGCAGAGGCCCGGACGATTCTACACGTCAGCATAAGTCAGAAGGATTTAAGTAAGGGTGGAGCAATTGGCTAGGTTATCCACCTTTTCCAATGGCTGCGGGACGCTAACACATACGTTGAAGGTGGCGCCCGCAGGTTGATGTCAACGTTCGTCCACAGGCATTCTCGGTAAGCACATAGAAAAACCGCACCTTTTATTATCTTGCCCCGCAGTAGTGCCGTTAAATTATATCATCCTGATATTATAGAGTAAATATAGATTTGTTGAACTTTCACCCACAGCATTGAAGACCTGCCAAGGGAGGCTAGCATATATTCTGAGTGCGGCGCCCTCGTTTTCTATAAGTATCAAGCTCCTGTGAGATAGAATCGGTAAGCGTTGTCACGGTTACTTACGATATTGCATTGACCATTTACGCTATTTTCATATGCGCGTGCAGGCCCCCCCCTCTGACCTTGCCCCATAACAGCGCAATCTTATCCGACACGTGTAGGCGGCCCCCTCCCCCTTTGAACTTGCCCCATAACAGCGCAATCGTATCCGACATTAGAGAGTAATTGCAAGCGCGTGCAGGCTTTCCTTTGAACTTGCCTTGTAACAGCGCACTCGCGCCCGACATCTGAAAGTAATTGCAGGGCGTTTGTTTCATTTTTTGCCCACAGTATCGAAGACATTAATAAGGGACGCTAGTGGATATCCTGAATTCGGCGCCCTCTCTCTTATATTTGCAATTATCCCTTTGCGTATAAATCGGTAAGTTTTGTTACCCTCAATTGCGTAATTGTTTCAGTAAACCCAACTACTTTAACATAGATTGACAAATACCGTCCGGTCTTTCATCAACAGTACCAAAGATTGACGGAGGCTTCTTCGTTTACCCAGGTGCAATATCCCATGTTGATTCAATACTTGGTAAGATTTTGATACCTACAGCCCATAACAGTCCGACATAGTTGCAGTTTTAACATATAGAAGAACAATTAATGTTCTTATCGATTTTCCTTCCCAGCATTAAAGACCCTATGGCCGATTGACATAGTTAAGCACCGGAGTTATTCTATAGTGCGTTTTTCAGTGGAAATCACGATTGCATCGATTACTCTGGTAAGAAAAATAGGTTCAACATACTCTGGCACTACATAAATAGGGCATGTAGAACTGTGATGTATCCTCAATAGTGATGTTCTTATCACTTTAGATTACAATTTTCGTGGAGTGAAATGTGACTGCGCCTAGATGAAAGGAAAATATATTTCTATCCATCCGTGATATTTGCATAAGGAATACAGAGTGAGCATTTATCCCATGTTCTCCCTGGTCAGATATGAAAACAACTAAATAAGAATGCTCATGGTTTCTCTATCTCTGATTGTGAGCAATAGTAGTTCATTGTACAAGTTCATTTTAATGGGGGGCATTAATCCATGTGTTGCACTACCCCAATAATATAACACTGCTCAAATATAAAATATTTAGTTTGTACCTTGTGCAGCTATATTGTTTAGCTGCATAAGTAGGGAGGAAGTGTTTTGTAAGCACAGCCATAAGCATAGTTTTATGCATATGTATCATTACATTAATGATAGGAGTGAGAAATACTCCTCTGTTTGTTTTTAATTTATTTTATATATGTTTTTCAGATTTTAACGTGGCTCCTGAGGAAGGCGTTCTCGTTAAAACGCCGAAACGCGCGTCGATGACTATTTCTGTCCGCCACTGTTTTATGAATTTTTGTGTAATTGTGTTAGAAAAAAATATTTTATTTGCATTTGATCAACTGTCTTCTCAAATTGTTTGGTGTTTATGTTTTTGAGTTAATATGTTTTTACCATGATTATGTATACGTATAAATAAATTCAATTTTGTACTTTTTAATTGGTTGCTGTGCTTCCTACATGTTGTTTCTCCCTGGCTACGTTATCCAACCGCTTGTTTTTCTTACATTGTCTATTTTCCCTGTATAACAAATTCAGTTGTCTAACAGGGGGTCCTTGTTATTTACGCCAATGATTTTGTTCTGTACACATACTGAAATTGTGGATTCAAAGCTGCTGTCAAATGAAGGAAAAAGTAAGCACTGTGAAATAAAATAACTGCCTAAGATCACACAGCGCCTCATCCATTCCTGTTTGGAAGCAGGGACCCCCAAGCAATTTGTACAACTTACATTTATTTTTAAAAATGCCTTTTGAAGCAAAAGCAATTTCAAGAGGGGGACAGCCTGAATTAGGTCTATTGCCAGTACATGTATGCATACAGATGTGTATTATTTATTGGTACGCAAGGGCTTGTGGAAAGTGAGCACTCAGACAGCACAAAAATCCCTGCCCTTTTTTCTTCCCTCTGTTACCCTCGCTGTTCCCCTGCTCTCTCTGCCAGGTCTTTCCTTCCTTTGTCCCACTCGTTTTTGGTGCCCTTCTGCCCTCTGTCCCACTCATTTTTGGTGCCCTTCTGCACTCTGTCCCACTTGTTTTTGATGACCTTCTGCCCTCTGTCCCACTCGTTTTTGCTGCCCTTCTGCACTCTGCCCCACTCATTTTTGGTGCCTTTCAGCGACGGCTCGTGGAGGGAGTTACGGTGGGGCAGGAGGGTGGGGAGGGGGAGGGGCAGGGTGGAGGTTGCTAAAAACCGGCATATGGATAATTGCAGGTAAGTAAACAATTTAATTAATAAAACGAATTTCGTAGCTCGCACTGCATTGCATTTTGCGATGCAAGGCGCACTACGAAATTCGTTTTATTAATTAAATAGTTTACTTACCTGCATTTATCCATATGCCGGTTTTTAGCAACATCCACCCTGCCCCTCCCCCTCCCCACCCTCCTGCCCCACCGTAACTCCCTCCACGAGCCGTCGCTGGTGCCTTTATGCCTTTTGTCCCACTCGTTTTTGATGCCCTTCTGCCCTCTGCCCCACTAGTTTTTGGTGCCCTTCGGGCCTCTGGCCCACTCGTTTCTGGTGCCTTTATGCCCTTTGTCCCACTATTTTTGGTGCCCTTCTGGCCTCTGCCCCACTCGTTTTTGGTACTCTTATGGCCTCTGCCCCACTCCTTTTTGGTACCCTTCTGCCCTTTAGCCCACTTGTTTTTGGTGCCCTTCTGGCCTCTGCCCGACTCGTTTTTGGTGCCCTTCTGCACTCTGCCCCATTCGTTTTTAGTGCCCTTCTGTACTCTGTCCCACTCATTGTTGTGCCTTTATGCCCTTTGTCCCACTCGTTTTTGTGCCTTTATGCCCTCGGTCCCACTCTTTCTGCCTCTGCCCCACTCGTTTTTTGTGCCTTTATGTCCTGTGTCCCACTCGTTTTTTGTACCTTTATGTCCTGTGTCCCACTCATTTGTTTGTGCCTTTATGTGCCTTTATGTGCCTTTATGTCCTGTGTCCCACTCGTTTTTTGTGTCTTTATGTCCTGTGTCCCACTCGTTTGTTTGTGCCTTTATGTCCTGTGTCCAACTCGTTTTTGTGCCTTTCTGCCCTCTTGCCTCCTGTTCCGCTCGTTTCCCCAACTGCTGTGGCCTTTTGTTTAAATATTGCTGACAATCAGAGCCCCTTCACGGGCTCCGATTAACAGCAATACTTAAACAGAATGCCACAGTCTACCCCGCGCTTTCCTAACAAAAGCGTAGGCAGTTTCCAAACACAGCGTGTACTTTAGCACACGCTGTGTCTGGAAAGTGTCTACGCTTTTGTTAGGAAAGCGCGGGGCAGACTGTGGCATTCTGTTTACGTATTGCTGTTAATCGGAGCCCGTGAAGGGGCTCTGATTGTCAGCAATATTTAAACAAAAGGCCACAGTCTGCCCCGCTCCCACCCCGCTTCCACACAGCCGCAAGCGCCATAATCACCACAATCCCCCCAGCCCCGCCGCCTCCTTACCTGCACCACTGGAAAAGTGCTTCATGTTCGCGCCGCTCGCTTTTTAAAAGCGGCGGGCGGCGCGACTCTCTTGCGACGTCCTGTGTGCGCGCTCCACGGTAGGTGGTGCGCGCTGACGTCAGGGAAGGTGCGCTCGGCCTAGAGGGAACAGTGGTGATGTGCATATCTCTTTTCAGAGATGGTGCACAGTGTCTATTGTTCTGGACTCTGGGGTTAAGTGCGTGTCATAGGAAACTGCAGCTTTCCACTCAATAAGCACACTGTGATGAGTACATGCCCTCGCTCATTTCTGCTGTATGGCAAGGCAGCTTGCTGTGTAGAGTTGTTTGGATGAGTGCCATCTATGACTCCTCAGCCACATGAATGCGCAAATTGCATGTATTACAGCAGAGTAAGTCAGATTGGCGTGGTGTACTGCCTGAAAGCCAGAGGGCAGGACCAAAGCTAATAGATGACTAAAAACATTACTTTGTCTGGAGCTGTGGGCTAAACGATGGCATCCTGGGGATATGGTGCAATGTCTTCAGCAGTGATGTCATTAATTAAACTGTACATCAATCTAGTCCTAAAAATATGCAATCAGCTAAGCAACATGGTAAATAGTGCCCTTACCTGTCCACTCCTCACCCTTTCAAGCAGGATAGGCCAACAAACTGCAAAACTGCCTTGCAATGTGTAATATGACACAGACTGGATGCCTTGTTACACAGTGGTTGTGTGAACAATGTAAAGATATTGTCATGGGAAAGGCAACACCAGTGTAGCTTGGCCACTTTCAGTTTTAGTAACATGTTCAACACATATATGTAACATACAGTGAATGAAAATAAGTACTACATGTAACCCAATGAACGTATGTCAACATCTATCATAGATCATTGTTCACATACATCAATTTAATTGCATAGGAACAAACAACACCTCCTGTCCAGCAGCATGACCTGGATGAAAGGTCTGTTCATGATGACATCCTGCCACCAGTGGACCTTGTCACCTTCCAGAAAGAAATGAAATGAATGAAATGAAATGAAAAAAGATTTCTAAAGCGCATGGCTGCCCGGAAGCGTCCCAGCGCTGAGGATGCAGTGGAAGTCTGAGGGGAAGCTCAGGGGGGTATGACGGGTGAACTTATGGCTATTGTGGGAAGAGATGTGTCTTCAGGAGTTTACGGAACTTCATGTAGGTCGGTTCGGATCGGAGACTGATTGGCAAAGAATTCCATAAGGATGCAGCGGTGACCGAAAAACGTCGGCCTCCAGTGCGGGCCTTCCTAACTCTGTGAACAGTAGCCAGGTTACCTTGGGATGAGCGCAGGGACCTGGTAGTTTTGTAGGGGTAGAGCATTTTCCCAAGCATAGGGGGCCCTTTGCCCTGAAGAGATCTGTGGGTGATACACAGGGCCTTACATTTTATCCTTTCCCGGATAGGCAACCAATGAAGGGCTCTGAGTGCTTCCAGCAACCTCTGAAATCCATAGAATCTCTACCTCCAGTCATAGCACGGGATGGCAGCATCGCATGGTCTCCAGAGGATCCGCCACCCACAGGGCATGCCCCATCTGCTTGTCCAAGCCCAGGTACGGACTCTGAGGACCCCCAAGTTGCCTTCCAATGGTGAATGATAGGAGTCCAGTAGCGGATGATTAATGTGGTTCGAGTGTGGATGGAGACCATAGTGGGCAGCCTAAAGGGAGTCCGTAGGTGCCTCAGACCTAACAAGGATACATCACAGGCAATTAAAGGCACCTACTCTTGGATCCATAGGATGGATGAGTCCCTGGCTGACATTGCTGATGTCATGAAGGATAGGCAACAACAACAGGTCTCTGACACCAGTGAAGTTGCCACCTGGCTGGGGACCATTATAAACATAATGGCATCTATGGAACACAAGTTGGACTCCTAAATAACAAGAAAGGCTGCCCTTTATAGTGACATTGTTGCATTGCTGTAAAGGCATCAAGCCATCATTCCCTTGTCAGTGCTGAACTGCCTACCTTGCTGCCACAGACAAATGCTGCCGGAGACAGGGGAGCCACATCCTCTGCCTCAGATACCTTCCACACAAACACCACCAACTGCAGGGGACGCACAACACCCATCAGGGGAGGAAGATGTGAACTTCACCAGTTTCCATCGCCAAACTGACAGGAAGCATTTGTCTGTGCCACCTGAACAGTTTCTCAATGGTCTTGTGTCTGTCATCATGATCCCATCTTAGTCACCACCACTGTATTTTTCTGTTTGTGCACCTGTTATCTTATCCACCTGTGGACTGTTAAAGAAGCTTACCTTCCCTAATGGCGTTTTGAACCTCCTCACAAAAATTCCACTTACCTCTACACGTTGCATGACATGTCTCCCAAGTGGACTCTGTCCGCACATCTTTTGCTTACAATCAATGTTGGGGTTGTTGCCCCAAACATTGAAAGACAGCTCATGCTGAGCCAACAAAATATTGTAAATAAATTCACTACTATAAACCAGAGTGTTGTGTGTTTGTTGAAGAACAGAATACTTATACCATGGAGTATGTGTATTAACATTATTCACATCAGAGTATCTCAAGGAGAGTTAGCAAAAGTCACTAGCACAGGCTCTGTTTATATATGCAGCACCGACAAGTGCATCCACTGCGATGGCCTAATGAGGAATGTGTTGCTTCCCAATCGAACGTCAGGGTGTGACAACAAGCTTCAGGTACTTGACTGACACACAGCGAAAAGCTCCAACCAAACACACAAATGCTTACCCTCTACAAATGGGGTCTGTGAGGCATTTGAGTCAATCACACAGTTATCATCCACATATTCCTGGCACAGTGAACAAGAGAACCTGATCAAACACATATGATAGCCTTAATATTCACACTGAAGAGATCCTACAGTACATGAAATATGATGCATACAGTAATGATAGGCAGATTGTCCTGACCATACTCCTGAATTGCCATCATACCTGTGCCACACATGGTTGCACAAGGCCAGTCCAACACCTTGGGTGTCAGTATGGCAGAAATGCATGCACTTACGGGTGGGGCCCAGTGTCAAAGGGTAAAATCTGAATGATGTTACTTTGGTTCAAATAGGGTAAATCTGTTTCTTAGCCCTGGAGAGGCCTTATATGTTTTGAGTAAGAGTGTATACTCACATTACATCTATGGTACATTGCACATACATATTACTGCATGAGAGACAGAGCACAGAAGCAGGGAAAAAGCAACACCACCGCAGAGGAAAATGACATGGGACACTTATTGTCATGAATCAACTACAAATATTTCTCCAAAGTGAACTGCAGGTAGTGCAACACTCACCAAGTAGTCAATAACCATGATGATGTAGGTTCTACAGACAGGTGTGGATACATTCATGATTGGAAACCAACCAACAATTATGAGCCACTTGCACAATGGTGCATGAGTGTGTGCGCTACTGACAGGCACCAGTGTATGCCAGTGCTGCTTGGAATCTGTAATCTGTATTGCAATTATACTTGCTGTACACTTTCACGAAGATTGCAACAGTAGTACAGTGCCTGCGCTCGGAGAAACGTTTCAGAAAGAGCTCCACTTATTGTGGTTAATGTTATAAAAGTTACCACACTTGACTCAATTATGAGACATTCATTCCCATAGGCCTATGACAAAAACTACACTTACCTACAAAGCCAGCAGGTCAATAGCCTCATCATGTACTCAGCTCAACTTACTCCATGCTAGTAAATCTAAAATAAGAAATGATGACAAGGTAGTGAAAGTAGAATTTTTGTATGCTACACACAAATGACAAGTTAAACATCAACCCCCTTTAATACACATAAATCCGCACAATGAAGCAAACAATTGTATCCTAAACATACACTACCTACACATTTAAATCTAAACAAAATGTATGTTGGGGGGGTATTGTTAATACTTTTGTTTTTTAAAAATTGTTTTTATAAAACACTAAAAATCCACCCCTGCCCACTAAAAAACCTAACCATCTAACGACCCACCTGCAAACTACCAAATAAATATTAAAAAACGTAATCTAACCTACACTATACCAAACCTAAATCCTAAACTACACTATGCCTACATTACTATTAGTAATAAACAACATTTAAAAAAGGGGAAAAAGGGAAATGTCCATGGGAGAGTCATATTTGTGTACTGATGCCCTCCATTGCCTTCGGTAGTGTCGACATTATGGAAAGTAGGCTGGACAGTCCTCCCTCAATGCCTGCCATAAGTATTTTCATTTTCTGCAGGTCGTTAAGGGGTTGGGCCTCAAATGACAGGGAATTGTTGAAGGACCTGTGTGGCAGCAACTGATGTGCAGAAGTTGAGCCTGGAATGGCCTGAAGTAAACCCTGCATCTGTTGAGAACCCACTGGCTGTTTTTTAGTGTGGGGCTATCCTTGCTGTTCTCTCCTTCCTGCATTCCAAGTTCCGGCTGCATTGCCCTGTTTGTACATGATGCCGTACTTTTTGTAGGCTTTGTGAGACACTGGATGTGTCTGTAGTGCTCCAACCATATGTTAAACTGCTTGGCCTCTACAGCTCTCATGTTGTCTGGGGAGGTAAAGGAAATATGTTTCAGCAGAAGTTGAAAATGTACATGATGTCTTCAATGACAGGCTCACATTTTCAGACCATTACATGTGGCAGGTCTGCCCAAAAGCCACATATTGAGAAAGAGATATGAACAAATTAGCTTCTGAACATATACTTTTCGCAATAAACAAGGAGAACTTACTCAAGTGTTGGCAGGGTAGGTATACAAGATGGCAATATCAGCACAAATGTACTTGTAACCATGCCATCCGAGTCACAAGCCTCATGATGTTCCACATAGAATCGGACATATGGACCCCGTATGGATACTTTGGTGTTGGTATTGCAGCATGCAACAGATTTTGATTTTGGTCATAAACATATGTAAAATGAGTTATGTTAAGCAAGAACAGATAGTGTGTTTCTGCTTTGGTTTATTCATCTGGAAATGTTCACGGCAACACACAGTGCACTCTTGACTAACTCTGTGCCAGGTAGTCAAAATATTGATGGCTGATGGGCAGCTACTTTCCCTAAAACATACATGTTGAACCCTTCACCAATTTAGACTGAGCCAAATACCCGGAAACCTAACATATAGTTTCTGGTATACAGTTGTAGCAATACCATGGTGACACTGAAATGAATAATATCCCACCTAAAGATGACTATAATAAGCGGGAAACAAATTTACCTTAAGATTGTGCTCATAGAGAGTCACACATGAGACGGACAGAAACTACGTTCGCTATACATGCAAATAATATGGATAAAGATATTTAGGCACAGGCAATACATTAATAGATCACAATGGTTAGGCATAGAGTGAATACATTCTTATTTTTATTATGAGAATCTAAACAGTAAGAAATAAACGCTATATAACTATACAACATGGTAAATGAAGCAGTTAATGAAAACAACGCCAAGAACATAAAGAATATAATAATATATATGATCCAACATTACCATACATACCACAACCAGTTCGCACATACTAAAAACAAAGAACAAATAAATCTGAGAGGGCCGTCCCTCAAACCTATTCGAAAAAACACCAGGAGTGTAGTATCTGCTAATACAATGATATGTCAGACTCGGAATCTTTGAGTAGAGTGTATAGCATGCAGACTTTTTACACAATATTGCTATATGATCATAATGCAATTTTATAAATGTCATACATTGATACACTTCTAAATAAAGGTAAGCTTGTCACTACTGCAAACATAACGTGTAGTGACTCTGTTACCATGGTGACCTTAACATATCCTAGTGTCTGCACACACAATTCAGATAGGCTGCTTTCCGCAACACATAAAAAATCTGGCTATGCATGTCAGGAGTGTGTGCATGCATGCTTAAATTCTCATCTGTACTAGTAGTATGTGCTGTAGTTTGCAGATAACCTTGACCCATGAGTCAAGGGTGACAGCGTTGGTTTTAACCAGTATAACTAATATCATCAGTAGATGGGCAGTGTAATGGGCTATATGCAGATGGCATACCTGCATATGCTCTTTCCCACATTGCATCAAAATAACCAAATCCCTGCCTTTGTATGAATGCCTCATAACATGGGACTGAGGGGTCCATTCACAGAACTAATCTGAAATAAAATCCTAAATGTACTACTTTTGGTATTCACAGCAGGCATTTAGTAGTAGTAAAGTTAGGAAACTTTACTAATACTATATTGAGACGAAATCCTAACTTTACGACTTTCGGTATTCACAAAAAGCATTTAGTAGTAGTAAAGTTAGGAGTCCTAACTTTACTACTACCAAATGCCTTCTGTGAATATCAAAAGTAGTAAGTTTAGGATTTTATCTCAATTTAGTAGTAGTAAAGTTAGGAGTCCTAACTTTACTACTACTAAATGACTTCTGTGAATACCAAAATTAGTAAGTTTAGAATTTTATCTAATATTAGTTCTGTGAATTGGCCCCATAGAGTATACAAGGCCAGGAGTTAGGCATTTCACTGCATTTTCATATGCTGACTTGTGACATGTTCCAAATGTACACCAACCACATTTGTTTGCACTGAGTTAGGAGACCTTACATCCTGTCACAACATGTCAGGCAATATGTCCTTCCCTGCCATTTGGACAACTACACTCACAATATGCATCAGATAGACATTCTGTTGATGTTGGACTAATAATCATGCTTTCGCATTGTTTTACGTAGGTTAACATTTGCAGCGCCATTTTGTGTACAGGAGCCATTTTGTATTATGATAGAAACCAATCCTTTACCACTTCTGAGAAACCGCCTTCTCCAGGTTATGTTTCTTTGGAAGTTGAGTTTTGCTACACTAATGAATGCACTGTTCTTTTTAGCGCATACCTTTCCTTTTATATGTAGACCTTCTCCCACTTGTCTAGTGGTGGGCACGGACAGAATGACCTTGACTGGTAGATATTGTGTGCCCGGCATCAGAATCGAAACATACTCCTTTGTAATTTATGGTCCAGCTGCATCTCTCGGGAAAATTCCAAGGTGGGCGTGCTTACATTGGTTTCAAAATTTACATAATGTATTGGTGTGCTGGCTGATGTCAGTCCCTCTGCAGCACTTCTAACGACTGGGCAGACAGGGCTCCACTCTGAGTGTACTTTGAATAAACTACTTTTGGTTTATATGTTCTACTGTCTGACCGACTCTTCATTTGGTATGGAGGGCTGAGAGGTGTCCGTGAGAGACCTGGGTGACCCTACTTGGGTCACTACCTTCAGTGATGAGCCGTCCAACACAATGGTAAAATTAGAGTTGCTGGCTTACATCCTTACAGCCTCCCTGGCATCTGTGCAATCATTCCTCTGTCACCCCACCTCAGATATGTATGATATGGACTGCTCTGGGGGATGCTCAGGCACCCTCGAAACTAGATTGCAGCAGCCATACCTCAGGTAAAAAGGTGGCAAAGAGGTGAAAGTGAGTATACAGCTACAACTGTTGAGATACCAGGTGTCCTCTGCAATGACTCTAATCAATAATTAGGAATGTCTTTCCCCTATCACAACATTTGCAGCATCTATTATAGTAAGAATTGTTGGTTTCTGATGGCTAGCCTTGGATATTGGAATTTACACATAGCTACTGGAACAGGTATGGATCAAAAACCATTTTAGGTGTTGAACAGCATGAATGTCTGATCATGCCAACAGTCTGTCACGCTGGATTCATTTTGCAGGCAAGGTTAAACATATGCAGCATATATGAGCATAGTATGATGAAAAACAACAATAGAATATATTGCATTTGAACTCCCTTACTGTAAATCTGATTACATGAGACTGTAATGTTGGCTATTGGTAACACTGTTTGGGTAATGTGTTCCACCTCACTAGCTCCAGTCTCATGCTCAAATATGGACATACACAGTCATACCGTGTACAGAGAAGCTCAGTCAAGCTCATTCAACTTTGCTACTACATTTGTTGAAACCGTAGGTTGTAGTTTCTGTTCCATGTTTTGGGTGGAAAACAATGAAAGGTAAGACTATTTGTTGATGTACTGTCAAATGATGGTACATGTGCCATAAGAATCCAAACAGTAGGTGAGCAAACTTCACCAAAGCAGGTAAAGATACATGATGCATGTGGGCCTGCAAAGTTTGCCCCTACATGCACATTGACATACATCCTTGACCATTTTACATTTTAATGTGCACAACTTCAGTTGTGTTTGTATACTGAGTGTAAGTTGTTTACAGGTGATTGCTACACTCCCATACACACCACAATTTCACAACTATCATAGATCAAAATCAAACCTTACAGAGCTACTACCATTTACTTCTTACACTTACTGGTATCTTTGGGGTCTTAGGTGTCTATTTCGCCCCTGATGTATAGTGCAGTTCGACAAAAATTTGAACATTGCTTTGTGAATTTTTCAAAAACACACTGTCTACATATCATGCCCAGTACTATTACATCCCAATGATCTGGTATATTCCACATGCTGGACAAACATATGTATACATTGTCTGTTAATGTAAGATGCAGCTTGTCACATTACATAGCAGAGGTGGCCGAATGGTGATGCTCAAAGATGTCGCACATCACATGCCTGACACATGCCTCAGGCATGTGATGTTTTGTGTACTCTTGGGCAGCATCATCTCTGGCCAGGTTGCACCATGACACAAGGGGGAAAATCATTGGCCCTAGGCATAAAAAAGTAGAGCAGGTATTAAAAAGGACAGATATACGCTGTATGTAACATTGTAAGGACAATATCAGGTCATTAATGTCACTGGTGCACAGAGTGCTGACTAGTTACAATGCATGCTTCCTTGCAACATAGTGCACGGGTGCATGAATTTGAAAATGGCATACATTTGTTTCCTGAAAGGGGTACCTTCCAGACTAAAAGAAATGGACAGTGGCATGTTAAGCTATTTACATGTGCTGAACAATGCAGCACACATAAGAAGGTTAAGATTATAGGAGAGTGATCAGTACTTTTCTCCTTACACATCACCTGTGCATGGTGATGTTCACAAATAAAGGCATGTGAAAGAATATGATAAGACCACCACACCTTGAACAGCAACCTTCAGCAGGGTGTTACAATTGTACAGATGTACCTTGCATGTTGGTATCCCACCCCTTAAATGATTTGCCCTTATTTATAAGGAGCTTTTTTTTTACATTTATTATGATAGAGCCATAACTACATAAAGATGGTAAATACATACTTACCTATGGTGCCACCAACATCCGCCCATCGGTGCTTAAGCTGGTGGAGGGTGGGGTCGGCACCAAACACCCTGGTCATGTGTCACAGCACTCTCACCCAGTGCTCCTAGCACTCCTTGCTGGGGTAGCCCTGGCTGACTCTACCTCCAGAAGCAATCATGTTTGGGACATAATGGGCCGGAATACTAAGCAAGTCCCCAAACTCTTCCTCAGACAGGTTCTTTGCCCTACCCTGGCCCAACCTACTCGATACCCCCTAAACCCAAAAAAAAACACCTCTTAACCTTACCCCTAGCCTCAAAATAGTAAACTCCCAAATGGATAAAAACCCAACAATACAATGACAAACATAATCCGATAAATGAATACAGTACACAATTAACACAATTAGCACAAGACAAATACAGAACAGACACCGACAAGATCAAAATACTCCACAGTTCAGAAGGTCTTCCACAAAACATCTCCAACACTCAGGACAGACTAACAGACTGTAAAGGAAAATGAAACTAACTTTCACACTTTCTAGTTTGTAGCCTGCCACGCCCATTTCATAGGTTTATCCTGTCCGTTTTTGATATTTATGTAAATGATTTATGACACATTGGAACTTAAAGGGTCAATGCGTATATTAGCACTGGCTTGGAAAAATGACTTTTGATCGATACATGTATTGCAATATGCCATACAACAGTGACAATGCACGGGTTGTGGCCCACGCAACTGGCCTAATGTGTAGGTTCAACTATAGAGCTGTGTGTGATGCTGAATGACACACTTTGGCATCCTGTCATTGGGCAAGGACTAGAGTGGCAACGGTTGGCAACTTTGTGTGACAGAGTGCATTGTCCAGGTGGTTAACCTGGGTGGTTTAAGCATGTCATGTGCCTGTAACTTCATGACAGGTGGCACAACACATACAGGTGGGTCAGCAGATTGCTCATGGAGTTTGCCTTGGTCCACGGAATACATGTCCAGTCCCTATCACCATGCTAGCCGAATCTTAAGGCAGCACTGCAGCACAGCAAGGCAGAAAATATGAGCTGTAGGTTCACATATGAATTGCAACAGCCAATAACAGGGTACACACATGGATATCATCAGCAGTCATATGTGCATGTAAATATGGCTCCTGTAGTCTATGTGGCACCATAATGTATTCCCACATCTGGCTAGGCTATCTATTCAAGCAATGTGTGAGAAATCCCACATTGTTACGTGTCACAGATGCAATACACACTTAGGGAAGCGCAACTACAGTCTGGCTCGCCCATTCTACAGTGTAAGTTCCACCCAATTTGTAATTTTCAATAATTTTAGATCACCATCAGGAGTCAATACAAATTGCATCATGTTTATAAGAGTCAACCCCATGTCTTACTCACAAAACTAGACAAGGTCAATAATAGAATGTAGTGTCACTGGCAATTGACATCTCTAATGATATATTCTCACCAACAAAAGTGTGCCGTACATAGCCCTGTGAAGGATCTTCATTTGTCTTGTGTTCCAGGACCATTGCATGGGTGTACCCATACAACTTCCATGGTTTGAGAAACATTCACAGATGTATTACAGTAGGGAAATATGACAATGTACCAGAAAGTCCAACCTTCCCACAAGATGTTATAACTTTAAATCTACTTGTTATTCATCTTTAACTGTGCGCTGCATTCTGCAGCACACATACATGTTGAAATATGCCTGACAGGATATTTTACTTAGCAGGAAGGCATACCATCATACACCAATACATCCATGCATGCAAAAGAAGCACTCTTGCACCATGGTGCAAGGGTGTATGAGTTAGGCCTAACCAGCAAAAAAGTCTGTGACAAAGGGGAAAAGGCAGGAATGCATTGTTTACAATTATATAAAGCACATTCCTGCCCTTTTGCCTTCACACAAAGCAGTAAAGTAGTGTGACTTCCTGCCCTGCACTGTGTGGCCATGCTCATATGATATCCCTCTGTTTACTGTCACAGGACAATCTTGGAGCAATACTGTGATACACATGCTTTTGGCTAACACCTTTATTACGACATGCAGCACACAAAAGGTCACCGCACACCGAGAGGTGCTACACTCCTAATTGACTGTACCTGAGTGTGTGAGGGTGGACATAAACTACCAAAACACCAAAGTCACCATGTAAACACTGTTCCACATTGAGAGCCATGTGTTGTGTAGGTCTTCGACAGGCACATACATGGTTTTACAATGCAAACATAATTACAAAATGATGTTGAGCAGGGGTTAGTTTAACACACATCAACAGCCCAGTAGAAGAGGTAAGTGAGCCAGTAGGACTCACTGCATTAAACCTGGACCGCATGGACATGTTCACTACCATAGTTCACTAAACATCATGCTGCCATACCCACTTCTGCACTCTCTTAGTCATGTCAAAGTCCAACCGGCTACCTCGAGTCATCAGAAACAAGGATTTATCCACTTATCTTGAGCAGTCTCCTCCGTGGATACTTTTCTCCAGGTCCCCCCTACACCTAGGAAGCTAAACCCCAACGACAACGATTCTGAGGATGCCGGATTCCAGGTAAGTCCTTCCACAGTATGTATCATATTGAGGCCCATAGTTTGGCATTTTAATTGGAATAATATTAGTAGTAATTTATGATATGTATTAAATACTGCAATAAATTCGTAATTTATTCATTTAAAAAAAATGATATAGAGAATTTTTATCTTTCATTATTTGTATTTTATATTAGTTAGCTTCTTGAAGTGAATCAGGGCCTGAGTATTATGCTGGTCGGACCCCTAGACTGACTGCTGCAGTTGTGGTCCAATTCCGACTGCTGAGGCCAAGGAAGCTCTGCCCACGACATTGCGATGCAACCGCTGCTACCACGGAGGTCTCATCATTGGCAGTGTCCCTCACTCAGGACATGTCATTGCAAGTGGGTACAAATGCACAGGAAACGTTCAGATATACACACATACATGACACATGCGTTGTGCACCATTTACCCCATTGCTGTAGTGTGGCAATATGTGCACAGTGCAGTCAATGGAGATACATTACATACCACATGAGACGTTATCGGAGGAAGCCCATCAGAGTCAGTAGTCTGTCAGACGTTCATCAGAGTACAGTCTGGTTGCATTGTAATCCTGTGGTCGTACCGACAACTTCTGATGAGACATTTGGCGGTCCGACCACACCCGACAGGGCCATGGAATACATTTCGACCAGCATTGTAATCAGGCCCTTAGTCTGTTTCTAATGATGCACAGAGTGCAATGAGAGTAGGAAATTTGACCTCTTTGCAATCCAACACTTTCTCTACCTTTGCACTCACTAGAGTGGGAATAGTACATGTTAGCCCTCCTCAATCCAACTCTTTCCCTACTTTTGCATTGACTGGAATCGAAATAGTAAATTTTACCTCTCCACACTCCAACACTTTCCCTACTGTTCCACTGACTGGAGTGGTAAAAGTAAAATTTACCCCTCCGCAATCCAAATCTTTCCTTAGTGTCGGACTTGCTGGAGTGGGAATAGTAAATTTGACCCCTCCACAATCCAACACTTTCCGTATTGTCCCACTGACTTGGGTGAGAATTGTAAATTGCACCCCTCTGCAATCCAAAACTGTCCCTACTGTCGCAGTGACTGGAATGGGAATAGGAAATGTTACTATTCCGCAATCCAATGCTTTCCCTTCTGATGCATTGAGTGGAGTGGTAATAGTAAGCTCTACCCCTCCTGGGTCCAACACTTTCCCTATTGGTGTATAAAGTGGCGTGGAAATACTATATGTATTTTCTGTAGAATGTTATAGTTTAGTTTATATTGTAATGTTACCTCTATGCAATACACCACTTTCCCTACTGTTGCACTGATTGGAGTGGGAATAGTAAATTGTAACCCTCTGCAACCCAACACTGTCCTTGCTGTTGTATTAACTGGAGTGGGATTAGTGAATTTCACCCCTTGGAAATTCAACAATTTCCCTACTGTTACGCGGACTATAGTGGGAATAGTAAATGTTACCTCTCCACAATCTAACACTTTCCCTACTGTTGTATTGACTTGTTGGAATAGTAAATTTCACCCCTCTGCATTCCAACTCGCTAATATATGTATTCACTAAGATACACTTAATAAGCCAGTTAACCAATCAATATTTTATTTAAAAAAACATCCATTTACACACTTATTTAAACATTTATTCTTCCATCGACCTTTACAAATACATATATAAAACATATTTATTTTTCAGAAAGACACACATTCACTGGATGGTGTCATGAGTGATGTCACAGACCATGTCATGAGTGATGTAATATGTGACGTCATCAGCAGTGCATTGCAGGCGCGCAAGTTATAGTGAGTCCAACTAACTATAACGTGGGAATTCCAATGGTTTTATGTCAGTAAAATTTCCAGCTAACTATAACTGGTGTGAAACCTATGGTTTTTTCAGTGAATTTAATAGGTTTTTTAGATGCTAATTCCTAACTATAACTGGTGTGAAACCTATGGTTTTTTTCAGTGAATTTCATAGGTTTTTTAAATGCTAATTCCTAACTATACCTGGTGTGAAACCTATGGTTTTTTCAGTGAATTTCATAAGTTTTTTAAATGCTAATTCCTAACTATATATAGGGCCTCAAACCTATGTTTTTTTCAGTGAATTTCAAAGGTTTTTTAATAGCAAATTTCTATAGCTATGAAATGTAATATTTTGTATAATGAATCCTATATTGTATATTTATGTAATACTATTTTTTTATGTGTATTGTTCATGGTTTTTTTTTGCCCTGGAGTGCTCCCGGTGCGCGTCCCGGTGAGCGCACCGGTAAGCGCAGTCTTGCGGCGCGCCCCGGGCACGTACCGGTGAGCGTCCCGTTAGCGCTATTGCCGCGAACGAAAACATCATCGCGAGGTATCGCGTAGCCGCGTCCGCATGATACGCACGGCGTAAGTGCACCCGGAAGCACTCGAGCGCATACGATCGCGCTACGTAACCATCCGACACGCTTACGCGACGCGCCCCGGGGCGCGTAGCGTAAGCGCGTCGGGTCATGTGACCTAAAAATAACAATTTTTATTGGTTCAGGACAGTTTTGGTTTCCAAATGATGAAAGCCCTGGTCATGTGACCTGAAAATATCACTTTTCATTGGTTTAGGACAGTTTTGTTTCCTAATGATGAAAGCCCTCACCTTTTTTCCTCATTCTCACTTTGTACCTTGAGTGAGGAAGACCTGTTTCCAGAGCCTTTACTAATTTGTACTCAGAAATGGCTTCAGTAGCAGCAGCAGCAGGAGCATCTCAGCCACCACCACCACCACCACCACCAAGGGGACCAACACAACACCACAGTGGTGGAGATGAAGAAGAGGAGGAGGAAGAGGAGGAGGAGGAGAGGAGGAGGTTCCTGCCAGAAGATAATACCCCATATAGGCCAAAGCAGCACATTATCTGGGAGTTTTTTTCAATCCCAAAGGACCTCAAAAAAGTAAATGCGCCAAGGGTTACTTGCCTAATCTGTGGCACTGAACTTTCAAGGGGGGACCCTAACAAAAAGTACTCTTTTGGCAATAACACCATGATTCGCCACATGCAACGCCGGCACCCTAACAACTATGCTGCGGCAGAGGTCGGAGAACTGGCCAGAAACCCTCCCCAATCTTCACCCAGCACCTCCAAAAGTAAGCAACCCACTCCATCGGTCCAGAGACAAGGGAGATGGTCCCAAACATACAACCCCAGTTTGGACAATACAAAATCAGTTGTATATTTTGTGGTAAAACAATTACCTATGGTGAGCAAAGCATAAAACTCATCAAACGTGATGGTGACAACCACAATTGCCCCAAAAAACCTTAATTTTTTCCTGATTTTTTTTTGCTCCAGTTGAGCCATTTACAATTCCCTGTTTTTTGTTTCTCCCCATAAAAATAACAAAAAAATATAAAATTGTTCATAAAAGCCAAAAAAAGTACAAAATGTTCAAAAAAAATATAAAACAACAAAAAGAAGAAAAAAAACTGTTCTTTTTAGAACTACCTCCAATTTATAAAAAAGGCTAAATTTTTTAAAAACTCTGTCATTCTTTTTTCCCTATGGTACGCTCCGCGGTACGCTCCCCCGTGCGCGTACCGGGCTCTCCCCCCACGCAAATCGGAATAAAAAATGTTTTGCCCCGTGGGGCCCTTTTCTGGCTCCCACATCAAAGCTAGGGGGTCAGGGGGGTCTACTCTGCCCCCTTTTGGTCATTTCCCCCTTTGTTTTTGCCACCTCTTGTGTCTCGATCTACCGAGACACAAGATGGCGGCCGCTGCGGACTGTTTGGAATGTTGACAGACACCCGAGAGCCAATCAGCTTTCCGTGCGCGAACTCGCGTAGCGCGCTGGTACGCGCCCCGGTGCGCGTACCAGGGCACGCTTATAGATATATATATTTTTTTGAACCTAAATTACTCAAAATCCACTGGAGCACATATCTTGAGACATAGCAAAGGCACATCGGGCTAACAGTCCCTACAATTTTGCCAAGTTTGGTGGAAATCCATTCAGCCGTTCGGGCTAAAAGTGAGTTCAACCGCCCTATGGAAATTAACATGGTGAAAACATGTTTTGAAACCCCCCTTTTATCTCGGCCCCCGCTTGACGAATCCCCCCCAAACTTTCATGGAAAGAGCGGAGCGCCGCGAGACAAATTTAAGGACATTTTCAGGCAGATTCCTCAACCGGCGCCAAAGTTATTCCCAATAGAATGTTGCGAATTCCCTATACAAAATAATCCTAACTATAACTACATACTGGCGACCGCCAGTAGGTAATAACTAAACATATATATATTAATATATATTTGTGTTTTGTATTTGTAAATAAGTATAATAGTTATACGTCTTCTAAAATTGATAATATATATGTAATTTTTATTATATTGCTGTTCATTTTTTATATATTTTATGTTTTACTATTTATATTGACAACAATTTTAGCCATTTACATTGTGAGTATAGAATGGCAATATGTTTATATTCCATATTCTTGACACTTTATTTGGGTAAGACCTTATTTCTAGTTTCGATATTTTGTCAGTGAACCGCTTTACTTTGCATCAATGGAGCATTTAATAGGTGGAGTATAGGTGTTCTATGGTTTTTGATGCTAAGCCCTATTCACTAACAATACTAGAGAGGCTTTTGCACCAAAAAGAACACTTCTGTAAAGAAGGCGTTAAAAAGGAGAAAGGTTTTAATTTACCAAACTTTTTTGACTTTTCATATGGCTGAGATACCCGCCACCCCCTCTCAACACAATTCCCAAAGGAGGGAAACCGGAAACAGTTCTTGAAGTTTTTGGAAGAGGGAGGGAGTGACCCTCCCGGCCGTATTTATTAAAACAAAATTAAAACATTAAATCAACATTTTCATATTATGTACAATTTCATTACCACATTGCGATGTTGGCTAACCTTAACAGATTCTCTAATACAGAGGTTCTCCTAGCCGAACTAACATCCTACAAACATTTACTTGAAATTATGAAATTGTACATCCTAACGTTTAAGGGCCAACGGCAAGGTCGTAACCGGTGTCAAGATCCCTAACCAGAAATACCCCCCCCACTTGTGAGGGGCGACAGCACTGAGGCGTACCTCAAGTGCAACTACCAATTTCCCTTTGACTTGACGGGGGCACCAATAAAACTCGACGCCACTTAAAGGTCGTTCGAGGACTTGTGTGAGGTATCTAGAAGGTAGCGTAGACCCCCCCCCAAAACCCCGCACAACTTACCACATCTGCCGTCGCAGACGTCACTGGCCCCGGGAAATTCCCCAGGAGGGGGCTGTAACCCCTCCTACACAGGAAGGGGCCTTGACCGCCTTTCCTTTTCTTTCGGCGACCCATCCTTAGAAGGGACCGCCTCCCCGTTGAGGGGCCAATGGCCACCTCTCCCGAGCGCTCCCATCCGTGTTGGGTGACGCCCACTCATAGGGATCTTCCAATTAGTGCTCACCGATCATGACCTTACCGCCCGACCAAAATAAATACGACAATGCTAACTAAATGACTAAACTAAAAAGACAGTAGCAACTATACTTTTATTAAGAGCATGCTTGCCAATAAACACTAACGCAGAATTACTTTATTTGCCAAACGTAACACAAATCGACCATTCTTTATTACATACTCCAAATCATCACGATAATACCACAACCTGTAAACGAAAATCAGAGTTATCCCTCAACTTTATTCAAAAACCACTTGCTGTCCTCAGGGGCTGGTGGGTGGGTCAAAATTGGCTCTTCGTTCCGTCTCGAGCTCACATGCAGCGAGGAGGTGCAGCTTCAGAGCACAGGAACAAGAGGATGTCTTCGGATCTTGCTTCTCCTTTTATCCGTCTTCCGGGCGGGCGTAAACCCGCCCCTGCCTGCCCCGAGGGCGTGGCCAGCTGCGTCAGTGTCTAGGCCAGCCCACTCTAGGGCGGGAAAAGGCGCGCCCCGGCTACGCCGCTTCGGGCATACCAGCCGAGACACGCCTCCCGCCCAAGATGGCTTCCCGGGGGGATCGTGGTACTCTGCCATACGTGCGGGGGGACCGAGTGGTCGCCCCTTTCCATATGGCTGAGATACCCGCCACCCCCTCTCAACACAATTCCCAAAGGAGGGAAACCGGAAACAGTTCTTGAAGTTTTTGGAAGAGGGAGGGAGTGACCCTCCCGGCCGTATTTATTAAAACAAAATTAAAACATTAAATCAACATTTTCATATTATGTACAATTTCATTACCACATTGCGATGTTGGCTAACCTTAACAGATTCTCTAATACAGAGGTTCTCCTAGCCGAACTAACATCCTACAAACATTTACTTGAAATTATGAAATTGTACATCCTAACGTTTAAGGGCCAACGGCAAGGTCGTAACCGGTGTCAAGATCCCTAACCAGAAATACCCCCCCCCACTTGTGAGGGGCGACAGCACTGAGGCGTACCTCAAGTGCAACTACCAATTTCCCTTTGACTTGACGGGGGCACCAATAAAACTCGACGCCACTTAAAGGTCGTTCGAGGACTCGTGTGAGGTATCTAGAAGGTAGCGTAGACCCCCCCCCCAAAACCCCGCACAACTTACCACATCTGCCGTCGCAGACGTCACTGGCCCCGGGAAATTCCCCAGGAGGGGGCTGTAACCCCTCCTACACAGGAAGGGGCCTTGACCGCCTTTCCTTTTCTTTCGGCGACCCATCCTTAGAAGGGACCGCCTCCCCGTTGAGGGGCCAATGGCCACCTCTCCCGAGCGCTCCCATCCGTGTTGGGTGACGGCCACTCATAGGGATCTTCCAATTAGTGCTCACCGATCATGACCTTACCGCCACAGGCCGGATAGTTGACCGGCTATCCGGACCCCCCACAAAGCTCCTACCTAAAGGTCATGTTTCAACGTTTTTAACCATGCTAAGAAGTCTCCTATGAGTAACTCATTCCCCACCCGAGACAAATGCACACCATCCCCCAAATACATACTGTCATCATTAATACAGCCATGCGAAATAGAATGCAATGTCCTGGAACGGAACAACCTACTCACTTTGTTATTAAGCTTTCTCACCGAGTGATTCAAAGCAGGAACAGACATAGCCCCTCGCCACACCTTTCGTGGGATCATATGGGACCACGCAATTGTGCACCCCGGAACTCTCCTCGCCAACCAACTTACAGTGGAAAGCATAACCTCCAGGAGAAGTCGTCTACCGGTGGTGACCAATTCATTGCCCCCTAGATGTACTATGACTATAGACGGCGGTGACCTCGTCCGCCCTAACAAACCCTCGAAAAATGCTTGAAACTGGTCAATACAGAGACCGCCTCTTCCGTAGAAGGACACACTGTACCCGTATTCCCCAGCTACGTGAATCATGTCACCTGCTTTGAATACGTCCGCGGCACGCCTCACGTATGAGTGGCCCACGACCCACACCTCCTTTTTCACAGCCGGTGATGTCTGACCGCTGGCCCGGTGTTGGGTCGACTGCATAGTCCGCCCCGCCTCGTAGGCTTGCGCAACTGAAAACCAAACAAAAACAAGAAGCGTGAGTACATCATTACAACTTCACAACATGTGCAACCGCACGTACCTCTTATAACAATTGGAGGACCAACGCCCCACTCGTTTCACTTGTTCAACATTAAGACCCCTAGCTGCAGCTTCCGTAGCAGCCCCTATCCGAAAGGAATGGGTCCCAAACTCGCCCGGGTTCAAGCCCGCAGCGACAATTGACATCGCAAGCACCCGCTGAAACTGAAATTTCGTCAGTGGGGTGGCGTCCGCGTGTCTCAACAAGGTCCCCCCCCATGATGCCACCCTTCGTGCTAGGTAGTCTTCTAAACACTTTACCGGACACATGGAGGACCCGGGAATCCTGCGTATGATTATGCAGTCACCCATCCCATCTTGATCGGTCTTGGACCTGACAAAGGAGACAGTCATTGTCTCTCCTCTGATCTGAACGTGTTCCTGGCACAAACCCCCTGTCAGATCCTGTTTGTTCCTTGCCACCATCTCGCTTACCCGCATCGCTCCATGAAATGCCAGCGTAAAAGCGGCTCGGAACAAGACCGTCTCAAACTGAGATGAACATGTGGCAGGGAGTGTGGCCAACAACTGGGCCAACCTATCCAAACCTATCGGGCGCCTGTCATCTACTCTGCGACCCTCTAGGCGTTGCCACCCACGCAGCGCTTTCTGTACAACGAAAGACGCTGTCGGGTCCTGGATACCATGAGCCCTGGCAACAAAGGAAATGGCAGCACGATGCCTCTGGGCCGTAGCCACCGATTTCCCAGCCCTACGTAAGGACATCAGAAAATTCACTACCCATTCTTCGTGGCCCCAAAGCCCCTCTCTATCAGTCCCCAAAAAGGCTAAATAGGACCGAAACGCCCCTTCATATGCCTTCCTTGTCCTTGGTGCTAGGCTCTCTCCCACGAGGTGACGAAGTTCGGGGCACCGAGAGACCAGAGAGCTTCGGGAAAGGGTGCCGGCTCTGGGTCCGCTGTGGGAAGGAAACCCGAGAAAGCCTGCATATGAAAACGAGACAGTGCATCAGCCGCCCGATTCATTACCCCCGGGACATGTTTTGCTCGGAATAGCACATTCAGTTGCATACACAGTAAGACAATTTCTTTGAGCAGTCTTAAAATCAGTTTACATCGTGCTGCCTGGCTATTGATGCACTCAACCACGGTCATATTGTCAGACCAAAATACCACAGAGTGATCTTTGAACCCTTCGGGCCAGGTTCTCAGGGCCACCAAAATGGGGAAAAGTTCCAGGAAAGCAATATTACTTGTCAGTCCATTGTCATGCCACCATGCCGGCCATCTTTGTGCCGACCATTTTGTGCCAAAGATGGCACCAAAACCTATGCTACCTGCCGAATCTGTCCATAGCCCCAGCTCTTCAGAGGACACGGCCGGTTTGTTCCAGACGACTCGACCATTAAAATCCGCCAGAAATGCTAACCAAATGCGCATGTCCCGGCGGACCTCAGCCGATAGTCTCGTGCGATGATGACCTTCTTTTAGGCCGACCATCAAACGTGATGGTGACAACCACAATTGCCCCAAAAAACCTTAATTTTTTCCTGATTTTTTTTTGCTCCAGTTGAGCCATTTACAATTCCCTGTTTTTTGTTTCTCCCCATAAAAATAACAAAAAAATATAAAATTGTTCCTAAAAGCCAAAAAAAGTACAAAATGTTCAAAAAAAATATAAAACAACAAAAAGAAGAAAAAAAACTGTTCTTTTTAGAACTAACTCCAATTTATAAAAAAGGCTAAATTTTTTAAAAACTCTGTCATTCTTTTTTCCCTATGGTACGCTCCGCGGTACGCTCCCCCGTGCGCGTACCGGGCTCTCCCCCCACGCAAATCGGAATAAAAAATGTTTTGCCCCGCGGGGCCCTTTTCTGGCTCCCACATCAAACCTAGGGGGTCAGGGGGGTCTACTCTGCCCCCTTTTGGTCATTTCCCCCTTTGTTTTTGCCACGTCTTGTGTCTCGATCTACCGAGACACAAGATGGCGGCCGCTGCGGACTGTTTGGAATGTTGACAGACACCCGAGAGCCAATCAGCTTTCCGTGCGCGAACTCGCGTAGCGCGCTGGTACGCGCCCCGGTGCGCGTACCAGGGCACGCTTATAGATATATATATTTTTTTGAACCTAAATTACTCAAAATCCACTGGAGCACATATCTTGAGACATAGCAAAGGCACATCGGGCTAACAGTCCCTACAATTTTGCCAAGTTTGGTGGAAATCCATTCAGCCGTTCGGGCTAAAAGTGAGTTCAACCGCCCTATGGAAATTAACATGGTGAAAACATGTTTTGGGACCCCCCTTTTATCTCGGCCCCCGCTTGACGAATCCCCCCAAACTTTCATGGAAAGAGCGGAGCGCCGCGAGACAAATTTAAGGACATTTTCAGGCAGATTCCTCAACCGGCGCCAAAGTTATTCCCAATAGAATGTTGCGAATTCCCTATACAAAATAATCCTAACTATAACTACATACTGGCGACCGCCAGTAGGTAATAACTAAACATATATATATTAATATATATTTGTGTTTTGTATTTGTAAATAAGTATAATAGTTATACGTCTTCTAAAATTGATAATATATATGTAATTTTTATTATATTGCTGTTCATTTTTTATATATTTTATGTTTTACTATTTATATTGACAACAATTTTAGCCATTTACATTGTGAGTATAGAATGGCAATATGTTTATATTCCATATTCTTGACACTTTATTTGGGTAAGACCTTATTTCTAGTTTCGATATTTTGTCAGTGAACCGCTTTACTTTGCATCAATGGAGCATTTAATAGGTGGAGTATAGGTGTTCTATGGTTTTTGATGCTAAGCCCTATTCACTAACAATACTAGAGAGGCTTTTGCACCAAAAAGAACACTTCTGTAAAGAAGGTGTTAAAAAGGAGAACGGTTTTAATTTACCAAACTTTTTTGACTTTTCATTTGTGTTGCTTGGTACAGCCCACATTTAAAGTAGAAAAAGTTTTAAAGTTTGATTAGGCATAATATTTTGTATGAAGGTACCCATCCAGTATGAAACATATATGGTGCAAAGGTGTCTCTGCGGTGCTAAGTAGCCTGATTGCCTGTCAACTTACAAGATGTAGTGCTGCACTGCTCTAACCCACTCACACAATGCAGGGCAGCAAATGTAATTGCTCTGTTGTGTTGCGTGAATTTTTACTATATATACCCCATAGTTTTTGAACAAACACCTAAAAAACATTCATGCCACCGATGACAATGCCATTAGTGAACCAACATACAACTAAGTTGTCATGTGAACCATGCTTACGCTTTATGACATATGGAGCTGCCACAAAATGTATCGTTTAAATTACACCCCAACCCTATTTGCCAATGGTCAGTGACATGGTGAGTTTCTTGGAATGTCTGCAGATACATTGTGCTGCATTCACACAGCTCACACTCTCAAGACAAGGTTACTAGCGCTGGTCCCACAGCACGCATGGTACTTTAAACAGAGTGAACTGTTTTTATTATAAGATAAAAACCCACCCCTTTCCAGTGCACCTGCGCTCCGGAAGTCAGTGTGTTTAGTGTAACGTTTGATAAGTGGAAATATATGCAAAGAAACTCTGTTTGTTTATGTGGAAATATATGCAAAGAAACTCTGTTTGTTTATGTGGAAATATATGCAAAGAAACTGTTTGTTTATGTGGAAATATATGCAAAGAAACTGTTTTCTTTTTTACACATACTTTGTAACATGTCGTACTTGGTAACATGTCAGAGTTGAATGATTGCTTTTGAGCTTAAGGAATTGTCGAGGGACGAAAGAAAAGTATTTTGTTGTTCGCCGCTTTTATTTGCAGACCTTGTGCTCTCACTTCGCTTTAACTAGAGAGACTCGGAGAGGTGGGGACAAATACATTTTAGCGGTAAAGCAGAGAGTCAAATTAGCACGCACCGTCCGTTCAACGTAACGGTGCGTGTGAGCGCAAGGGTGCGGTTGTCTATTTAAACCGCACCCATTGTTCCAGAAGACGCTTTGGCCTTCCGTTTGATGCACGAGAAGGATCGCATCTGGAAGTCTCCTGCTTTGAGCCATAACTTACCTGAATCCTGCAGCTCCGGTATTCCGTGTATTGAAGCCTCTTCCTTCCATGATGCATTCTCTTCTTTCCACAATGCAGATTCTACAAAAGTGAACCAAAGAAGGAGATACGTACATTTAAGTTAAGGCGCCGTACGCAAGAAAGGCACTAATTACTAACTAATTTTTGGAACTTCTTTACAAGAAGGATTTTACAGATAAATTACAAGCATTGAAAAGACTCTATTTAAAGAACATTTAACAAAAGAATGTTGACAGTCTCAAGAAACATTCTTCTACCATTCGTGTTATTTTGTTTTAATTCATTGATATACAAGCAAGAATAATTGTTATTCTTTTGGATTTTTTTTTAGAACAGTCTGACAACCCATTGAAGTTCAAGACGATATGATAATTTTGCATAAGTAAGTAGAAGGGTAATTTGGAGGATAAAAAGTACCTCTGAACTTTAAGAATAGGATGTAAAATCTTGTTTGCCTTTTACAGCTATGCATTGAGATCAACCTTACATCAACAAGAAGTTGTCAGAATGCGCTCTACCTATCAACACCATACAAGACAAGAAATAGTGGGACGTAGGACTGACACACTACTGATCGCAGGTAGGCGAGAATGAGATAAAAAGCCATTTTAGAAAGAAACTGCAAAACAGTTATTTGCCTGAAAGGAATAACTCAAAAGTCTGATCAGACCTATAATATAAGAGGTGATAACATCATTTTTATTGAGTCTAAACAACCCCACCAAGATAAAAAGAGAGGATTCCATTGAGTGATGGCAACATTCAATTTTTTGATTATATAGTCAGAGTTTATTTTGAGAGTTTCCGATAATAGGGGAGTAAACCATATATCTAAGTACTTATTCTTAAAATGTTGCCAAAAGAAACCAGAATGTCCAAAAAAGGTGTTTTTGACAAAACGTATTTAACCCTTTACATGCTGGTGACGGAACCACTCCGTCACCAGCCATGGACGGGCTGTGCTAATGATGGAGTGGTTTTGTCACGGCCCGGGTGCCACGCCTGTGTGGTAGCGATTTCGCGCCTGCGCTGAGCGTTCTATGGAGCGGGCGGGGCCGTGACGGAACCACTCCGTCACAAGCACAGCTGTGCGCCCGAGGCTCGTGACGGAACCACTCCGTCACGAGCCTCGGGCCCCCCTAGCGCTGCGGCAGAATTACCGCAGCAGCCAAGGGGTTAAAGGCAAAATTCACAGTTATCAACATTGAGTCGGTAACCGGAAACTTTAGAAAAGGAAGAGACTCGCTGAAGAAAGAAAGGAAGGGAGAGATTCCGATCAGAGCAATATAAAAGAATATCGTCAGCATAAGCTGAGAGCTTAACCTGTTGGAAACCAAAATGAAAACCAGTGATATTGTCATCCTGCCGAATCTTGGTTAAAAAGGGTTCCAGAGCTAAAACAAATAATAAAGGGAATAAGGGGCATCGATGTCTGACACCTCTGTGTAATGAAAAATAATCTGTCATACTATTAACAAATATTGATGCCTGGGGGTCAGAGTTTAGTAAAGAGATACAAGTAAGAACTTTAGGAGGGAGACCAGCCCATTTTAAAGCATTAAACATAAAATCCCAACTAATTCTATTGAATGCTTTCTCAGCATCTAAGGAAATAGCGGCCATAGGATAATCTAAAGAAGAGGCTTTACTTAGAACGTTAAAAAAGACAAGAAAATTATCTGAGGCAAGCCATCTCCTAACGAAACCTGATTGTTCTGGGCCAATAAGATCAGGTAAAAGTGGATCCATTCGAAGAGCCAGAATCTTTGCAAAGATTTTACAATCAGTATTGACCAAAGAAATAGGTTGATAATTCTTGCAGAAAGAATGGTCTTTATCTTCTTTAGAATCAAACAAATCAAACCTTCTTGAAACGTTCAACGTGAGGAGCCTGTGACAAGAAAAGATTGAAATGAGAGTAAAAGTTTTGGTAGAAGGAAAAACGCAAAATGATTGTAAAATTCAATGGGGAAACCATCTGGACCAGGAGTTTTTCCGCGGCGTAAAATTGAAACAGCGTGGGAGATCTCTGCAAGCAAAATGCCAGATTCCAAAGGTCCGAAATCGACATGATTAGATGGAGGAGGGCGTATTGATTGAAAATAGGAGAGAAGATCAGCCAAATCGGGAATGATTTCAGGAGTGTAAGGATTTTTGTAGAAGTAGCAAATATGGGCCGGGATGTCCGCCACCCCTCCTAACACAATTCCCCATGTGAGGAGACAGACCCAGATTTAAACTTTTGGAAGGCGGGGGGGGGCCTCACGACCCCCCCTGGCCGTATTTATTAAAATATGAAACAAAATTTAAAAACTTTAAATTAAAAACGTTTCATAATCATGTACAAATTCAACTTCAATTACATTTTGATGAAGACAGGTTTTTCAGGCTAACCTTAACAAATCTCTAATACAAAAGTTTCGTAGCCGAGTCTAGCATCCTGATAAATGCATTACATTGTTGAATTTGTACAACCTAGCATTAAGGGCCAACGGCAAGGTCTTAACCGGTGTCAGATCCCTAGCACCAACTTCCCGCCCTCACGGTGTGAGTAGCGCATGCGCAGAGGACTTTACCCTCGCAGCCAACTGTAACTTCCCTTGTCGTGGGGGCCCCCTTTCACTCTACGCCATCTTAAGGTCGTCCGAGTCCCCGTGCGAGGTATCCGTAAGAAGGACAGCGTGGACTCCCCCCCTTCCCCACACTCTCTTCCGCCAGAGCGGATATCCGGCCCCCGGGAAATTCGTGGGAGGGGCATATAGCCGTCTCCCCCTGGGAGGGGCCTATGGCCGTCTCCCCCTGGGCGACCCATCCGTAGTGGGTGCCGCCCCCCGTGGGAGGGGCCAATGGCCGCCCCGCCCTGGGCACTCCCATCCATAATGGGTGGCGCCCCCCTAGGGACCTTGAAATCACTGCTCACCGATCATGACCTTACCGCCACAGGCCAGATAGTTGACCGACTATCTGGCCCCCCCACACCTCCTATAGGTCATGCCTCCTCAAACCCACTAGCCAAGCTACGAAGTTTCCTATGAGTAATTCATTCCCAGCCCTGGATAGATGCACCCCATCATTCGAATAACAGTGATCCCCCCCTAATACACCCATGGGAAATGCATTGGAGATGAGTGGAGCGAAACAGTTTGTCAATCTTGTTGTTGACCCTCTTTACCGAGTGGTTCAACGCTGACATAGACAAACCCCCCCCGCCATATTCTCCTGGGAATCATGTGGGACCAGGCAATCATACACCCAGGGAGCCTCTTGGCCAACCAGCTAACTGCAGACAATATGTGCTCATGGTTACACCCGTCTTCCCAGTCTCACCAAGTCATTGCCCCCCACGTGCACTGTGACTATAGATGGCGGTGACCTGTGCCGCCCTAAGAGTTCCTCCACAAATTTTTGCAATTGGTCAATACAGAGGCCTCCCTTCCCATGGAAGGTCACTCTGAACCCATATTCCTCAGATGCGTGGATCGCGTCACCTGCTTTGAATATGTCCCCGGCACGCCTCACGTATGAGTGGCCCACGACCCAGACCACTTGATCTCCAATCGGTGATCCCCTCCTGCTGGTCAGCTGATGCTGGGCCGATCCCAATTTCCGCCCCGCGTGACAGGCTTGCGAAACTGTAATCCAAACAAAAGACAAGAAGCGTGAGTACAGTTCATCAGCTTTTCACAACATGTGCAGTCGCACATACCTCTTGAAACAGTTCGAGGACCAACGGCCTAATTGTTTTACCTCTTCCGCCTGCAGACCCCGAGCCGTAGCTTCCGTAGCGGCCCCTATTCTAAATGAATGGGTCCCAAAATCACCCGGGCTCAAGCCCGCTGCTGCAATCGTAATTGCCAGCACCCTCTGAAATTGAAATCTCGTCAATGGGGTGCCGTTCATGTGTCTAAGCAAGGCCCCCCCGATGTTGTCAATCTCTGCTTTAGGTAGGCCTCCACATGCCCAACTGGACAACCGGGGTTCCCCCGTGCGCGCTGCAACACCACACTATTCCCCAGGGCCTCCTGGTCTGTTTTTTGTCCTGGTTATCGAGATCAGCAGAGAGTCGCCCCTCACTTGGACGTGTTCCCTGCGTAGACCTCCTTCCACATCTTTCTTATTTGCTGCCACTAGCTCACTCACCCGCAGGGCCCCATAGAACGCCAATGTGAAAGCTGCTCGGAACAGTGTTACCTCGCTGGGTGAGGAGCATGTCTCATCCAGTTTCGCCAGTAAGGTGGTCAATCTATCCAACCCAATCGGGTGCCTGTTATCCTGTCTGTGACCCTCCAGGTGCCGCCAGCCGCGGAGAGCCTTCTTGACTATGAAGGAATCCGTCGGGTCCCTCACCCCGTGGAGCTGCGCCATAAATGATATGGCGGCCCTATACCTGTTGGCGGTTGCCGCCGACCGGCCTTCTCTATGAAGGGCCACCAAAAATTGGAGGAAGGACTCCTCCCGCCCCCATCTATGCTCCCCTACTGGCCCCAGAAAGGTGCAGTATGAACGAAACGCCCCTTCATAAGCTTTCCTCGTCCTTGGCGCTAGACTGGCTGCCACGAGGTCTTGTAGTCCATGGCACTGATCTGCCATAGTGCTTCGGGGAAAGGTGCCGCCACTAGCTCCGCTGTGGGTAGATAACCCCTGAAAGCCTGCATTTTTGAACTAGAGAGTGCATCAGCTGCATTATTCAGTATACCCGGGACATGTTTTGCCCTGAACTGTACGTTTAATCTCATGCATCGCAATACAATTTCTTTCAACAGTCGTAGGATCCATTTGCAGCGTGCTGCCTGGTGATTAATGCACTCGACCACTGTCATGTTATCTGACCAGAATACCACTGAGCGGTCCCTAAAGTCCTCTGGCCATGCCATCAGAGCCACCCAGATGGGGAATAACTCCAAGAAACCAATGTTACCTGTTAGGCCGCTTGAGTGCCACCACGCCGGCCATGTTTGTGCCGACCTCCGATTACCGAAAATTGCGCCAAACCCCACGCTCCCCGCCGAGTCGGTCTATAAGCCGAGCTCCTTCGACAAGGCTGGGGGTCTGTTCCACACCACTCGACCGTTGAAGTTCTCCAGAAATGCCAACCAAATAAGCATGTCCTGGCGAACCTCTGCCAAAAGTCTAGTGCGGTGGTGGCCCTCCTTGAGGCCCACCATAGCCTGTGCTATGGAACGCGAGAAAGGGCGAGCCATCGGCATCACCCTCAATGCAAAGTTAAGCTGACCCACTGTCTGTTGTAACTGATGTAGGGTCACCTTCTCTGTTCGGAGACATTGTACCAGGGAGGCCCTAAACTTTCCACCTTCTCATCCGGCAAGCGGAAACACCCCTCCTCTGAGTCTAGTTTTATACCCAGAAACTCGGGGGAGGTAGACGGCCCGACCGTCTTACCTGGTGCCAACGGGACCCCAAAACCCCGCATGAGCCCGCAGAAGTCCTGCAATGCCCGCGCACAGTTCTGAGTGCCCGCTGGGCCCAGAAAGAGGAAATCATCCAAATAGTGCATCACCTGTCTGTGGCCCGTGGCCTCTGTGAAAACCCATTCCAAAAAGGAGCTAAACATTTCAAAATAAGCACATGAAATCGAACAACCCATGGGCATGCATCTATCCATGTAGAATTTCCCCTGGAACGTGAATCCCAGCAGCCGCTGGTCTTGAGGGTGTACTGGGAGTAACCTGAATGCAGATTCAATGTCTGATTTAGCCAACAATGCCCCGGGGCCCAGGCGATTCAACATTACGACTGCGTCATCGAATGATGCATACTTCACTGAGCATACCTCAGGGTCAATCGCTTCATTTACTGAGGCCCCCCTTGGGGCCGACAGATTGTGGATGAGTCTATACTCCCCCGGGTCCTTCTTCGGAACCACTACTAAGGGTGAACACACAAAATCCGCTACTGGTGGGCCGCCAAATGGCCCTGCCACTCGCCTCAAGCTAACTTCTTTTGCTATCTTTTTGGCGGCCACCGCTGGGTTGTGCTGAATAGACAGCTGTTTTTTACAGGAAGGGCTCCCCCGAAAATTGCCCGCCGGGATCCTGAAGCCATATGAAAAGCCCTCCCTCAGAGTCCCAGCGGACGCATGATCAGGGTATCGGTTCAGCCAAGGGGTCAAAGCCAAGATATCCACGGATGAAGATGTTTGCTTCCGAGGAACCGCATCAATCCTGCTTGGATCCCCCGTTTCCTCCCGCACCATTGGTTTTAGATCGGCAACCGGTTTCCGGGTGTGAGGAATTCTCGCAGCCCGAGCATGCGTGCCGGAACCTACACGTTCCCTGAGGCCTGTTACAAGTTCCTTTGTTGAATCCCCAACACACCCCTCGCTTGCCTCCATTCCCGCTAGACCTGGGCTGGGATTCCCCCCGGCGTTCGCCCGAAAGGGCTGTGACGGCCTCTGATGGAATCCCCCAGAGCCACTGGTGCTTGGCACCTGAAGGACCCACCGGCCCTGGCAAGAGCTGAGCGTGCCATGACACTGTATCCAAACAATCCCATGTCAAAGCCTGGTTAAACTCCTTTGCTTTTCTAAAGGCAACATCATACCCCTTCCATTCATTTCCCCCATACATCGCATGGAAATTCATGATTCTGTTCTGATAACAAGCCAGGTCAGTCAACACTTCTGGTTTACGTTCTCCGATAATTGCTGCGAAAATAGAAAATGCCCTGACCCAGTTCACCATGGTCTCCTCGACCCTGAACTCCGCCATCTTGGCCCGCCATACACCGGGGTGCCAGAGATCTTTCTGGGTCTTTGCATATTCTAACTCACGATGGTCAGTCAAAAGCGAAAACATGTTAATGTATTTGTCTCCCCACACCATCTCTTTCGTAGCCATGGGAATATGTTGAGATAAACTTTCCCGCCTTGAGGGTACCGGGCCCTCCCCCACCAATGGCAACGCTCTCTTACCGGCTTCAGCCGAATTCCCGGCAGTGTCCGTTGTTTTCCCCCGATCGTCAGTCGTGACCTCCTTCGCCATCTGCCGGGGAATAGAAGGTACATTCGCTGTCCCGGCATCCCTTGCCTGCCGCAACTGCTCAATAATTAATCTGGCTTCCTCGGCCGGGTCTCCCGCGGCCGCTGATCCCCCTGCTGCCTTCTTCAGCCAAGGTAATACCGCTGCTAACTGAAGTGCTAATTACGGGGGCATCTGGTCATCCCCCAGTGGCGTGATAACCACGGGAATTGGCAATCCCCCATCCGGTCCTGGTACCGGGCTAGCCGCCGGCGCGACGGGAATCGCTGGAGTTACTAGTGGGACTGGGGCCTCGCTGGGACCTGCCCTCCCCTTCCTTTTCTTGCCCTTATCCCCCGGGGTGACGTTCGGCAATGCCGGTCCTATGACCTTTTTAGGCCGGCCCGAGGGGGCATTCTGGGCCTCCACCCGTTTCCTGATGGCCGCTAGGCCACGATCAAGCCGGTCTACTTTACCCAACTTCCGGTCCATCACCGCCACTTGGTTCACCAACGTGCGCAGCATCCTTTCCATCTCGGAGCTCTTTCCGGATTTCTTGGTAGGCATGTCCTCGATCAATCCGTCCGACTTGACTTGCAAAGGTGACTTGATCTCCCAACAGGCCTTGGTAACTGAAAGAGAAAGACAAGGATTACAAGTTCTCCAAAAAAGTGCAGCTTGTTCCCTTGAGGGCTCACGAGCGACGAGTGGTGCAGCCTTCAGAGCACAGGACAAGAGGAAGCTTCGTTGGATTCCCGCACTATTTATCTAGCTGCGGGAGGGCGGGGACCCGCCTCAAGCATGCCCATCCGTGCACGGACTTCCGGGCGGGTGTCTAGGACAACCTCTTTTGGGCGGGAGGGGCGTGCTCTGGCCACGCCGCTTTGGGCATACCAGCCCGGTCACGCCCCCCCGCCCACAATGGTTTCCCGGGGGATTGGGGCACCCAACCATACGTTCGGGGGGACCGAGTGGTCTCCCCTTTCCATTCATTTAGAATATCTTTATCTTTGATTAAAGAGACGTCAGAAGAACCTTGTATAGACTCTATTTTTGTACGCTCTTTTCTCACTTTCAAATAGTTGGCCAGTAATTTCGCCATCTTATTTTGACCTCCATAGTAACGAGAACTACTCTCTAATAAAAAAATTAGAGGCAGCATCAGTAGTTAATTTATTAAAAGTATGTTTATCGTCAATAAGATCTTTCAGAGAAGATTCATTATTAGAGTGGTAATACTTATATTCAAGTTGTTTAATTTTGATGAGTAATTGGGAGGATTCGGCTTCCATGCATTTTTTCTTCTGTGAAACAAAATTGATAATAAAACCTCTAGCAGCAGCTTTGAAAGAGTCCCACACCATAACAAAAAAGGAGTCAGGGGTGTGATTAATTCCAAAAAATGCAGTAGCAAAAGAGGTACATTTTTGACAAAAAAATGGGATCAAGGAGTAAAGAGTTATTAAATCGCCATCTTCCTGAGTGAGGAGAAAAGGGGATGAGATCAATATCTACAAATACAGGGACATGGTTGGAGATTAAAATAGAACCAATTTCAGAGTGAATGGTGTGTGGGATAAAGATTTTCTCAGAAAAGATCATCAATAAGGGATTGCAGTGATGGGAAGGGGAATAAAAACTATATTCTCTTAGGCCAGGGTGGAATGACCTGTTCTTTTGACGTCATGCAACTGGTCATCCCATAGCAGTAGCCTTTCCATCCATCCCATGAAGTCACAGGCATGTGGAGGTTCAAATGTTGTGTTCAGAACTGTTCCAGGAGCTCCATGCATATAAAAGAAGATTTTGGTGTAAGTGACATTAATCTATGATTTTCTTTGTATTCATGTGTTCCTCCACATTATTTGTGTTACTGTTATCAACAATGCATTAAAACATGCTTAAAGTTTGCTCATATACATGAAACATTTTTAGCCCCAATAAAGCCCTACACCTACCCGACACTATAGAGTGAAACGTGTTGGTGAACAATTTTTGAACACTGTAGTCAGCTGAACCCAATGTCAAATATTGAAACAAGTTCTGAAGATGATTGGAATGTCATTTTTCTCTAGTACTATCCTGACATAACCAATATTAGTTTTTTTTTGTTGCTGAGCAGAGCAGAGAGCATAACAATAATATCATAAAGTTGGTCAACTGGAGAGAGAAAAAACAAATAATTGTTATAACAAAAAATTATTTTTGTCTTTTCTCATTACCTTACAAAATGTTAGGTCACAGCAGGAATTAGGGCATAATGCGCTCTTTAGGTTCTCTTCCCACAAATAAATTACTAGATTCAAGAAAATAGCAGTTCAACAGGGATACCTGGCTATGGGGCGCGGCTTAACAAAATACAGATTGAGAGATCCCTGTGGGCCTGGTTCTCTGTGACAAAAGTGCATTTGCTGGTACAGCGGATACATTTTTGCCACAGCTGCTTTTCCAAAAGAAATCTTCAAAGTGACAAATTGTTTCTAAGAGCAAAAACCACAATTGCCCTGACTTGCAGTTCATGGAGACCACAGTTAATTTTTCCGCCTCGATTCTTCACACTTAGCATTGCTGACACAGGAAGGGAAAATATGCTCAGGAGCAGATCAAACGCAGCAACCCTGTGGCAAAAGGATCTCTGACTTTGATTACAGCAGACGTTCTACCAGTGATCAGTGGCAGCGAAAATTAGGATGTGGCTGGGCTGGAACACCACCTATTCAGGGCAGCTCTCCCATTCCGTCATACCGTAAATGACCGCTAAATATGATCCATAGGTAAAACAGAGCTATCATCAAAATGAGAAAACAGAACACACTTTTCTGAAAAAAGAAAACATACATCTTTGTCGCTTGATGTGAGTAGATCAAGAATGTCAGAAGCCATACAAGCAGCAGTGCAAGGAAAAGGCAGCTTGTGCTACCTCTGCACGTGTGTTGTAATATTTTGTGTTTTTTAGAGCAGATGTATTCTTTGCATAGCTTTACCTCCCAGGTGACCCTATTTACTGCGAACGAAGAGTCCCTAATGTATTCAACATGCACATTGGTGTAAAAAACATATTTCAGGGGCATGGCTTCAGCGGCAATGGAGTAATCTGTGACTCCGATGAGCTCCGGTACCCCGCTGCCTATATGAGCTATTTTGCGCGGAGTTTGAGGGCTGCTCGCCCTCCCCGGGGATGAGAGAGATCCCTGGCTGAGTGGGGCGCTGGATGAGCGGTGACAGGACCCTCGAGAGCTGTCAGTGAAGCGGTGGTGTGACGGCGGGGCTTTGGCGGGCAGTCGCGCCCGCCATCTTGACTGAAGGGCCGGCGGTGGTCCCTTCCCCCCAAGCCCAGACTGCCTCTCCAGGGTGACACTCTACAGATCCACAAAGCGGCATGGGCTCTGATCTTGCGCTGAGGAGCAGAAGCCTGGTACAGCGGACGGTGGTCCCGGCCGGAGGAGGCATTGCGGTCCCGTGGCTGGAGCGGGCGCAGGACTTGGAGGCGGGCTGCCCCCGTGAATGACAGAGAGGCCTGCTGGAGCGGGGAATCCTGGTGACGGCCTGCCGGGGGATCGCGGTACAGCCGCACATCGAGCCCAGAGTCGGACGCACCCGGAGGCAGGCGGGGAGGCCCGAAGGAACAGAGGCCCTAGGCGCTGGACTGCCGGGGGGTCGCGACGCTGCAGCGACGAGACGGGCCTGAAGCGCGGTTACGGACGCCATCTTAGACTCCTACCCGCTGTGGAAGACGCGACTGGCGGTGGCATCGCTGCGTGGTTGCAGAGCCCTGAGGTGCGAGTGCGGAGGTGAGGTGCATCCACTGGGGGCTGCGGTGGGTGTGGCTGCACATGAGGGGCGCCCCCTTGCTCCTGGTGTCCCTGGCAGGCTTTGGCCTGTCGCCCTGCGCCCCTCCCCCCTTGCAAACTGGAGCCTGGTCTGGCAGCTGCGCCCAGCGAGGGAGAGTTGGAACCCTGCGACCCTCTAGAGCAGGGAACGCTGAGAGTCCCTGAGCCCTTGACTGACTACTGGCCACCCTCCCGTGAGTCTTGGAGGCGGGGGGCTGTGGCGGACTGTCTCGGCTTGGGGCTTTGAGAAGCGGCCTGCAATGTGGGAAGCGGTGGGGCACGGCGAGGTGTGAATAGGACCGGGCCCCCTGGAGCTTGTGCTGATCCCCCGGCTGGTGTGCCCTATCCTGACAACAGCGGCGGCGCACCGCCACATCCAGCTGGGCCTCACCTAGTTGCAGTCTGCCCTCCCCAACTGGTGGCGTAAAATTGAAGGGGGGTGCAGGGGCCCTGCAGACACCTGGAGCTGTTGCTGGGTGCTATCGGACAGTGGAGGGAGGTGCTGCCTGCCGCTGGGGGTTGCCCTGCACTTTGCCACTTGGAGACCTTGCCCTTGGTGCGGTGGAGTGAACTTAGACTGCCTGAGTGGGGGGGGGGGCTGGCCGGGGAGACTGCCGGCACCTTTAGACCCGGGCCCTCGAGGGCCTACTAGACCGGGCTGCCTCTTCTTATTGCGATGCTGGGGACGCTGCATCACTTGGGGCATTGCTTTTTTGAACTGTGTGTGCTCTTGCATCTTGTCTCCCCACTTCCCACCTCTCTACCCCAAGTGCAGCGCCTTGACCTCCGCTCTTTGCTGCTGGGCCCTGTCTTCTGCCTGCATTGCCCGAGGGCGCCCTTGGCGGGCCTTCCACCTGGGCCTGTGGTGGACGGGGGCCCTGGTCACTGGTCACTGAACTGCTGTCACCTGGGGGCACGAGCACGTAGCTCTCAACTGCAGGCCTGACGATGACACGGTCCACAGGAGGCAAGCTGGAACCGGCGACGACGGCTAAAGGCACGTCGGTGATCGCTATGTGGGGCAAGACTGGGGCAACGGCGTCCACTGACGACCCCTCGTCGCTGGCTGCGGACTCGCCGCCGGTGACTCAGGCCTTTATGGCCTCCTTCGTGTCTGACCTTAAGACGGAGATAGGCTCCTTGCGCACGGAAGTGCAAACGTGCGTTAAGGAGATGCGCAAGGAGGTCACTGAGCTGGGCGACAGAGTGGACGGCTTGGAGAAGCTAGTCGACGTGCGCACGGAAGACCAGGAACAGCTGTGGCAGAGAGTGGCGGCCCTGGAAGAGCAAAACATTGAACTGCAGATTAAGCGGGAGGACCTTGAGAACAGAAGCCGCCGGAATAACCTCCGAATCCGTGGTGTTCCGCTTGACGAGGAAGGGACAGACATTCTGACCTACGTGGCGCAACTGCTACACGAGGTGTGGGGGGACGAGGACGCCTCCCCCCCGTCTTTGGATCGTGCCCATCGGGTGTATGGACCAGCCGGTAGGGCGGGCCCCCTTCCAGACATCCTGACGCGGGTGCATTACTTTAGGGAGAAGGAAGCCATCTTCAAAGCGGCCCGGGACAAGCCCAACCTCACCTACGGAGGCCATAAAATACAGATTTTTCAGGACCTGGCTCCAAACACCCTGCGTTGGCGGAGAACTTTTCGGCCGGTGACGGAGAAGTTGAGGGCTCTCAACATTGCTTACCAGAGGGGCCACCCCTTTGCCCTCATCTTTCACTGGGAGGACAAGCGCAGGGTCCTCCGGTCCTATCAGTAGGCGGAATTGCTGGCCCACAGACCTTCAAGATCACATCATCAGGAGAGAGTCCCTGCTCGCCCGGACTGGGCCAGGGTCCGGCGACACCGTCGATCCCCACCAGTAGATGAGAAATCTGCGTCGCAGGCCAAGCAGGACATCATAGCACACATCCGCTCCCTTGAGGGCGACCGTGATGGCCAGACCTCCCATCCACCCACCCCATGACCTGGGCCATGTCAGGAAATACTCTTCCGTGACTCCTTCTGGCATTATGGGACGCTCCTTTACCTAACACCACGCAATACTGTCTTGGCACGCTGCCTGCACAGACTCCCCATGTGATGCCTGGACTTCCACACCTTGGTGCTGTCGCCGGCCGGAACACCAGCCCCCTTGTGACACAGGCGATCTACGCCCCCGTGCCGTCATCCCCTGGCCTACGCTTGGGGACTCCACTGCCCCTAACTTCAGCGTGCGGGCCCTCCCAGTGCTGCTCCTGTGGCGGGCCTGGACCTGTTGGGGCTCTACTTGAATTACAATGACTGGTTCGCCATGAGGGGCTATATGATGGCCGCTGATGTGCCCAAATGCTCCGCCCAGATATGCACAGGGACCGAGGTTTCCTATCCTGCCTGTGGGTACCCCCTGTGCTGACCCATAGGGTGTGACATTCCTAAGTGCGTCCAAACCCTTGGGTAGAGGATGCCTGGTGACTGGGGTAGTCCGAAATGGCCCTGTTGGCCTTTGTTGTCCTTGGTACATCTGAGGCGTGTTTGGCCTCCTGCTGTTTCCTCTCTCCTTCTCTTTCTCCTCTTCTCGTCTCCTTTGCTTTCCTTTCTTTGGCCTTCCTCTCTGTCCCTTTCCTCTGGTCTGACAGGTGGAGGGGTGGAGCTGGGGTGGCGGCTGTCACCTGGGTGGGGGGGGGCGGATCCTTTGGCAGACTCCTATGGTCACCTTTTCCTGCGCTGGGGGGAGCGGGGTGCGTGGGCGGTTCCTGCTCGACATCTGCTACGGCTGCGACTATACCTAGTACCCTGAAGGTTTTATCACTTAACGTTAAGGGCCTGAACTCCCCATATAAGCGCAAGCAGGTTTGGCGCTATCTCCTCCAACAGCATCCCAACATTATTTATCTTCAGGAAACCCACCTACTGCAGGGACACACACACCGCATGGCCCACCCCAAGTACCCCCTTCAGTTTTTGGCAGCGGTGGACACTAAAACTGAGGGGGTGGCCATACTATGCAGTGCTGGCTTCGGGCAGGGAGACTCCAGACCCTATAAGAGTGGGGATGGGCGCTTCCTCAAGGTTACGGTATATGCGGGACGGCGCAGGTTCACTTTGTGCAACGTGTATGCTCCTAACCAGTTACAAGACCGTTACCTCCAGACACTCCTGGGGGAACAGATACCCTGTGGAGACCCACACATGATACTGGAGGGGACTTCAATCTAGTGTGGGAATCAGACTTGGATCGCTGTGGTGCTGCCTCTAACGCTTCCGGGGTGATGTCCTCTGCACTGCGCAAGTAGATTGCAGATTTAGGATTACTAGATGTGTGGCGCTATCACAACCCTGATCTTAGAGATTATTCATTTTATTCACACACTCATAGGTCTTACTCCCATATTGATTTCCTCTTTGCGTCGCTGGAGTTGCTCCGAGACTCGTTGGGATCCTCCATCTCGGAAATTTCTCTGTCGGACCACGCCCATGTGGAAATGCCTCTCCAGGACCCGGCGGCGCATCCCATGCGTGTCGCCCGTTGGTCTTTCCCACCGAGCGTCCTTCGGGACGCTGACGATATAGATTGCATCCGGGAGGCCAGAGATGCTTACTTTGCCTCTAACGACACCCCGGACATGCCTTTCCCGGTGGTTTGGGACGCCTTCAAGGCCATGATTCGGGGACACGTCACCTCCCTGGCGATTGCAGGCAGGCGTGCTGCCTGCAAACTGGAGGCTGAGTTGACAGCGGACATTAAGAAAGCCGAGGTGCAGGACCGGGAGCGGTCGTCACGAGACACTAGGAGGAGATTGGCCACTCTCAGAGGGCAACTCAGACTACTGCACAAAAACAAGGCGGCCTTGAAGCAAAAGTACTTTGAAGGTGGCGACAAGGCAGGCCGACTGCTGGTGGGAAGGCTGAGAGCACGCGCTGCCAAGACCCACATAACTAGTATCCAACTGCAGGACGGATCGAAAGCAGTCTCGGAGAAATCCAAGCAGGCGGCATTTAAGGACTACTATATATCTCTGTACGGGAGAGATCCTGTCTCGGTGGATGCAATGGCGGCCGTCCTGGATGACTACGAGGGACCGACGATACCGGCTGGGGACGCAACAGAGCTGGAAGACCTCATTACGGAGGATGAGGTCACGGCGGCGATTAAGGACCTCCCTTTAGGGGAAACGCTGGGTTCGGATGGCCTGATGCTATCTTTCTATCACACATTTCAGACCCTGCTTCGGCCTCACCTCCTCCAGCTGTTTAATACTTTCTCCGAAGAGGTGGGTCCATCCCCTGACATGGGCATGGCGGAGATAGCTTTAATACCGAAACCCGGGAAAGACCCCGCACTGTGTGCGTCCTACCGCCCTATCGCCTTGCTTAATACGGATCTCAAAATATACACTAAGCTCCTCGCCCAACGCCTAGACCCGTATATGCAGTGGCTTGTGGACCCCGATCAGGTCGGATTTATCCACGATCACCAGGGGGCAGACAATGTTTGCAAACTTGCGCACCTTGTAGGGAAAGTGCGGCACTGGAAAATACCGGCCTGCCTTCTCTCCCTGGACGCAGAGAAGGCGTTCGATCGGGTGGACTGGGCCTTCCTCAGGGCGGTTCTTCGTAAACTCGGGCTGGGTCCGAAGATGATTGCAAGGATCATGGCTCCATATATAGGGCCCCAAGCTCGAATTCGAGTCAATGGAGACTTAACACTGCCTCTAGCGATTCATAGGGGCACTAGACAGGGGTGCCCCCTCTCGCCCCTCCTATTCGCCCTTGCAGTGGAACGTCTCGCGGAGCTGATACGACGCGACTCGGACATCCACGGGATAGCGCACGGTGGGTGGGACAACAAGGTGGTGCTGTTTGCGGATGACCTGATCCTTACTCTCACGCACCCGCGGGACTCCCTGCCGGCTGTCTCTTCGAAAGAGCTTCCGGCCTCAAGATCAACCACGACAAGTCCTGGGACCTAAATCTTACCATCCCGGCGGAGGATCTCTCCGCCCTGAGGGGGATTGTGCCCTACCAGTGGGCTGAGAGCCATATCAGATACCTGGGCCTCACGTTGACCCCCTCCCTTGATGACTGGAGCTCTGTTAATTGGCGCGCCTGCCGAAAGGACATTTTGGAGGACCTGCGGCTGTGGAAACCCTTAATGTTGTCCTGGCTAGGCTGCCTCCACGCAGTCAAAATGTCGATCCTCCCCTAAATCCTATACGTATTTCAATGCCTCCCCACTCCAATCCCGCTGCACTGCATACGAAGCCTGCAGCACAAGCTCACATCCTTTATCTGGGCTAGTAAGCGTTCCCGTTTTTCACAGAAAATTCTGCATGGCCCCGCGAGACAGGGGGGGACTAGCTTGCCCCAACTTGGTCCACTACTACTGGGCCGCACACCTCCGATTTGTGATAGAGTGGGGGGTAAGAGAGAGTGAAAAAGGGTGGCTACACATGGACAGGGCGGTGACGGGGCACACCATTTGGGACCTGCCATGGCTTCATCGAGCGGCCTGCTCCAGAAGTGTGTACCTTGCAGTGCCCACGAAAACGGTGCTGGACATCTGGGATGCCACTGCTGTCTCCAGGGGTCTTACTACGTTCCCGTCCCCGCATACCCCCATAGCGGCAAACCCTCTCTTCCTCTCGGGCATTTGAGAGCTGGGTACAGGGGGACTGTAGGGTGCTCTGCGACTTGTTTGACGGGGGCTCGTTTAAATCGTTTGATCAATGTTGTGAGGAGTTCTTCTTGCAGCCCGCCGCACAGCTGCAATATGCCCAATTGCGTCATTGGCCCTCTGAAGACAGTATGTACCGATCTGCCACACGCTCCTTCACCCCTTTCGAACGCCTGGCGCGCACCCTAGGGGGCTTAAAACGGTTGGTCTCCAAATCTATCACATTTTACAGAATCCACCACTCATACCCATCCACCTGTATCAGCGCCAATGGCAGATAGCGGTTGAAACAGACATTACACCCTCGCAGTGGGACGCAGTGTGGAGAGACATCCCCAAGGTGTATCAGAGCATCCCTCAGAGGGAAAATGCTTATAAACTTTTAACTTAATAGTATTACACTCCCCTGCGGCTTCATAAGATGTTCCCCAATGTTTTACCACTGTGCTGGAGGTGTCGGGCTGCGACAGGGGACTTTGTGCACATATGGTGGGCATGCCCTCTCCTTGCCTGAAGACATAGGTATGATCCTGTTGAGTGTCAGACCATCAAACCTTAAGGCCCTAACCCGAAGTGACTGGATTGTAGCGCTACAAATGCTGGGTGCGGCCAAGCAGCTCATAGCCTTGTATTGGGAGAAGAGTGAAGCACCTCCCATAGCTTCTCCATTTGTGCGGCTGTGGCACGTCTTGGCAATGGAGCTCCTCACGGCGCGGCTCCAATTGCGCCACACCCGCTTTGAGTCAGTTTGGAAGCCCTTGGTGCACTACTTGTGCTCAATGGAGCACGCATGACACATGCCCACTAGGCTCCGGAACCTACATCTCTTTGAGGATGCTGTCTTCCCTACAGATCCCACTAGGTTGCTCCCGTAGGCGACTTCCATAACAACTGAGCTCTAGAGGCCGACCCTCGTTGCCTAATGCCACTCCTTATCCACGGACCAGCCACCCAACCTGCTAGCGCGCTATCTCCTCTACCTCTTGTCTCTGGCCTCTTTCCTCTTTTCTTTCCTTTTCCCTCTTTCCTCTGTAGCTCCTCTTTGTGTTCATGGAACTCTGTTGGGTCGTTCGTAAGTGCTGGGTTTGTTGACTTCCCACCCACTCTCCCTGATCCGTTTTTGGGGTTCTACCAATGCTGAGCAACTTTAACAGCTTATCCTAAGCCACGCGGCCGGCCCCTTTGGGGTTGTAGGCAAGGCGTTGCGTTAAATGCTCTGACTAAGCGAAATCTATTGCACATTCTTCGTGCCCGGTCTCGGATAGAGGTTGTGGGCTTAACGCTGTGTTGCTATGCCCCTCTCAGGGGGTTTTGTTCCAAAATAAAACAGACTTGTAACAAAAAAAACATATTTCACAGATTTAGTGGCAGAAGAAAGATTTCCTGCAATGTTTTTCTCACGTGGCATTTAAAAAAAATGTTTTAATAATTTTTTAAACAATATAAAAGGCCAAACAAACCATATGTTTAGTGAGAAAACAGAACAACCTTTTATTGAAGAATGTAATGGTCCTGCATGAAGCTCACGGAAAAGAACTTTTGCAACTTAGGAAATCAGTAGCCTGTACACCCTGGTGAGACCCCTGAGGGGAAACACTATTGAATTATGGAAAACAGTTCTGCATAGTGCACAATGGCTGAATGCACTGTACGGTTATTAACGTGGAGAATCTGAGAGGCTGATCGGTCTTATTAAAATGATTGTTGTGGATATAAATGAGCCCATCTTTTCCAAGCCTGCCTTATAAATCAACCTGGAGTAGAAATATCCCTTTCTGATAAAGGATAAAACACTGTGTTATACCCTTCCATGGGTAAATGATAGTTCTTCAACCATTAATGTCTAACAGACCCATAGAAAAGCCACAACATAAGGACAAGAGTAATGTCTTATAATGAGGAGCTCCCAAAAAGACATGGGGTTGATGAACTTCCAATGTTATCTTACTTATATGTAACCAACTGTAAACGTCATTTATTTTCCCAGTAATTTCTATGTTTTAGTGAAGAGCCCATTTTAGGTTATGAAATCGGTGTCGTCCTTTATCATGAGGACCATCCATAATCTTCCATTAAAAATCCACACTGAAAGGTACAGGAAGCAGTGTTACTGTACTACAGTATGCTCTGTTTAAATACCACATTCATCTACATACTGCTAATGCTGGTCAACCAACATATTTTTGTTGGACAAAACTTGAGCTACTCAAAACTAAATAGCAGCCAATTCTATATATGCTCCTAAAAGGCCAAATTAACCAAAGACATAACTGACTTACATCTATTGGATGTTAAGAGCATCATTACCCACCTCCACCCACCCAGAACAAAAACACATACAATGCTATTGGATGTTTTGCAACAGAAACTGAAAAGGCAAGTGTAAGTCAAAACCAACAAAGCAAGTAATTTAGCACAGAAAAGTACTACAAGCATGGAATGGCAATTCAGACACACATGCAGCATTGCAATTGCAGCACAGCCAAGCAGGAGCTTGCACCTACATGGTGTGAGCATGCACAGGACCATTGGTAATAGTGCTCTTTGATTTCATAGAGATCACTTGCAAAGCCTGGCACACGACCAACACAGACAATATGTAGGTGCTGAGTAATCCATACTAACTCTATACAATTCATTCACATTTACAGGCAGTCCTTATACATCACTCAGTGTGTGAGTAAAACCCTAGGCAATCAATAACAGTGGCAACACAAGTAATGTCAAATGACAGTAAACACTAAAGGTGAACAAGAGGAATTAAAATAATCAAAATTTTAATATAACCATTTAAAAATCCTACAAATGTATAACGGCGTAACGACGCCTTCTTCAGGAGCCACCCAAACGTGTTGATATCTAAAATATACATTAGAGAATAATATCAAAACCATATATTACATATTATATTACCTCATAAACAATTCATAAATAAAACAGTCTAACATTTAATTTAAAAAATAAGAATACAGACACCTAAGTGATCACTGTCAAGAGAAACAATAACATATCAAGTAGCCACAACCATTTGATGTAGTTATAGAAAAAAAAAAACAATGTGCCATACTCAAAGAGAACACATATCTATTATCTAATTCCAAAAGAATCTATAGACTGACCCACCAAGTTGTAATTATATAATCATGATAAAGAAATTTTTTATATCAAACTATTTGCTAAACATAACCGTATACATATGTACAAACAGTTAGTTATCTCCAATATATACATATTCATACATTGACCAAGACTGTCGTCATCTGGATAGATCGTGTCACACTCGACCGTTGATATCAAGATGGACATAATCAAGTTCTAAACAGTCTACGTTACTCACTGTTATTAGGAGAATCTCTTAAACGTATATGTTAGGGGGACAATCAAATTAATGGATGCTCAGCAGGTATCTGGGTCATCACGTCATAGACATTCCTAGAGCATACAAATTGTCAAATGGTCAAAAAGTAGTATCGTTTCTGGGCCCGATGAGCACTAGACATATTTAAATGATTAATCTCACATAGGATGACATTGACATGTGGAAACAAAAGATCAAATTCAAGGATCAATTTAGGGACATTAGGTAAAGGCGATAGTTGAATGGTGAAGTTAATTTATGGCGAAAGACACGTGTGACGGGACAATGCGCACAATGATATTCCCTATTAACACACACAAAAAACTATAATTGAATTAGACCAGGATGTTTCTATCATTTGGAGTGGTATGGCAATACCTACATATCAGGCCAGACACATAACTGAATAAGGCCATACGTAAAGACTGGTAAGCGTGGACAATTTGGCTTTGACAAGACAAATAAACCCACACCCTTACGTACCTTCCGGGAAGACTTCAGATGGCTATGGGACGCTATGTAGGTAGAGAGCCCGCAGAAGTATATGGTGTTGGACAGATAGAATCTCGGAGCCAGATAGGCAAAAAAGAGAGAAATACCCGCATGATATGAGGTTTGTATAGCAGTGCAGTGTCACGGTACTGCGTGCATATAGATGAATGCTTCTAATTACCTTAAATAGAGACCGGCTTATGAGTGATAAAAACGGCCCGTGATGGCGGGAAAATTTCCTTTTTACGTAAAGCGCCTGATGATTGGCTGATGCCTGTATAAATTTAATGAAAGGTTGAGCTTTTAAGAAAACCTTAGTTATACAAGACTATCAAAAACACTGTGTGTGACGGTGGCGCTTACCTTTCAGAGTGCAATTTGAAAGGTGAAGATAGTGGGGAAAGGTCCAAGTATATCTGATGAACAAGCCGTCAGTCGATCGGCCACTAAAGAAGAACAAAGTAAATGATCAATAAAAAAGTAAAGTCACGCAAGTGGATTAGATAACACATCGACGGGGGTAGCGGGGGCAGCGCTCACCTTGAAGTTTCACAAATAATAAAAGCAGGATGATGCCCTAAGGAAAACGGAGAGATATCGTCCGGCGGGATAGCGTCCATGTCCGCCGTGCAGCCAGGATGACAAAATAAAAGGTCAAGCTTACCTGCCAAAGCGGATGTATAAATACGGCATGGGCGGGCAGATAAGAAGGCACACCTGTGATTGCGTGAGAAGTAGACGATAGACTATAACGCGGAAACCAGATGTATTCCACACGGCAAGGGAGAAGTCAGACCCGCCGTGTAACCAACAATAAACTTAGAAGATGGACCAAGGGGATAACCCACGAGGGACCTCAATAAACATTAACGATAGACTAAACGGCTCGTTAAGAAGTACTGTACGAACAACCACTGAAATGGGTGTAGTCGTACCCCGTTTATCGGCAATATATAAAGATTTAATCTAAGATTTAAGATTTTATTTAAGAGTGAATCATAAGTGAAAAAAAAGCCAAATAATGAGTATAATTCCCCAATAAAAACAAAATGAATTCAAAAGTGGTGAAAAATACTAACAAGAATCAAAATAGATGAAAACCAATGTAACTAAAAAGGGGAAAATTAAAATACTTAAATTAAAAGCAGAATTACTAAAGTAAAACCTAACCGATGAAAAAACAACGGGACAGGGGATGGTAATATTAAAGGCTCTATGACCAGCTGAGAAACCCAAAACTCAAAATGAGAACAAAGGGGGGATCAAAAGATCGCATTTTCCCACAGAATCTCACTGTTTAACCCATTTTTGAAGGTGCCCAGACTAAAGATCCCGAAGACCTCTCTTTTCTTGCAGACCTTGCATCCGCCTTTACTGTCTGGGAGTCTAATCTTTTCAATAATGCGCCATCTGAAGTCATCAGGGGCATGTTGGTACTCAAGGAAATGTTTAACTAATGGTGCTACAGTTTTTTTGGTGCGTATCGCTGAGCGATGCTCAGTTAGTCTGGTTTGAATAGGTCTAAAAGTTTCACCGACATAGCCCAAATTGCATGGGCACAAAATAAAATAAACACAATTAGGAGTTTTGCAGTTCCACATGTCAAGTGCATCCATGCGACATCCGTTGTGCTCAAAAGTTTCACCTCCCAGAATCGTACTGCAAGATTTACAAGTTGAACATTTTACAATACCTTTAACAGGAAACTTACTGACCAATGATCTTTGTACAAATTCAGATTGGACATTTTTGCTGGAGAAACGGGAGTGCACTATCAAATCCTTTAAGTTTCTATTTCTTTTGTGTGCATATAAGGGTTTAGGCAGTTTGTCATTGGACGTGGGATTGGAATTCAAAATATGCCAGTTGGCATTAATGATCTGTTTCACACTATTGTCCAATGTGGAGTGCTTGGTGATACAAACTAGCTGGTTATTTTCTTTAGGAATTTTTGCTCTTAAAAGATGGTCACGGTCGTAGAACCTTACTCACACACTGTTGTCCCTGCCCTAGGAATTCACTGGTATCAGTGTCCAGGGGGTCCTTGTTTTTTGCAATCCCTTATACATCACTCAGCCAGGTAAATTAGAATGTGCTAAAGGACCCATTTGTTAATGGAGCTAACTACCTGGTAGGGTCATGGAAAGGAAAAACAGACACTTGGGTGACAAACTGAAATGAAAATTAAACAAAAAAAACGAATTCCTTCTAAGAAGCGCAACCCAGACTGTGCTGTTTTTCAGCCTGTTAATACCATTTAGCAAACAGCATCTTCATCTCTCCTGACTTGCATACTGCCTTTGACACCTCAACACTAATAAAATGACTGTAAGGCTAGGACTGTCACATGCAGGGAAGCCTTTGGGGTGTTTTCCTTGGATGCCCACTTATAGGAGCTCTCCAGGTCTGCCATTAATTTGCAGACAAGGGCAGCCAAAAGTTAACAGTAAAAAGGAAAGCATTATCAAACCAAGAAGTCTTGGTTCCACAAGGCAAAGCTTTTGGCTTTGCCAGTAGCATGTGAGCAAAGGCATCAAGATGCATACACATGCATTGCTGGAAATCGGGTTTATATTAAAGAAAACCTGTTTAAGGATGGCCACAGAGGCACATGCGTGCATTGGGAGGCATGCCTATGTCATGGTGCATATATGTGCATGATGCATGATATGTGGCGGGCATTTTAAATTATTCTTCTAAAATGGTAAATGTAAAATCCTCCCCAGCCCGGGAGCTTGTAAATGAATATGTCACACACGGAGCTCTGTTACAGGACTCTTTATTCCTCATTAGGTCATAACTGTTAATAACCATACCTTAAGACCGCCTAGCAAGGAATGTAATTCGTCTGTTGAGTCCTCCCAGAAGCACAAGGGTCCTAACGCACAATGGGGAAAGATTTACTAAGATTTCGCAACCTGTTTGCATCACAAAAGTGATGCAAAATGGCACAAATTCTTTTTGTCCTAATTTACTTTCCAGTGCTAAACAAGTTTCACATTACTTTGCGCCATGGGGGCATGCCAAGGTTGGTTTATGGGCGTTCCCAAGCACCACCCAAGGTTTTGCACGCTAAACCCAATTTACCAAATACAGTAGATTGGGTTTAGAGTAAGAAAACTGCACCCTTTTATACTAGGTGCAAGGAAGGAGAAATGCTTTCATTTCTGGTGGAAATTCTTTATTTAGATATAACACAGATATCTTTAAAAGAGGATTACATAGTTCACGTTGTATACAACTCATTAAAAATAAAAACAGCAAGACAGTCAATTAGCCAGCCATGATAAAAATAGGGGTCTTCCGCATCCTCAGCCTCCTAGGTCCCCCAAAAACTTTTTTTTTTTTTTTTTTTTTTTTAAAGGATAAAAACCAGAAGAAAAAATAGTACAAAAGTTAAAATCTAATATACAGGGAACTTCACCCCGTTTTATTTACTCTCACTGAATTGGATATCAAACAACTAAAAAATGACCCAATTCTCCTAGGGGTACTACTCATATTCTTTTCGTTTCATCCCCCTAGAAATTTGGGATGTATCGTAAGGATCATTAAGTAATAAAAAGGAAAAAGGAAATAAGAGGGAGGATTTAGCAGGACCTCTTTAACTTAAAATTGCGATATGCTTGCTGAATGAACTTTGTAAGTCTGATATTTAAGTCAGTGTTTCCAGGGTTCAGAGCCACAATGATGGCTTGCCTGCAGGTTCGGGCGCCCAACCTATTCCATTCGGCTTTTAGTTTGCACCTGCGTTGGAGGTTAAAGGCTGGGCAGAGGCAAACCACGTGTAGCAATGTTTCGGCTGTTTTACCGCACCCTCTGCAGGTTAGATTTTCCGCTGTCCGTATCCAGGGAGGTAAATCTTGCAGAAAACGCCAATCAACCATTCTAATGGCTATAAGGGTGCGTTTTAGATACAGTGAATATGTGCAGGAAAAGTAAGCGGCGGGGAGTAGCCGACTGTAAGAATTACCAAGGGCCCAAGAATGGCTGCGTTTTGAGAAGAGCGCTTTGTCTGTGATAAGTGATCTGATTCTTACACATTTTTTGATTGCGATTTTAAACGCTGTCTGACTGGGGTTAAGAGCCCATAGGTCACCTGCTGACATTTGTTGAATGTAGTACTTAAAAAGGCGACCAAACGTTCCACCTGGATTTTTCTGGGAGATTTCTAGCCAGACTAGAGATTCTAGTGAGCCTGGGTTAGCCTGCCTCAGCTTGTGACACAAGTTTAGGTATGCACCAATATTGAAAACCTCATAGTTTGGTAGCCCCATCTCCAGTCTTATCTGTGCAGCAGATGCAGAAGTTGGCAACTGGATGACCTTTTTATAGATTTTGGTGGTATGTTGGTTTAGGGCCGTATTCAATTTACCCTTGAATGACTCTATCCCGTATGATAGGGTGGGGCCGATTTTCGCTCTCAGGACTTCCAGGAGGGGCGAAAGAGTTGGACCTGAGAGGTTTTTCGAAAGCTTGGTTAAAGATACTGCAAGAGTCGTGGCTTTAACTGCAATCTCATGGCGCTGTTTTAAAAGGTTGCCCCTTGAATCCAGGTGGACACCAAGATATTTATACGATTGACCTATCGCGAGGCTTATGTTGTTAAAAGTCCACCCACCGCAGACATGTCGTTTCTTCCCAAAGGGGACTACTTGGGTTTTCTTTAGATTGACTTCTAATTGATTCGCTATTGTGTAGCGAAGCAGTGTGTCAAGGAGCCTTTGCAGCCCGACCTTGGTAAGGCTGAAAAGAACAAGGTCATCGGCATATTACAGATTACTGAGTGCCGTGCCGCCCACCTTTGGAGGATGACTATTAGTTTCATCCAGGGTCTGTGACAGATCTGCTATAAACAGGTTAAAGAGAAGGGGGGCCAGCACGCATCCCTGTTTTACACCTCTCGTTGTCATAATTTTCCGCGAGAGATGCGTGCCGGACCCTAACTTCACTCGTACCCAGGTACGGGAGTGAAGTTGAATCATGGCCTCCAGTAGTTTGTCAGGGATCCCCCACTTCCTTAACTTTTCCCATAGAGCCGCCCTAGGAACCCCATCAAATGCTGCTTTGAAATCATTTCTCCTTCCTTTTCTGACTTTGCATGGGTGCTGCACTGTGCAGCATGCATACAAAGTGGAAAAAGCGTCCCCTTGTGTCTAGGCATAGTAGTGTGTACAGGAATGGTATCCTTCTGGTACATAAAACATATGCTGGACTCACACACACACCCTAGCGTTATGACTCTAAGGTGTGTGAGTGGTGCACAGCAGCTGTTATCAGCGCTGGCACAAGGGAAAAGGGGAGGAGAGAGCCATATCTCTGAAATTATGGCACTTTCCTGCTCCCTCCCTGTCGCACTACGCAGCGCAGCCTCGCAGGGGGTGCATAGCGTTGCATTGAGATTTGGTAAATCTCCCATATAGTCTCACAACGAGGTGTTTCCAACCAGTCGATCGCGAGCTACAAGTAGCTCCCAGACACCTTCAAAGTAGCTCCCACATTTGAGTAAATTTTTAAATAAGCACAGTGTCACATTTTTCGTTTGACAGTAGTTAACATTATAATCATCAGGCTGCAGATAGCAGGGTCTGTTATTGAGCAGTTTTCAGACAGATTTATAGGCCAAACTGGGTCACAGAGGGGATGAACTGAAGCACTAAAGTATTTAACTCTTAAATAAAACTCCTTGTGGCTCAATATTGGAGCATGAGAACAAAAATATGTTTCTGAATACTCTTAAATGGGAGAAAATTAAACTGAAACGTTACTTTAAAGATTATCTCTTCATTTTAATTTTCTCCCATTTCAAAGTGGCATGTTTAGCAGGCCTTTTGCTCCTATCAGCCAGTAGACAGGTGCCAACTTTATTACTCAAACAATAGTCATTTTTTTCAAATAGAAGCAATTTAGAGTGAAGAAAACGTTTTCTATTAAAAATTCACTATTAATGTCTTTCTCCACTTTCAAATAAGCCAAATACCTCTGAATGTCTTCTGAAGCATGTTTATTCAGTTAAAATTGCTTCCATTTATGCATTTTTCTATTTTTACTATGGCACCATGTCTACAGACCACTGGGAGCAAGATGCTAGGAAATGGGAGAGAATTGTAAATAATGAGTTTTATGAAATGCACATAAACAAAGTTTAATTTTCTTAATACAGTGCCATATTTATAAGTGGAAAATACAGCCATTATTTTAAGATTGAGGAATTTAAAGTGCAAAAAAAGTTCCATACTCTGAACATTTTTGCAGAACATTTTTCGGCAATTGAAATTTTTCATATTTGTGTTATACATGTAATGGTGGAACATAGGGCAGAAGGTATGTGATGTGCCACACATGCACCACAGTCTCTCAGTCACTCATACACATATATCCTATTCATACGCACACATGTGCATACATCCCCAAATACCACTCTCTAACTGACACAAATGGCAGCTCTGTCATAGTGCTCCTAATCAAAGTATTTTGTACAAACCATAGCATCTGCCTATATGGACATTAGGCTTAGAACCAATTAAACTGCTTATGGGGGCGTCTGGTAATAATGCATGAGTTGCCTAGCCTTCAGTAGCTCACAATAATTTTCAATTATCAGAAGTAGCTCTAACAACAGAAAATGTTGGAGACCCTGCTCACAACACTACATCTCCCACTTTGTTAAATAAAAAGTATAAACAACAGTTGCATCACATTTTTTCAGTACGTCATCAAGGCTCTCAGAGTAGTAAGCTAGATCAAATGATTTGAGATTGTTGAGAGGCACTCTGATTGTGCACCAATGGTACAGATTCTGAAGCTTGATCTGAACTGTTAGGTAGGATTGCCTCATTCAAATTTGCAGGAGCTGATGAACGTAGAGGTATGTGTGGTGGACTTTCTGGGACAATAAACTGTCACCATGTGTCCTTTGCAGGTCACAACCCTCTGAGGAACAACAGCAATTGGAGTGCCTGTTTTCCACTTGTGTTTCTGCTTGACCAGGAGCTAGTCACCTTCATCCTGATCTGGTCGATGATGATTGGAATATATTTTAATATTGCACTTTTGGGAAGTGTCTGTGACACGAACCTTGTCAGCATTCAAGGATCAGTCTACTGTCCAATGGGGTAGTTTGGTTCCAATGGCTCTCTGTTAGATCTGGCATCCTTGGTGTGGTTTTCCCCTGTCTTTTTGCCTCTGCCTCTTGTATTTTTGTTGTGTTCTGGATTTCGTTTTTGCTGGTCTATATGCTTTGGGCACTTTGCCTCTGCTGATCAGTGTCAAAGTGCAAGTGCTCCCCCTGTAAATTGCAAATTTGGATTAGTGGTTTTATGATTGGCTTGTTTGACTTACTACCAAGTCCCTAGTACAGGGCATTCTGTGTGCCCATAGCCTGTAAGTCGAATGCCTCTAGTGGGCCTGCAGCACCGATTGTGCCACCCACACAAGCAGCGGTACGCAGTCCCTATTGCCATATCGACCTGGCAAGTGCACTTGACAGGCCCTAACCTTCCCTTCTATTACATGTGAGTCACCCCTAAGGTATACCCAAGGTATCCTTGTGGGCAGTGTCCAGTGTGTGTGTGAAAGGTAGGACATGTACTGATGTGTGTGACATGTCCTGATAGTGAAATACAGTGTATTTTGTTTTTCACTATTGAAATGCTATCTGTTCCTTAGGATAGAATAAGAGTTTTCTTATAACATCATATAAGTATAACTTCCCACTGGAACTAGATTGGAAGTTGGGAGTTTGGTGTGCCTGATCCCAGAACATAAACCTGCATCTCTAAGTAAAGATGATTTTTATATTGTGTGTTTGAAAATACCACTTTTAGAAAGTGAGTATTTTCTTGCTTAGCCATCCTGTGTGCCTCTGCTGGTTTGTGGATTGACTGTCTGGCTTTAGAGTGACAGAGGCAGTAGATGTGCATTCACTGTAGACAGCCACTGGGAGGGTTGAGGTATGTTATGCCTTTCCTGGATGAATCAGGGCTGGACTGAATAGACCTGGACTGCATTTATAGTAGGGGGGGAGATTTCCTTGCACATGAATGGGCCTGGTCTGCGTTACACAATGCTTTCTCCACCTATTGCCAGGACGCTGTACCATAGAGGACAGAAATGGTTTTGGCTGAGCACAGAGCCTCTCTGCCACCAGAGAACAAAAGAAAATACTGTATAAATATTGGGGCCCAGACCACAGAACTTTAGACTACTTCTGGACTTAAGAGGAACCTCTGCAAGGAGAAGAGCTGGGAAAACTGAAGGAGAAGTACTGCCCCTTTGCTGTGTGAAGCCTGGGGTTGGCTTGTAGTGGCTGTTCCTGCCAAGGAGAGGACCAAGACTTTGCTGTGTATCCTGCTTCAAGAAGATCTTCAAGGGCTTAATTTACAGCTTGCCTCCCGTTCTGAAGCCTCAGAGACACCCAAGACTTCATTCCCTCTATCCAGTGGCGGTTTCTCCCCGAGGGCGTAGGGGCTCCGCCCCCGTTCCCAAAAGCTGCTCATTGCTCAATCATATATTTTTTAAAATACTTTTTTTTAACGTCTTCTAAATGTTGTCTCCAATAAATCAATAAATCAACACAGTGGCACAGCCACTGACTGTAAGCCTGTCTGCCCCAGCAGCCCCGGCCACTCACCAATACCGCCGCCGTAAGGTATGAAGCGTTTGCCGGCTGAGAACATCACAGCCCTGAAGGCTGTGATGTCATCAGCTCGGCAAAGACTGAGCTTCAGGGCCGAGTCTCCACCCCCTGATGGCGTGGAGGTTAAGTTAGCCCCGGGCGTTTTAAGTCTAAGCCCGGGATCGCTAACCCTCCACGTCAATCAGAGAGTGCAGAGAGCTTTCCCAACTCATTACAGGGCGCGGTGGGACCCACCCTGTGATGAGTCGGGAAAGGGGTGTGGCAGGAGGGAAGCAGAGGATTCGAGTCTGCGCAGACTTGACCCCAGACTGTCTCCCCAGGAACTTTCTGGAAGCCACTGCGTCAGAGAGCGGCGACATGGACTTCAGAGACGACTTTCTCTGACTCGAGTTGTGTGTCCATTATTTAATGCCAGTTTGCTGCTTGCTGGCCCGGTGCCACGACTAACTTGACTGCCACAGGACTCAGAGGTTAGTAGGACGCATTACTGTTTATTGGTAATTGGTTATAAGTAATTGGTGTGGTGTGCAGTCACTGGCGGAGCTAGTCGTTTTAAAAGTTTTATACTGGCTGCCTTGAGATTAAGATTGACTCAACAACAAACAAAATGTGCAGTGGGATGTGAAGAAAATACAGCAATCAGCTTGGTAGCGTGGGTGAAAGGAAAAAGATAGTTTACATTAATGGACGGTACTTTGCTATTGGCCTGGCCTGGGCCAGGTCTCAGGAGTGCGCAGTAATGAGCTGCACGCCTCGCTTACTCCAGCCTTGTACTTTTAATGTCATCCTTTCAGGTCCAAAGAGAGAGCGCGAGCTGGACGAGGGGGGCCTGCAAGTGTAGACTGCTGCTGAGCCCCTCTTGACACCTCTGCATGGCTGCACATGGCTTCCTTGCTAGCCGAGGACCACAGGTCCGCGCCGCTCCTAGACGCGTGTGCACAGCCCAGTGCTTAATTTGATCCGGTGGCCACCGGCACCCATTTTTGGAGACCGCCTCTTATTTTTCCTCTACAGCTGCCTGGGGGTGGACAGCGCACTGCAGGAGGCAAACATTATCAAATAGAAATACACGCGCTGGTCATTAACATGTTAAATGTGTGGTGTCTGCAACCATAAACCATTCTATACCCAGCTACTCGCAATGGAGAGAGATGTAATTCATGCTGTCACAGGCCGCCCTGGACTGACGGGCCAGGTAAAGCTTCGGGTGACTATGGGATCCCTGGCTATTTTTATTGTTGTCCATGCACCACATACTAACCGCAGGGGCAGCGGTGCAGGGAGCACTTCTGTGCAGCATGGATGATAGGCACGTCTGCTTTTGGGCTGCAAATGCGGTCACAGCCTACCCGGGCCTGGCTCTGTCTCCCCTTGTGCACCGAAGCAGGAAACAGAAGAGCTCTGCTGTTTAATAGTAGAGGAGTGCACACCGCCCTGTACGTGGCAGACACTGTCTGCACACACTCACATGCTGCCTGCTACGTCCTGCCTGCCTGTGTTAAGTTGACCGTGCTCTGTCTGTAGACTGACTGGGCCGTGAGTTGCTCCTACACTACACATCACGCAGGCCGGAGAGGTATGCAACAAGTGGGCTGTGTCACTCACTGTGCGGGCAGTATGCGTGAGAGGGCATGCACCCCCCTCACCCCTTCAGACAGAGCAGAGGGGGGCAGGCTGGACCCTGACAAAGCGACATCAGGAGGTAGGAAGAAAAAAACTGGGCAAGGAGAGTGATGCTATTAACGGATGGGAGGGGCGCATGCTGGGTCTGGCATCGGAAAGGGGGAGAGCAAGAAAGAGGATGGCGTGGAAAGGGAGATGAGGCAGGGGAGGAGTGCTGCAAGAGAAGTATGGGAAGCATAACTGCGGAAAGTCACAAGTAGAGGTCGCAGATTTCACGTGCGTGCTTCTGTGTGTGACTGTTATCATGCATGTTTAACAGGACATCTGTTACTGTCTTCCCGAGCGTGTGCACATGCACACGCATGGTGTGTGTGTGCGTCCCTCAGCTCAGTCCATGGCTGGCTGTGAACACGTTAGACTACAGGCCGCAGATTCGAGGCCTGCCTTCAGATATGCCTGTGTGTGTGGTTTTTTTTGCAGAGCTCCATCTTCGGAGCTCTCCCACATGCTCAAAGCAGCAGTCACTGATGCATCCCACCTTTGCAGGGGGGTGGGGTGATGGGGGGGAGAGCGCACTGCAAGCTAAGCGGGGAAGGGTTGGCTCCCAGGGTGTGTGTCTGTCTGCTTTCACTGTTTGGGTCCGTGGTGTGTCCTCATCATTTTTTTCCTTCAGGAGGCTGAGCCCAAACTCGCGTTGAAACATGTTATAAACGTGGACTGCCATTTCAAACCCGATAGCACCGTGGGGGGACTAAAATGGGACTGACTAAATCTAAAAAAAAACTTACACAAACAAACTAAGGGCAAATGTTCTCTCTTCTCATTTGTGCAAAAATAAAGAATACCATTGCCTCAATTACTATCGTTCATTGATTTATCCTTCTGTTCATTTTTTCTTTCTTCCTATTTTTATAGATTTCTTAACATTTTTTCCCTCTCCTTTCTTTCGTCCGTTTGTATTTCGTAGTTTCAATGTTGTGTAGTTCTCATGTGTTCCTCCTTATCACCTATCTTTCTTTTCTCTCTTCTTACTTAAGCTCTTTTCTTTCTTATTAATCATCTTCATTTCTTCTTTCTGAAACACCTTTCAGTCTCTCATACAGACTCCTCTCTCCCTTTCTCTGCATCTCTTACTCGGAAACAAACTATTTAAATTTGCATATTTCGTTTTTTCGCCCTCTTGTATTCTCCTCTGTTATTTGTTTCTGTCTGGCTTACTTTCTTCCCTCTCTTTTTATATTTATTTCTTGGTTTCGTTGTCACTTTCCTCTCACTTTCTTTTTCATTTACCTATTATCCCCTCACACACATCATTTCTTAATTGAAAGTACGTTCATCATATTAATAAATTAGCATTTGGTATAGCGTTTTGTGTATCGAGTGTAGTCCTTCTCACTGTCCTGTTCCATTTTTAAATTCCAATGTAATCCATATTACAATTCTTCCTTTTATACTGAGGCAATGGAATGATGATTGTAGAATTTAACTATATTAGAAACCATAAAATGAGAGCATGGTTTATTCTTCTGATCTTCACATTATTAATAATATTTAGTGGTGATGGTTGTAAACGTAGTATTGCTGCTGATATTATTGCCTTAGTTATTGCTGTTGGTACAGTAATAACAGCAGTAGGATTATTTGCTGTTTTTGTTTATTGATGTGCTGCATGTCGCTGATAATGATGTTAAGTCTTTTAGTGTCAGAAGTCCTCGTTGGTTCAGGCTCAATTATCAGCGGAATATGTGTTATTAGCTGGTTGTGCATTGTTCACGCACCTGTGTGCTGGTATCCGGTTCCACCCCTGAATAGCATGCATGGGGTGAAGGGGGCTTCGAATGTTTATGCGTGTGGGTATTTGAACAATTTGCGGGATTCAGTGACACTACATATGAGAATGAAAATGTTGTTAACTGTTCTGATTCAGGACTTTGGCGCAAACTGCAAGGATGCCAGCTTTGTGGAAGCGCAGAGACACAGTGAATGGGACTTTGCCCATTCACTGTAGGGACATGGTGCCCGAGCACTAGTGTGCTGAGGACTCGCACGCTGCAACGCTACTCTGCAGGCTGCGCTACTCGCTTTTACAAACTGCCCGTTTTTGTATCTCTGTTGATTTTTATTTTTTATTCCCTGATTTTACTTGGGTCTTCTTGCCCCTCACCTGCACTTTAATTGTTGAAGCACCGCTGCTTAGCGGGTCCAGGTCTGTGGGTTCTTAGCTTGTTTGGTTTCGCCGCCATCTTGGGTGTGGTTGTGCCGTTCAGGAGGCGCTTTACCGAGCGCTCTAGTGGTGCGGCTGTCTCCCGCCCGCCCTACTTTAACCTGCCCCTTAGCGCGCAGCGGTGACGCGCAGCGGGCGCGCCTTCACTGCGCCTGAGTCGTGCCAGAGTCCTGCCCGTCTGCGCTTGTCAGCGCTATGGTAGTGCTAGGGCAGGGCTCTATAGCTTTCTCTCTTCTGTGTTGTGTTCGACTCATGTCTGTAAGAATGTATTCTAGAGCCGAGCTGCTCCATCTACGCTACCTTTCGCTGCCCTGCACCTATACTCCTTTATATCCTCTTTGCGGCCCTTTTCAGTGCCCGGGTGCGCTTTTCATCTTACATCCCCAGCCCCTACACTTGCCCATAGGATAGCTCCCTTAGGAGGTCCAGATACTACTGGTTCCCCTCAGGTGAAATCTCAGGGCCTTTATGACTTCAAGGTGTGCCATCTCAATGTGAGATCACTGGTTAAGCACCATCTGGACATCTATGATCTATTAACGGAGGAGACTCCTGACATTCTTTTTATGTCAGAAACATGGTTAATTGAGGAAGCTCTGGCGGCAGTTAATCTGGCACTCCCTTCTGAGTACTCGATATTCGCCCTCAACCGTAACTCGAGAGGTGGTGGCATTGCGGCTGCTGTTAAATCTTGCTACCCATGTGTATGGAAGGCTATGGACATAGTTGGCTGCAAAAGTGCCCATTTCTGTGTCTCTGTCAGCCACCATTTTACCTTTTCTGGCTTGCTTATCTACCGGCCTCCGGGTCCGGACGCTGCGTTTAGGGCAGCTCTTCCTGGCGCAGTCAGCTCATTGGATTTAAGAGCTGCCAATTTTAGCATTGTGGGTGATTTAAATCTCCACTTTGACTCCCCCTGTTCCCCTGCGGCTAGTGGTACTCTCGCCGATTTGGAGGCTCTCCAGCTATTTCAGCTAGTTAATCACCACACCCATGTTGGTGGTCATATTTTGGACCCGATTTTTACAAACCTAACTATGGCTGAGGTGCTGCCCCCGAGGCCTATGGCCTGGACTGATCACCATTTAATAGAGCTGCACCTTACGCTTAGTGATTCCCCCCTTAGAGCCCCTATTCCTGTCACTCTCAGGCTTCCTTGGAAAAAACTGAAATTGGCCGATTTTCATCAGCTTCTTAGTCTTTATCCTCTGGGCTCCTTTACTGATGCTGAGTCTGTCTACGATCTCTTTTGTAACTGGCTGATTAAAGCCTTAGACAGGTTGATTCCAATTGCTGAGAGTAAGCATCGGCGCGCCAAATCCAGCCCCTGGTACGATGACTCATCGTACCAGCTAATCAGGCTGAACTTTCTAGACTTCAATGCGTTCAGAACGCTGCCGCCAGGGCTCTGGTAGGCTTACCAAGATTCTGTTCGGCCAAAAAAACTATTCATAAGCTCCATTGGCTTCCTGTTGCTCAGAGAATTAAGTTTAAGTCTCTTTGCCTCAGGAAGGCTGTTAAAATATTCCTCTTTCCTTTGGATTCCTAGTGTTGTTGTGTTTATATCCCTGGTATTGCTTCTGTCCGGTTTTCTGTCCTGTTAGCGCCAGGACGCCCCTTTGCTGGGGCATCTGTGCGCTTTACAAATCCGGATAACATACCATATTGAAGCCCACTCTGCAGAATGATTCCTCTCCCTTCCACCCCCTTCTTGGACCCTCGGCGTAATGCGATAACTGCATATTTCCAATATCCTCCCTGAAAGGCTGGCACCTAGAATGCGAGCCATCGGCCGGGGGCTGGCGTGCTCCTGCCAAGCACTGTGTCATTTGCTGCAGAGCAAAGGAGCCTGGCAGTGATGAGGATCGGATTCTGTCTCACCTCAGACCCTGACCATAACCAGAGACTCCACCACCGTCCTGTCCTCATCAACCTGTCACATCTGAGTCAGAGCACTCTTTGCTGTCACCGTTAATGCACTCACATCCCAGTGTCAGACCTCTCTTAGTCTCTTCCCTCTAACTCTCAGCTCTAACCTCCATGTCATCCACACCCCCTCCCTTACTCTCTGCTCTTGTCTCAGTTCTCTCTCCTCTTACTATCCACTCACTCTCCCCTCTCACTCCCCCCTCTCACTCGCCATTCTCTCCCCTCTCACTCTTCGCTCTCATCTGTCTGAAATAATCTCTCCCCACTCACTCTCTGCTGTCGTCTGTGTCAGACCTCTCCTCTCACATTCTCATCTCAGTGTCCGTCTGTCAGACCTCTCTATCACTCTCTGCTCTTGTCTCAGCATCAGACCTCTCACCCCCTTACTCTCTGCTCTTGTCTGTGTCAGATCTCTCTCCCCCTCACTCTGCTCTCATTTCCATGTCAGACCTCTCACCCCCTCACTCTCTGCTCTCGTCTGTGTCAGACCTTTCTCCCCTCTTACTCTCCACTCAGTCTCCCCTCTCACTGACGGCTGGAGGGGAAGCGATTAGGGTAATTTAAGCTGTTCACTAACTGCCACTTCCTGTACCTTTTATCATGTCTACCAATTAATCATTTTGTAATTCCATTCCAAGCTGCCTTGCTCGCTTTTATGGCATTTGGTTCCCCTGCTTTTTTGTGTCTCTCTATCCGGCGACAGTAATGTTGTCACTTCCAATGCTGCGCTTTATCGCTGCAAGTCGTGCTTTTCAAACTGTAATTTCTCTGCACTTTAAAGTCATATTCTATAACTCAGCTGAATGCCAACATTGCAGTATTGGCTTGGGTTGACTCGTCATCACGTGGGCCTTTTGCAACTGGCTCAATAGTGATTATATCGCCGAAATGTGTATTTGGTTGTTGCAGAACTCATTGTATGCATGTTCTTTGAAAGGCTGCACAATATTTTTTTCACCACAAGCTGCAAAAGAAAAACATCTGCACCCTTGAATCACCGAACATTTGTTAATTTTATTCTCTTCTGTTGTGAGGTTAGGTAATAATCCATGGCATGGCACTACATGGTATCAGGTAGGGTAGTTCTGTAGTCTAACATTTTATCTCTAATGGCTAGTCGCAACATCCTATAATCTTTCTTTTAAAAAAATCGGAAGATGGGTTATATGTTCTTTAGTATAATCTTTGCATTGCAGGAAAGCTACCGCGATGTGTTTCTGTGTTCAATAAAAGCAGATAGGATAGGTCCATCGCATCTATTCGCAGTTATGCAGCTCTGATGCTGATTTCAGATAGGATTACCTTATGTTATGTTGCATCTCTCTTTGAGGTAGTTATTTATGCAACATTGATAAAATTAATTGTGGTTTATTGCAATTTAGAATTGTTTATTCATGAGCTCTTGGAACTGATGATAGTTTGAGGGGAGGCAGTGGCCTGTTTCTGTTTGGCACAGTGGCTTCCGAAAGTCTTGAAAATGCACCATTTGCCTACTCATTTTTCAAAATTTTCTCGGGGGGAGAACCCCCCCGAACCCTCCTTAGGTGGTTCAGGCTCGCTCGCTGCGCTCGCTCGCACGGTGTGCTCCACCATTACATTTACGCCCCACCACTTTCAAATGTCACCAGCCGCCACTGCCTCTATCCTCTACCCTCCTGAATCTGGAACTGCTGTTTCAGCTACAACAGATGAAAATTGCAATCCTGATGCCGCCAGTGAAGCTGCGACCTGCAACAAAGCCGTGGGCCCTGCTCATGAAGTGCATGATGCACCGCCACAACTTAACGATGCAGCTTGCGCAATGTAATTAGTTTTATTATATATTTATTTATGTACTTACCTCCGTTCCCGTTCGACCATACACCAGAGTTCACTACCCCCCACCCTGTCCCTCACCTGCCCGCCTCACCACCCTGCTGTACTCCCTCTAGGAACCGCCACTGTGTTGCGTCCATTTTTAGTGTTTTCACTTTATTACTGTATGTTTGCACAAATGCTTTACAGACTGCCTTTTGATATAAGCCTGTCTGTTTGTGCCATGCTAACAAGGAGGTGAGCAAATTAATGATGGATTTTAAGCCTAGAACTCTGTACTGGGGGCATGTTTGATATTGTTCAATATTCTGTCCATCAATTGTTCCTTTTGCATCACTGTAATCAAAAGCATATGTGACAGATTAATTATTCAACATATAGCATCCTAAAATATTTCTGCAGCTGACGACACTCTAAAACTCAGCCTTTTGTATCTGAAGAAAGCAATGTGATTCAACAAAGTAATGATGTACCTACGGTTCTCTTCCAACTTGAATTGATGGTATCCCTTGTTCAGGCCAAGACGAGAAAAGAATTTAGCACCGTTCAATTGCATGATCTTGTCTACTATGTGTGGACCAGCATATCTTTCTCTCTCAATTGCTTTTTTGGCCTAGTGCATATCAAAACAGATGCACACAGTACCTTCATTGTCCTTTTTTGGCACCAGAACAAATGGCAAAAACCCATGGTGGTGGACTGGTGGAGGGCTCAATGATTTCATGATCAAACAGCATTTCTAGCTCTTTCTCAATGGCTTTTTGCAGATGAAAAGTGGCTCTGTGTTATTGCTGGGCAACAGGGTGAATGTCCTCATCAATATGAAGTTGGACTTTCATTGTCACGAGCTTTCTTAGGCCATGAAACTACAACGGGAACTGTCTCTAAATTTCAGACTGAGTGCGGATATTGTAATTGAGAGATATCAATCCTATATCAGATGCAGTGGCAAAACCGAGTAGGCCTGCCCTGGTAAAGTTCCTTGAAGAACGTGACTTGGTGCTTGCACTGATGCTGCTTTATGTCACATTATCTTTGTGAATGACACTTGACCCTGCAACGGTATGGAAGCAAACCACGTGTATATCTTCATGTTTGACGGGTTGTGGCATGTCACAGGAGACAGACTTCTAAACAATTCAACTGGCATGATGTTAATCGACACACCACTGTCTCTGATAAAGGTTATGGGGCACTTGTTGACTTTTATTGTAAACTTGGGACAGCGTTCAAATGAATTCAATTGTTTCATTTGGTGTTTACCTTGGTCTTCTGTTCTTCTTTGCAAGCAGCCAAACATACATGTGCCTGTCGTTCCTCGGTCGATACCATCATTGCACATCCATTTTCTTCACTGGCACTTGATCATGATGTTGAAGAGCCTTTGTAGGATGAACTTAATGATAAACTTTATCTGATTTTTATTGTCTTTGTGGGAGTGGCGATAATGCGTCTGGAACCTTCTGGCCTACATTTTCTCTTCTTGCTGTAAAGTATTTGGTTTCTTTTTCACCTTGCACACCATTTTGAAGTGCTTTTCTTTCCTTCAACCTTTGCACATTTGTCCTATAGCTGGGCATGTGCCTCACTGGGAAATGAAAACCCAAATCAGAACAACTACTTTTTCTTCTTTGGAGACGTTGACTTGCATGCAGCCATCTATTGCTTTTACTTGCTTTTCATGACCAACGCTGATTCAATTTTCGATCTTCTAGCTTCCATATCAGCAGCCTATATATTTTCTCTTGCTCTTTCACAAACCCTTGCAGTCATTGGTACTTTCTCCAAACTGAGTGTCTCTCGCAAGATGCATCTTCAGAAAAAGTCTGAAAAACAGCCATCTATGACTCTGAGATATATGGCTTCTTCATTATTAAATTCACTAAACTTGCAGTATTTGACACATCAAGTCTCTCATCAATCTCAGCCATCGTTTGACCAGCCTGCTGTCTCGCTTGTTTGAAAATGTACTTTTCCTAGTCATCATTAGGCTTTGGATTGAAGTTGGTTCCTAATGTTTCTTGGAGCTGGCGGTATGACATTGCATTAATCTGAGAGAATTTATTCAGCACTCCTTTTTTACTCCTTGACCACCAAGGTGCTTTAGATACTTAATGATTTTCTTATCATCTATTTTTTCTAGGGCATCTATGAAGTCATTAAGCGTCTCAATCCATGCAGTCCACCTGGTGCCAATATCCTGCTTCTTGGTGGTGTTGAATGGTGGTGGTGGCTGTCATGAATTTCGTGCTGCCTTCTGCTGCCTTTGAGACCATATGCTGTTCTGACAGCTTTTGCTGTGCACCCGAATCTGTGCTTTCTGCAAGCATCAGCCTTGTGCTTGAGCTTGGGCCGTCATGCCCACTCGGAGGTCGTGTCGTGCTTCCTTCATTCTTGACGGTGAGTGAGTTTTCTGTTTCTCTCACCTTATTGTCTTTGCTGTCGTCTTTCTGTTTCATTTGAGTCATTTTCTTCATGTTATGGTGCAGCTTAGTATATTTTCTTTTGGCTTACCAGTGGGTTTCTGGCGGGCTTTCAAATGCGCTCGTTAGTAGGCCCTACTATTTCGTTGACGGCAGTGTCTGGGCTGGAGTGTGGCTTTGACCCACATATGTCAACTTAAGACTGCTTTGCATTGACTTGGGGTGCATGTGGCATGCACAAGCAGTTTGCTGTACCATTGCAAACTCTCAGGGAGAACAGTCTTGTTTATTTGGGGAGCGTATCCGCAAGCATTAAAATCAACATGCCACACATGGAGCTCCATAACAGATGTCTCTATTCCTTAGCATAATATCACACACTGCACACTCATTATGTCATAACAGCTAATAACCACACCTTAACACGACCCAACAAGTTACGGAATTCCTCTGTGGAGTCCCCCCCCAGAACCACAAGGGTCCTAGTGCACACACTCTTGTTACACTAGAGTGAACAGCCATGTTAGATCTGAAAAGAATATTAAAGTGTAAAACGAATGCACCCAAAATGAAAAAGGAAGAAAACAAGTGACACAGCAGTACTTTGTAACTACCTAAACCACATAATAAATAAATAAACTAAAATAATGTAACACATGTAGTTGAATGGGAAGTAGAGAAGAAGCATCATGAAGAGGGAGTAAAAAGAGGCCCTATCCTCCGGGTTTTATGAAAAATGTTGGGGACCGTGGGGGGAGCCACAATGTCCCCACGGTACTGCCGGCTCCTCGCGTCCTTCGGGAGCCGGTATTGCTTTTCCACATGGGGAGATGCTAAGTTGCATGTGGAAAAGCAATCTGGTTTGGATTTTGAAAGTGAGAATAGATTTCACTGCTGTGTCTTTCAAAATCCAAAGTAATTTTGGTATGGGAGGGCTCCAGGCGGAGGGCCACACAGTCTGCCTCCCACAATAAACAAAATCCCGGGGGTGGTGGTTCCCGGGGCTTGAGGGGGGTTGTTGAGGTCCTTACACTTCTAATTTTGCAGGGGGTTGGCTTGGAGCCCCCCACAACTATTTGTTTTATAGCCCCGGGGGGTGTCTCTCAGTATAGGGAACAGCAATGTTGAGAAAATCTTCTGGTAAGATAACAAAGGATTTTAAAGTCCATTTTCTGTGTTTTTGTTGTACTTTGCAGGTGTTAAAGTGACAACAATTTTAACTCTGTCTCTGTAAATATGCCACTAAGTTTTGTAATGTCGACAATCTCGTCTTCCATTTAAATAGGCACAAAGTGTTTATTGAAGTTCATTGTGAATCATGAAATAACACTGTCTAATTGTGATCGATAAAGAAGTGAATAAGTTGTGTACTTGTTTGGCTCGTAATGTGGATAGGGGCAGGTTTACAAGTTCATTGCGTTACTATTGCATTATTTTTACGATGGGAAAGGTGACGCAAAAGTGGTGCAAGGGTGTTGTAAATCTGGTTTGGAGTTTGAAAGAGAGAGCAGGGTGCATCTGTAGGGTAAGTGCAGGTTAGTGTAGGGGTAACAATTACTATTCTAAGTCCAAGGGGGTGCATCTGTAGGATAAGTGCCTGTTAGTGTAGGGGTAACAATAAATATTCTAACTCCAGGAGGACGCATCTGTAGGGTATATGTTGGATACTGTAGGATAAACAATTACTATTGCAAATCCAGGGGGTTGCATCTGTGGGGTATTTGTTGGATAGTGTATGAGTAACAATTACTATGAAAAAGAAAGGAGTTAAAGGAGAAGGAGACATGCACTTTCGTGGTGAACCTGGAAGAAGAGAAAGTTAAGAGGGATGATTTTGGCTTGAGAGCCAGGTTAATCATTAAATGGAGTCTGGCAGATAAGTTTGTACTTATTCTGCAAGAAGGCTTTCAGGGTCTTGCGAAAGCAAGTCATCTTTAATATTTGCCTCTTGCTGCGTGTACTTCCAAGGTCATCTGATTGCTTGTTTGTTAAAAACAGAAACTTTCTACACCTCTTTTTCGTTGGTTGTGAAGCATTGTAAGAAGACATATTACCGATCAATTCCTTTCCTTGCGCGGATTTTGAAAAAAATTTGATTGGCTGTTGTGTGGTTAACTCTAACTTCCTGATCCTAATGTTGATTGCCTTTTTTTTCTATGTGACGTTACGATACCCTCACGATACCATTTTGTGATGCACTTTATTTTACAATGCCTTTCAAACCCTTCTTGATAATATGCCCCCCAGTTGTGGTAGGGTGTTTTTAATTTAAACTGTCTACTGTTCTTACAAGTTTGTTGACTGTGGAGGTATTTAAAAATATTATTTTATTTTCTATTCTATCATAATTGTGTTGACTTTTCTCCTTAGCGTGGAATACTTTGTTCTTTCCTAAATGTATAATTCTTCAAACCATCCTTGAAAGAAAAATGCACAAGTTTTTAAAATATTTTTATTGAGTCTTTTATATTCATCACTTGGGTGAAATGCAAAATCTTTTTTTCAATCTTTTTTTAATTCATTGGTATCACAGGTTGGACCACATTTATTTTATTTTAATATAAACACTCATTCCTTATGTTTACATTATATAAGTTTGCCCCATCATTTTTATTTCAATATTTGGGCTTTTTTTACTTTCAGATAAAGTAGAATAGAAGTACTACAACAAACACTCCCTCACTTCTTCATCCTTCTTTTTTATGTAAATTTCATTTCACTTTTACATTTAACAATAATTTTTAAAAATGGAATGAATTATTAACATTTGAAGCCACTATTATATTATTCTTTCCTTGCGAAGATAATCCTCCTGTTCTTCACGAGTGACAATTGGTGAAATCACTACTTATATATGAATACTTTTAGCCCATTTTCACTTTAGAAGATAAAGAGTATTCTCTTTTATTCCAAAGTATTTTGTTTTTTGATTGATAGTTTATTTATACTACATTTTTCAATCATTAAGAAATACTTGCAATCTAAAAAAAATATTATTTATTAGGTTTTGAAATCCTCTGTTCAAAGTCTTCCAACTCCAGTTGAAGGATCATAAAGTTATATATAAATAAAAATATACATTAACAATATGATCCCTCTGTGGAAATGAAAGATAAATTCAAGATGATGGCGTCGCTCCTAATTATTACTTTGTACGTAGTAATTCCTTAATTAACTTATATTTCCTGTAATGATTCTTTCGTCAACTTGTTATTATATTCCATTTAAACTTATTCATACCACATTCTATAATCATTTAAATTATTTTGCTTTCTTTTTTAAAAATATCAAACATATACCAATTCAGAGAATTTACCTCTCTTTGATATTCTTTCCTTCCTCCATTGAAATTCATCCAACTCCTCTGGAAGGAAGATAGTGTTTAATGGATTTCTAAATATACATTAACAATATGTTCCCTCTGAGGAAATAATAGATATTCTCAAGATGCTTCCGCAGCCCAGAATCATTACCTTGATCGTAGTTTCTTCGCCCGCATTGATTCTCTGAAACGAAAGTAATGATCCCACGGGTGTGGTTTATATACCTTTTGGTTACTTAACACTCTATGGGATCAATTTATTGCTGAGTGAGCAGCAGAACCGTTTTTTTTAAAGCGTACTTGTGATACTTTGTACTTTGCTCTTTTAACTGACCCATTGATCATTCTGGGCATTATTTTAAAAATGTACTTACTGTCCTTTGCTCCTCCAATCCTGCTCGCCCCATTGCAGCCGATTAGGTGCTGCCGGGGTCCAGAGCTGAAGCCACCATCTTAGGTGAGGAGCAGGCGAGCGGTACAGTACTCGGCCCCTCCCACCTCTGTTCATATAAAAACGCTGATCTCGACCTCGTGCTACGATTGACAGTATGCACGCATATGTGAGTGTCCTGAGGCAGAAGCCGGGACTGATTGTTGTGAGTGAGCAGCAGAACCGTTTTTTTAAAGCGTACTTGTGATACTTTGTACTTTGCTCTTTTCACTGACCCATTGATCATTCTGGGCATTATTTTAAAAATGTACTTACTGCCCTTTGCTCCTCCGATCCTGCTCGCCCCATTGCAGCCGATTAGGTGCTGCCGGGGTGCAGAGCTGAAGCCACCATCTTAGGTGAGGAGCAGGCGAGCGGTACAGTGCTCGGCCCCTCCCACCTCTGCATCCATAAAATGATTCTTCCGCCCAGGAAGCGCAGCGGACGGGCGCAGTAGGCGAGTCGACAGCGCGCCGAAGACGGGCCAAAGACAAGCCCGTCTGCGCCCGTCCGCGACCAGCCAGGACTAGGAGCGGACCATGCTGCCCATCCTATCCACTATCCCAGGGCAGACCTTATGGAATACAATAAAGGCCAGGGCCATCTGCCGACGGAGACACTCAGACGGGCCAGTAGAAATGGCATTCTGACTAAGGGTCAATCCTGGTCTGCATCCCCACTCACTGGCAAACCTTTATCTAAACACTCGTTCCCTGGTGAAACATGAGATGGATATCTTCCTTCTGTTGGACATGGAGAAACCGGATATTCTCTTACTCACGAGACTTGGCTGACTCCGGATTCCGCCCCTGATATAATAGCAGCCCTCCCACCTAATTACTATATTATCCATGCAGAGCGGGACACAGTGAAAGTGGGCGGGGGGGTAGCGGCAGTTGTCTGCTCAAGTTTGGAAGTTACCACTCGACCTGCCTAACGTTATTAAACACGGATAACTTAGTGTTAAAGATTGACTTTTCCCATATGACGATGGCATGCGTCCTCCTGTATAGACCTCCTAATTTGATGCCAACATTTCCCCTGGCATTAAGTGATCAATTGGCTAATTTAGCACTGGGTCATGCTAGGATTCCCTTAGTAGGTGATCTAAACTATTGGTTCAATGATCCTATGGAAAGCCCTCAATCGGTCGAATTGACTGAACTTATGTCAAATTTAAACTTCTCACAATTAGTGCTCTCTCCTACTCATTGCAAGGGCCACATTTTAGACCAGGTGTGGACCAACACCACATGTGTAACAACCCCGATAACCCTGCCCTGTCTTTGGTCAGATCACCTAATCCTTACATTTAATTTGTTTCCCCCTCGCTAGGACAACCACACCAGCCACAGGTGGTCTAGCTAGGAATTGGAATGCTATGGATAGAGCAGCATTCTTACAGTCACTAGCCAACACTACTTCCAACCTTCATTGTGATATTAACTCAGCAGAATCCAATCTTTCAGGCTGGCTACCAGCTGCTAGTAATCTGCACGCCCCCTATAAAAAAGTCAGACTGGCACTGCGCGCTGACACCCAAAGATGGTTTTCCTCTGATTTAAAATCCAAGAAATCAGCCCTGCGGCAGTTGGAACGTCAATGGAGTCGGGACTATGACCCTGAGTTAAAGATCAAATATACAAGGGCCAGGAAGGAATATATGAATGCCATTTCCATTGCGAAGGTGGCTTATTTTTCTTCTCGAGTCCTTAAATCCTCAAATAGATCCAAGGACATTTTCACCATTCTTAAAGAATTAACGAACTTGGATAATGTCCGTCCTAGGATAACTCCGACCCAGTCCCTCTGTGACTCACTTAATACTTACTTCAGTGAGAAAATTGTAGACATTAAAGCCAGAATCCCCCAGTCTGTGAATCCAATTACTACCGGTATGGCAATCAATAACAGCCCTGGCACTCTCAGCAGTTTCCCACCTATCACCCAGGATCAATTTCAGGAACTGTTAATAAGAGTTAAATCCGGTGCCCCCTCGGATAGCTGCCCCCCTTACATACTGAAAGAGTGTTTTTCCGTCCTCCCGGCCCCTGCCCTTACGCTCCTGAATGATTCTTTGACCTCCGGACTAGTCCCTCTGGCCTTTAAGGAAGCCACGGTCATACCGCTCTTGAAAAAACCTGGGGCTGATCCATCTTGTAAGGCAAATTACCGGCCCATATCCTTATTGCCCTATCTGGCAAAGGTCTTGGAGGCTCACGTAGCTAAATGCCTCTCTAACTTCCTAGAGGATTCTGGCAGTTTTGAACCCCACTAAGCAGGGTTCCGGCCGGCAATCTCAACAGAGGCAGTGGTAACCACAGTCCTGGATACTCTCCGGGACTGTGCAGACAGGCGTTCTCCTCAGGCTCTGGTGCTCCTGGATTTGTCGGGCGCGTTTGACACGGTCGATCACAACATCCTGATCGACCGTGTCGGACAGGCCGGCATCCGGGGCACGGCGGCCTGCTGGCTGATGTCCTTCTTGGAGAACCGCTCCCAGGCAGTACGGCTTGGAGACCTAGCTGGTTCAAAACAGTCCATTACATGCGGAGTTCCACCGAGCTCCTCCCTGTCACCTCACCTGTTCAATCTGGATCTCATCCTACTTATAATAGAAGAGTTATCCAAAACCTTAGAGGAACTTATTTCTGAAATTGATACCATTAAAACTGAATTGACAAATTCCATGGAAACGACTGATTATTCCAAAATGTTGGAAGACCTAAATATTCAATTAGACAAATGCACTCAAGACATCCAGGAACGGAAAATATGGAAGTATAAGAGAGACACCATAGACTATAAGCTCGGCGAGGTGTACACTTGGGCTGAAGTGTATGCCCGCCGACGCCAACCCAAACCATACAATCCTTATTCTGCCACTGACACCTCTTCCTCTGAAGGCGAGACACGCACTCAAAAACCATCAACACAGCCTACACCAACCTCTGCAACAAGCAATACCACATAACCTGCGGTTCCTTTTTTAGGGGCAAGCACAGAGGAACAAGAAGACCCCGGAGGGGCAAAAACAGTAGAAAAACAAAAGAACCAGAGAAAAAAGACAAGAAGGGCAAGAGGAAATAACAGAATTCAACAACCTGGTCATAAATATCTCTTCTTATGAACTTTCAAACCTTGAGTTGAGCATCTTACAGAAAGGTCAATATGTTGTACCAACCACCAAGTCTAACACCCTGGAGCTAGAAATCAGTTTTTTCAAATTCATGAGAAATATCCGATTAAGACATTATTTTGAAAACTTGACAACAGTTACCACCCAACAAGATGAGATTCTATTAGGTTTACATCCCCGGAGTACATACATGGCACCTGCCAGCCACAAGATCATTGATACATTTGAGAATTTGGTTAAACAAGACATCACATCCCTCACCTTTCAACCCAAATTGAAACACAGCAACCTCACCATGAAAGAACGCAACATACTACAAAAACTGGCAGATAATCCGAACAGCATCTGCCAGAACGCCGACAAGGGCGGGGCACTGGTGATTATGGACAGAGCATTCTATGACCTTCAAGTTTCAAACCACGTCACAGATACTAACACCTATGCATCATTGACATATGATCCTACCAACGAGTTCAAAGACCATCTAGAAAACATCCTTCAGAAAGCCCTTGAACAAAACATCATCACTGAAAAAACCAAAAGGTTTTTAACACAGAGTAATCCAAGAACCCCCTCATTGTACATGCTACCCAAGGTTCATAAAGACCTCCACAATCCACCTTTCAGGCCCATCGTGTCCACCAGGGGCAGTATCCACGAACCTGTAGGCAAACTGTTAGATAAGCATTTACAACCCTTGGTCACTGCCACTCCGACTTATCTCCGTGACACCACAGACTTTTTGAAGAAGTTAGATGATTCACTATTGGACATAAAGACAGAACATTGGCTGTGCACTGCCGATGTCAAGGCGTTATACACGTTGATTCCACACAATCTCAGAATAGAGGCCATAGAATCCGCCATTTTGAACTCGGACATTAACACAGACTTACAACCCTTCCTGATTGAACTTCTTGGATTCACACTATATCATAGCTATTTCAAGTGGCAAGACACATGCTATCTTCAACTCAGCGTTACTTCAATGGGCAATTGTGCCGCCCCAACCTATGCCAACCTATTCATGCACTATTTTGAACAACGCAACATTCTTAATTCACCTCAATGGATGCAATATGGGAAACTATTCCTAAGATATATTGATGACATTTTCATTTTATTGTCTGAGCCCTGCATGAAATTACTTGAATTTTTGCAATTGTTAAACACTATCAACGATCGCATTCAATTCACATGGACATATGACCAAAAAACTATCAATTTCTTGGATGTCAAAGTTCTACTCATGGATAACAAATTCCAAACCACCCTCTACCGAAAGAACACGGACCGCAACAGCATCCTTCACTATTCCAGTTTCCACCGACCCAGTTTAAAACACAATCTACCTTTGTCTCAACTTATGAGAGTGAAAAGAATCATATCTGACCGTACATATTATACCTTTCACATTGAATCTATGTGTCAAAGATTCCAAGATCTAGGTTTCCCTAAGGAAGTCCTAACTACTGCCAAAATAAAATGTAACAACATGAACAGAGATGAACTTCTCTCAACCAAAATCAAAACAGACAACAAACGCATGATTGTGGTTTCTAAATATTCTACACTCAGTACCAAATATCGCAAAATCATCATGAAACATTGGCAACTACTCAGCAGAGAGCCAGACTTCCACGGTCTCTTTGAACAACCTCCCATCTTCTCCTATACCCATGGACCCAACCTCAAAGAACTACTTACCCACCCTAAAAATCTCAAACTTTCTAACACATACAAAGGACTACAACCCTGCTACAATTGTAGCAATTGTAATAACACAATCAAAGGAAACATACTACATCACCCCATGAAAGGCAATCCAATTAAATTAAGGGTGAACGCCACATGCAATACCAACAACGTGATTTACTTGCTCAAGTGTCCTTGTGACCTTTGTTACGTTGGAACACAAAAGTATAATTCGGACCAGCAACATGAAATCCACCATTGCAGCACATTTCGCAGAAAACAGACACAATGTTGCACAACTGAAATTCACTGTACTTGAACATGTACAACCCACAGAAACTATGAACATGAAGGACAAACTGCTCCAAAGGGAGAATTTTTGGATCAGATACTTGTGCACAATACAGCTCACTGGGCTTAATGACAGAATGAAATTTCTTTGCTATTTATGAACTGCATATCCTATATCACTTTTGCTCTTTAATTAATAATTTATTTAAATTCATTGGTATTTCTTGATATGTGATTATACTATTTTCATCTATCTTATGTATCCATGTAACACCCCTTTCTCTATACTTTTCATCTTTCTTTGTTAATGTTCGCAACTCCACTGCTTATACACCCTTCTTATTTTCTTCAACATGTTCCTTCCGTTTATTTTCACCACTGTAAGATGGCCGCCATCCTCTTTCACCATTAGTCTGCTTTCTATTTTAATCACTTGGCCACGCCACGTGTTTACTTGCACTTAACATTCACAAAGATGCAAGCTGTATGGCACGCGAACGGCAGTCTGTGACTGTCTTGTAAGAATGCTTGATGTAAGTACTAACCTTGTTAAGCCGCCCGCACCTTTTAAATTACACCGGGGTTCTTGTCATACTGGATCAACACTTTTTTCTATTTTCTCCGAGCACCATCAGTTTTTTGTTCATACTATTTTTATGTTGCATGTCATCACCGTTTACTCAGCTCATTAAATCACGCAGTTCCCTGTCACACTATATTTTTAAACGCTCGTCATGACCACGTTTTTATCTTTAACAAACAACATGTACCTACTTTGATTTGACTCGTGACACTTTTTTGTTAACACAGGTTTTCAGTGCACATTACTGTTTATTTGCATGGTTATTTCACGATTATTCACAGCGTTTTGCACACCATGATTGAATGAGCACTATTGACATGATGTAGTCGATGGAGATATACTGCCTATTTTTCAGACCATTCATTTGTTTTCCTCCTTATATTTCCCCTGACGAAGGGCTCACTGGATAGCCCGAAATGCATAGGGATATATAACTCAAGCATTTTGGATATTGTTTGTTGCATCGAATATGCAATACACAAATGAATACTTGAAACCATTAATGAAATTAAATTAATGATGGACTAAACTTTTGGTTTTGATCAACTTTATTACACCCCACGTGGGTATTCATAACGCTGTACGCAGGGGGACAACTCCTATACAGGATTTGCTTCTTTGACACATCTAAATTAACACATTACATAAGCACATCAAATACGTGATTAATTACCAGCAGCACATCCGAATTCTACACGATAGTGTTTTTAGCTGAACACATATAATTGCAACGTTGAAGTTTTCACGTTTACATTTGAAATTATTCCTTACACATCACCTTTCATGTTATTACAGTTCAGGCTCTAATGGCCTAAGCACTATAAAGGATTATATACAGTTGCAGCCTACCCATGATTATAATGCACCCCTACAAATGAAAGAGCTAAACTTGCGCTCTAATAGGGCCAAAAAAACCTTCAACTGTTTGGAGTTTGCTAGCACACTTCTGGGATGTTGATTTGTTGAAGCCCCTCCTGGAACTAACTGAGATTGATTACTTTTATTTGATTTGGTTTAATTCATAAAAAGGATTAACCGCTAAAAACATGTTAACGCTTGTGACTTAAAATTTGTGAGTAAAATAGACATTAATTAATGACTTCGCATTAAAACCTTTTTGATCAGTGAAATAAAGGATGCAAAGAAAAACAGCAGTGCAATTAGTCCTTTTAGTCTTATAATAATAGTTCTAGTTTGTGATGACTGTTTCTTATTCTTAAATTGGCTCAAGATGGTTGGCTAATCGTTTTTAAGATCAAGTTCCGTCTCTTTCTTTTCTAGTGCTTTTGCCGCCAGGCTTAGGAACTTTAATGATTTGCATGCCAATTGCACTGTTGATCCTCCTAAACATTTTATTACTGCGGATCTGCAGGTCCTTATCTGCTCTTTTTTCATTAACGGCCGCAGCAGTTCTTTCCGGTTGGAGGATAGTACCCAACAAATACAAAGTAAGTGGAGCACTGATTCTTTTCCCTGTCCACAGAGGCGGCAGTCCATTGAAGGCCAGGTGCGTTTCCAAATTGGTGTTAAATCTTTAGTCGGGTACACTCCCAGTCTCATTAAAATTAGTTGCTGTTTCATTCGGTTTGCAAAGTGTTCCAAAAGATATGATTGGGGCTTTAGCTTTTTATATGTTGGCAGCACCATCCATGCGTGTGTTTTCTTGGACAACGAGGCTTTATCCTGTTCTTGGGACCTTTGATTAATTATTTTGTTGACCAATTCTTTAAACTCCGGATAAGCCGGAATGGTGTGCCATGCTTCCTCCAGCTTTAAAGCCTCGATCGATTTCTTCAGGATTGGATAAACGGAATTAGTCAATTTGGATTGTTTTTCGACCTCCAGCCAACAATAATGTGCCAGAGAGTCGTCCTTTGCTGCCCGCATTCTCCAGTAGTATTTTACCAGCGCTCCTTGTCTTGAGATGATTTGATTTTTTAGCCCAAATTCCAGTCTGATCCGGTCTTGAGAGATGTGGCGTGGAATATAAAACAATTTTTTGAAGAGGCTGGTTTGGGCGATATTCAGGGATGTTGCATCCTTTAAGTTTAAAAGTTCGGAACCATATGTAATTGCGGGCAGAAATTTTGATGCCACAACCTTTAGTAAGTGAGTGGTAGAACTATCACTGAGTTTCTTTTGCAAAGTTTTAAATGCAAATAATAGCTGTTTGGCTTTTGTTTTTCGCTGTTCTTGGTGTGGTTTGTAGTTAAGATGACAATCCAAAGTAAATCCCAAATACTTGTATGTCCCCTCACGGTCCAAACGGTTGCTGTCGATCGTCCAAATGATTTTTGGTATTTTTTTCAGTGGTCTAGAAAAACACATGATCTTTGTTTTTTTGAAATTTATCTGTAGTTGGTTTAGGTCTGTGTATTCTACTAATTTGTTGATCAGTCGTTGGAGCCCGCGAGGCGTTTGGGAGAGCAATACAATATCGTCTGCATACTGTAAGCTTACTATTCTCACGTTTCCCAGTTTTGGGGGGTCTCCTGATGATGAACGTAGGTTGTGGTCTAGATCAGCTGTATATATATTGAATAGACAGGGGGCCAGAACGCACCCCTGTTTTAGGCCATTGATGGTTGTAATTTTGTTAGTTAGCGTTCGGCCATCTCCCATTTTTACTTGAACCCATGTTTTTGAATAAAGGTTGATTATCGCATTCAGTAGATTTGTAGGTGCACCCCAAGATTTCATTTTTTCCCACAAGGCTTGTCTGGGGACCTTGTCAAAGGCCGCCTTGAGGTCTATGAAACACGCGTACAATACTTTTGAGTTTACAATAGCTTGGTTGGCCAGGAGTGTTACGGCGGATATGTTTGTTAGGGTACCCATTCCGGCTCGAAAGCCCGTTTGTGTATTGGGAATCAGTTTGATGTTCTCTACCCAATCTTCTAGATCTTTAAGCAAGTTTGCTGCGTAAATTTTTGCCTCGACATCTATGAGGGCTATTAGCCTATAATTTGCGGGGTTTGCGCGAGCCCCAGATTTGTATATTGGGTGGAGAATACTTCCTCGCCAGGAATCGGGGATAGTATTGGATTCAAAAATGTTCTCAAACAGTATGGCTAGATGGTTGGACCAGAATGCTGAATCTTTTTTGAATAGGGCGTTTGGCAGACCGTTAGGAACTAACTGTTGTGGACCACACCACTTGTCAGCCTTTAATAACCTCTGAAGGTTAAGAGACATGTCACATAATGTGCCAACACTGTATGTTTACTGCCAATAAACTTCCTTTCAAAAGTCCTGCCCAGTACCTGAGTCTGCATTCTTACTTGATGCTCAAGTTGTGCAGCAAAAACAAGAGCTGTTGCTCAATTGCTCAAAAACCTAGTCCTGTGCCTGTTTTTCCATCAACAACCCAATGTTGTACCAATGTCTTTACTGAATCACCAGACTGAATTCAAGGTTTCTCTTAACCACGTACCCAACACCTGAAGATATTCCTAAATTGTACTCAAATGTCATATTTTGAAAAACTAACCTCTTATTCAAGGTGCAAGTGGCAGTGCAAGTGCATATGCTTCTTCTTAACAGCTCAGTTTGTGCAAACCTTTCCCTTCTTTTTTCTGGTCCTGGGATGCAAAGATGAAGGGAAGGCTGTCTCGGAATTATGAGAGTGCTGACAGGTACGGGATCCACGAACAGCCACTCCCCTTGCAGGATTGACAAAGCCAAGGGGCTAATTGCAGCGAGAGTGCACGGTATTCGTAGGTGCGCTGCACAAAACAGTTGCAAGATCTGTGCTGGTCCCAAACTGTGCAGGGTCTCTCCTTCTCTCTCTCTCTTTCTCTCTTCGAGAGAGAGAGATAGAGAGAGAGAGAGAGAGAGAGAGAGGTTGCGCACACTCAGTGGCAGATTTACAAGCCCCTTGAGCCTTTTGGTAGTTGGTATAGACTACCAATGAGTCGAGGCAAGGACTTTGGCTCTGGTTCTCCTGAATGGCTGCATTGATGGGAAATTTCAGAATTAGTAGTTTATTACATTTTCTACAACCATTGCCACTGGAAGAAGTTTGGTCTTCATTTAATGGAAGCTTCAGATCAGAAGACAAGTAGGTAATCAATCTGTTTATTTTTTTTTCTTTGTGGATATGTATTTCTATAGCAGTTAACGAAGCAAGACCATTTGTATCCTTACCATAGTTTGGAGAAAGCCAGGAAGATACAATATAAGATTGTGTCATGCAAACATTTAGGAACAACCTTACTTTGCAGGAAAAACTTTGAGCCTCTTGCTGTCTTGAAATGCCTTTGAAATAGTCTTTACAATCATTTACAAATGTTTTTCAGAGATACTGTGAACGTTTCCTGAACTCCGTACAAAGAACTGTACCGGTCAGTCCCCTTGCCCCCTTTAGAAGGAGAGAGGCACAAGTGCTGCAGCATATTTGAATGCTTCCACATCGTATGCTTTGGCACAAATGACCATATCCCACCATCACTCTTTATAAACCATAAAAGAGGGCCTTTAACTTTTTTTTGTTCCTTTTTTGGCACACCTCAAAAAAGGCTTAAATAAAAATAATGAGAAAATGTATATTACTAAAAAAGGATATAATAAATATTCAGTGGGTTAATAAAAAATACACAGACTTTTTTTAAATAACATTTGTCCTCTCCTTTTGCAGGCACACCTCAAACAAAACCACTGAGCTATCTTTCATATAAAAAGATTCAACCCTTCACTGGGGTTGAATCTTCTAATGGATGGACCTGAAGTCAGGCTCTCTCCTCTCCTCACCCTGATGACAAAGCGAGACAGACTTCCTCTGCGGCTCTTTGCTGGGTTGGAGCTCTGCTTTGAGACAGCAGGCAGAGTAGACGGGAAATGACGGGGACCTGTAGACCTGTCTTGGTGCACCGCTTGCAGAGTGTAGGAGGACTCATAGGCAACATTTGAGGTGACTGGCGGACCCCTTCCTCATGGTTTTGCAGCCAAACACCGAGCCCTTGCCTCTATCCCGAGAGTGGGCCCATATTTCTGAGGATTTTTGGCCTTACCTGCACCCCATCGCTTTATGAGGCGACCCACTATGGAGAGAGCTACGCAGTGGGATGGGTATGCCCAGACGTGGGTCCCGTGCTCTCCATGCCACTGGAGTCAGGCTATCCAGGCTGATGAGGGCTGAAAGCCCGTACCCGATTCTAGGATGCTTATTTCCAGTCCAGGGAGGACCTTGCTTGGCAGTTCTGGCTGGACTGTTCCCCTTGGGCGCAGGGTCAAGGCTGATTTGCAAATGGCTGGGTCCAACTGGAATGGCATGGTAAGCAAAACAACAATGGATTAAGGCCCAGATCTCAGTACTGGGGTGAATGTATGACATTGTTCTGCATTCTGTCCATCAATTGTTCTTTTTGCATTTGTCACCCCGAGTGGGACGAGTATGCCCAGACGTGGATCCCGTGCTCTCCATGACACTGGAGTCAAGCTATCCTGGTTGGATGAGGGCTGAATACTCGAAACCGATCCTAGGATGCTTGTTTCTAGTCCAGGGAGGACCTGGCTTGGCTCTTTGGGCTGGACTGTTTCCATTGGGCGTAGGGTCAAGACTGATTTGCATATGGCATGGTCCAAACTGGAATGGCACGGTGAGCAGAAAAACAATGGATTTAGACCCAGATCTCTGTACTGGGGTGAACGTATGACATTGGTCTGCATTCTGTTCATCAATTGTTCTTTTTGCATCAGACCCACTATGGAGAGGCAGAATTGTGGCTAGCCGGAGATTGAAGGTGCTCTGCACCATTGGGCGACAGCACCCTTGAACACTGGGCCTGAGATGCATCTTGCCTTGGTTAACTGGGGTGTGGTTATAGAGGGCCTCGTAATTACTTCCCCCAACGTTCCTTGCCCTCCTTTCTGCCTGTCCCCCTATATGCAGGCAGGCAAATAAGTGTTGACCCCCTGGCCCCTCCTACCGCCAAACCCCATCTGCCCCATGGTACTCTGAAGCACTGCGCACTCAAAAGCAATTAAGTAGGCATAAAGAGAGACTATGGCGAAAAAACTATACTGATGAAGCCAAACTTAGCTATAAGGAATCAGTCGCCGCATATAAAACCATGATCTCCGAGGCAAAGACAAAATACTACTGTGACAGGATAGAAACAGCTAAAAATTCCAACAAAACCCTCTATGAGACAACTAAACAATTAGCCGGTCTGTCCACTGACCTCACTCCTCCTCCTTCCCAAACTCTCTGTGACGCACTGTCCAACTTTTCCTTTAGTAAAGTTGATGACATCTATAAGGTCTTTACCAATACCTCCTCTACCTCCCCGGTACCCCCGGTACCCTCTACCCACCACCAGGCTCACACGTTCTCCCAGTTCAACGAGGTTACCTGCCTACAGGTACAGAATACAGTGTCATCTATTAAATCTGGATCAGCTCTGGACCCTTGTCCCCTGAAGGTGCTACGACCAAGTATGGAAACAGTCATCCCCGCCATATCTAAAATCTGTAACGCCATGTTCTGTACAGGCATCTTCCCAGAGACACTGAAAAAGACCTTAATAAAACCTCTCCTTAAGAAACCCACCCTCGATAAGGATGAGCTGAAAAACTACCGTCCTATCGCTAGCCTCCCCCTGATGGCCAAAATAGTGGAGAAAATAATGAACTCCCAACTTTCGTCCTTTATTGAGGAACATAAACTCCTGGACGAATCTCAGTTCGGGTTCCGCCAATTCCACGGCACTGAGACCGCTCTGATCAAAGCGGCAGATGATATAAGATCTATCCGGGATGCCGGGGGCACAGCTGTTCTCATCTTGCTGGACCTATCGGCCGCCTTTGACACGGTCGACCACACCACCTTGGTCGACCGTGTCGAGAGTATCGGAATCCAAGGCAAGGCTAGGAGTCTCCTTGCCTCCTTCCTGGCAAATAGATCCCAGGTCGTCACTGTCGGACCTTTTAAATCCTCCCCCCTGTCTCTGCCATGTGGAGTTCCCCAAGGCTCATCCCTAAGTCCGACACTATTTAACATCTATGTGTCGGACCTTGCCAATATCATCAGGGCATACGGGATGAGCCTCACGTCCTATGCAGATGACACGCAACTGGTCCTAGCAGTCAAAAATGACGGCCCCAAAAAAGCTAATACCTTCAACCATGGCATGCTGGCCATCGGAAGCTGGATGGCTCAAAATTGCCTAAAACTTAACTCTGATAAGTCAGAGGTGGTAATTTTTGGCACGCTATCTCCCCATCTGGTGGCCTTCATCGATGGGCCAACCTCCGGACCCAACCAACAAAGTGAGGAACTTGGGAGTCATTTTTGACGACCATTTAAATTTCATGCCACATGCCAATCAAATCTCTTCCTCAGCCTTCCATAAGCTGCGGCTTATTAAAAAAATCCTGCCTTTCCTACCTGAGAGTGCCGGCAAAACACTGGTGAGTTCCCTCGTCCTGTCGACCCTAGATTATTGCAATGCCCTGTTTCTAGGTGCCCAGGAGAGAGTTCTTTGGAAAATGCAGGCCATTCAGAATGCCGCCGCCACGCTTTTAGGGCGCATTCCCAAACATCACTCGGCCGCACTCACTATAAGACAGCTGCACTGGCTGCCAGTGAGAAAAAGAATCATGTTTAAATCCCTCTGCCTGGTTTACAAGGCTCTGAAAAATGTTGGACCCGCTTTCTTTGTCCAAAACCTTATCCCTTACCGTCCTCCAAGAACGCTACGCTCATCCTATCAGCATGATTTAGTGGTACCCCGAACCAAATCTGTCTCATGTGGGGACAGAAGATTCATGGTAGCCGCACCTAAACTGTGGAATACCTTACCAGAATCGATTAGAAGTAGCCCTTCCCTCTGGATGTTCCACAAGCAACTAAAAACCTGGCTTTTCAACCAATGAACTTCTGCTCTCTGAGGCCTAATACAATGCAGCAACTTCAGCGCCGAGATGCCCAAGGGCCGTCGTTCGCGCTTTATAAATGTTTTTACAAATAAATAAATAAATAAATAAATAAATAAATACTCTTAGCACAGATAGAATGTGGAAATAACACAAGGCACATGTCGACTCTTGGGGGGCCGGTCTTCAAACCCCAAGGTGCTCTGTTGGCTGGAGACAGTATTTAATCTGGTGTAGCTGTGCGGCCCACAGGATGCCATTTCCGATGCTTGGGGGCCCGGATTTCAAGCCTGAGAGTGCTATGCTGCCTGTAGGCAGTATCTCATCTGCTGGAGCTTTACAGCTCACATCTGGTTAAGAGTGGCCCATCCTTGACCATCATCACCTGGAAGAGGCTGAGCTAGGTCACCCTCTAAGCTCCAAGCTCCAAAACTCCCTCTTAGGTGAGTGGCATTATCTTTACTTTTCTGACTTATTCTTTTTTTGCTTGGATTGGGCAGCAATAGCAAGAATATCCCTATTCAGATTGGCTGGTTTGTCATTTGCGCCCTTCATAAATTACTGTCTGATTTGGTTTGTGCACTTTTTTTATCCTTGGAGGCCTATTATATTATCTTCTATCAATTAAAGGAATTATGGGACAGAGAAAGATTCCACGGGTTAAGGATATTTGAGAGCCTCACAGTACTTTGACCAGAGCAGTAGGGGTGATCTCTACGTAGATAGACCTTGCGGAAAGGCCTCTCTCTCTTGATTTGTACGAGTGTCCAGATATTCTGGTCACTATCCCCCAAGATGACCTACCAACTGAGGAACCCTTGGCTACTGGGAGTGGTTTAGTTGCAGATTCCGAGGATCTGGAAGGCTTGGTATTGAGAGTGGGCTCAAACGATGCAAATTCCTCACAAGTTAGTGAGGAAAGGCCACCAGCAAATAGGGAAAGAGAGTCAAAACGGGTCTGTAACGCAGCTAAAGAAGCAGAAAACCATCCTGGTAATGATTTCTCAGTCATAGTGCATCATGAAGCTTCTAGGAGCAGCTCTAATGATCATTTCAACTTATCATGGATCAGCTACTTGACCAATTGAAGATCTTCATTCAGGCTTGCACGACATTTCAGGTGGAGAGGTTGAGGATGGAATCTACTGTCCAAGAACTCATTAGGATGCATAATGTGGGTATAGGGTCTATCAGTGCCAAGCTTATTGAGCTAATAAATGCTGCAACTACCCAGGCAGGGTCTGTACAGTCTTTGCTCACTGGTTCTACTAAAGTTATAGCCCCTGTGCACTGAGAGGCTGATTCCTCTGACTTTCTGATGTCCGATCTAGAGGAGGCTGCCTAATGTTATGTTATGTTATGTTAATTAATTTTTTGAGCGTACAGCTGCCCCAGCGAAGGGGCGTCCCGGCGCTATATCTGAGAAGGTAACATAACTAACAAAAATAGACAAAGTAAGGAAATTTTAATAAGGCAGGGGGAAAAGATACGTTTTAACAGCTTTCCTGAAAGTAAAAAGATCTTCTAAAGATCGAATATGCACAGGGAGCGCGTTCCAAAGCTTGGAGGCCAACACAGTGAAGGAACGGCCGCCAAGTCTGCATTTTTGGAAACGTGGAACGAGTGCTAGATTTTGACCTGCAGAGCGAAGGCTACGTGAAGGAGTGTACAGGGTCAGGAGGTGCTGGAGGATGGTAGGGGTGTCAGTTTTAAGAATTTTAAACGCGAAACACAGAGTCTTAAACTCTATGCGTCTGATTACAGGCAGCCAGTGTAGTTTAAAGATTGTGCTGCGGGCTGAACAGAAGCGTGGCAGGCCTACCAGGGCCCTGGCAGCCGCGTTCTGCACCCGTTGGAGTCGCAGGACCTCCGCCTGATTGGCACCCAAAAACAGTGAACTCGCGTAGTCAAGCCTTGATGATACGCTAGCTTGAATCACCATCTGGCGAGTGGAGGCATCGAAAACTTTGAGGATAGGCCTCAAACCACGAAGAATGCCGAAGCATGTAGATGCCACCTTCTTAGTGTGACACAAGAAGGTTAGTTTAGAGTCCAGCCACACGCCAAGATTTTTAAGTTCGGAGACTGGTTTAGGGGGGGTCCCAGCTCGTTAGGCCACCAGCTCGCACCCCACAGATTAGGATGTTTCCCTAATACCATCACCTCGGTTTTGAGGGCGTTGAGCTGTAAACAGTTAGTAGTAAGCCAGCCAGCAACAGCCCTCAAACCATCCGCAAAGTTTGATGCCAATTGGTCAGAGTCCCCATTGAGAACCACCGCCAACTGGGTATCATCAGCGTATTCAATCAATCAGCGAATTTGTATAGCGTGCTACTCACCCACTAGGGTCTCAAGGCGCTGGGGAGAGGGGGAGTTGCTACTGCTCGAACAGCCAGGTCTTGAGTTATTTCCCGAAGGAGAGATGGTCCTGGGTTCGCCGTAGGTGGGTAGGGGGGGAGTTCCATGTCTTGGCCGCCAGGTAGGAAAAGGATCTTCCTCCGGTGGTTGTTCTGCGAATTCGAGGGACGGTGGCGAGGGCGAGGCTGGCGGAACGGAGCTGGTGGGTGGGTGTGTAGAATGACAGGCGGCTGTTTAGGTATTTGGGGCCCATGTCGTGGGGAGCCTTGTGTGCGTGAGTGAGGAGTCTGAACGTTATCCTCTAGCTGACGGGGAGCCAGTGCAAGTCTCTCAGATGGGCAGAGATGTGGCTGTGACGGGGGATGTCCAGGATGAGTCGTGCCAAATCGTTCTGTATGCGTTCGAGTCGTTTGGCTGTGGTGCCAGCGTAGAGAGTGTTCCCATAGTCCAGTCGGCTGGTGACGAGGGCCTTTGTGACCGTCTTCCTGGTTTCTGTGGGGATCCATCGGAAGATTTTACGGAGCATGCGCAGGGTGTTGAAACAAGATGATGAGACAGCATTGACTTGTTTGGTCATCGTGAGGGAGGAGTCCAGGATGAAGCCCAGGTTTCGTGCATGGTCCGTTGGCTTGGGGGCGGTGCCCAGGGCAGGGGGCCACCAGGAGTCGTCCCAGGCCAAGGGGCATGGTCCCAGGATGAGGACGTCCGTCTTGTCGTACACAGACAGCAAGAAGATCAGCGTTTCACCCCAGAGCATGAATAAGAAGTTCCATCAAAATCCTATTTGGCAAGATGGTCATGTTTAAATCTTTGCCCTGATTGCTGCCCGTATATTGCTGTTATGAGAAATGTTCCATTGGCTAAGTCAAAATACCAATGTTTACCTTTATTGTTCAGGAGGGTTGGATGGATTGGATGTTTGGTTTAGCAATTGGAGAGAGACTGTATTGTCAGTAGTTATTGACATCCTAGTTTAGCTCACCGTTTTATCTTCAGAAATAACATAGTGGGCCATAAGACTACGGATATTAATATTGTGCCACTGGGGTTCTTACAAAGACTTGCAACTGAGGGTGGAGTCTGGGGGTGAAAAAAATCAGTGCTGGTATTTTCAGCTGACACCCCACGGGAGGTTGTCTCTCCTCAAAGTGAATATTAAAGCAAAAAACAGTAGAACTTCGGCTGCCACTGTAGTTTGTAAGAAGTGAAAAAAAGCAGTAAATGTTGCGCTCAGGACGGCTGCGCTCACCTCCTCTCTCCTAATAAATAAGGCGCTTCCTCGTGGTGTTGCCCTTAACAAAGAGCACACTTTATGACATCATAATCTGCATTCCCTTCTGGGCTGACAATCACCTCCTCTCTGCCGATGACTGTTCAGCCCTCTTTTTTTTCCCCTCTCCTGGAGTAGCAAACATGTGGGTGAAAGTCACCAGAAGGCTCAGAAGAAAAGCAGCGGCTCCTGTACTTCGACAGTGTTGCTCTTTATGAAATCACAGCAGCAAACTCAAGGGAAAGGGGCGGATCCCGCCTCTAACTACAAAAATATTTGCAATGCTATAGGTCTCACATGTTACTGCTAAACCTATGGCACTGCAAACAAACGGGTGCTTTGTCCCCACTGCTTTAAAAGTGATAACGCGCACAGTGCACTGAATGTAAACAAAGCACGTGTGATTAAAGTAGGAGAAACTCAATAAATAACATAGTAAATGTACGGTGTAACAACCAAGTAAAGGGGCCAGTAGCCATAGGAGGCGACAGATGATGAAAAGGCTGTACTAAGGAGGGACTAACAAGCCTCATAATGAATCACAAGACCGCATTTACAAAGGACAAACACACAAGCCAATGAAAAATAAGGGCGGGGCAGTGGGCGAAGCTAATCTCTGCACTGAACTACCACCGATCTTCACAGAGCAAGGTTGCGCACTGGCTCACGCTCAACCTAAAAAGCTAATACTGGCCATTGCACTGATATTAAAATAGTAAATGCAGGCCTCTACACTAATATTAGACAAATAAATAAGCCGTTGTTAAGACTCAAGGGCTTAATGCTGATCCCTGTTGAAACACATATTTGAACAGTGTAGTAATCGGTATTATGATTCCCTCATTTATTGGTTTACTCAATTGTATATATCATATATAATATATAACATATGTTACCCTGTTAATGCAATGTCTTAAGTTTCCTTTAGAATATTCTCTTGCTGCTTAGGAACATGAGAATGATTGTGGTTCATTCTTTGGTTGGTGTCTGTTGGAGCTGACTGCCCTCAAGCTGGCTCCTCTTCCATGTAACCTTACAATAAATATACTCAAGACATCACCAGCTTCCTGCGTCATTACAGACAGGAATCGGATTTACAAGTTGTGGAATAATTAGCACAACCTTGCAGTTTTCTTGTGATAAGTTCTAGCAGGTCAAAAAAGGAAAAACACTTCGAATTCTATGGGTTGAAAACAGATACCTTGAATCACTCTTCATTCTGCTGTTGAAAACTTGGAATAGGAGGTTTGTACCACACACAGCCGTGCTGGAACAATGTTCAGATTTGGGGTTCTTGCATCAATGTTACATTACTGAAGTCTTAGGATTGTGAAAAATACAGGCGCCACTCAAAGAATATGTGAAACAAATGAGCCATGCTCTTTCTGCAGATGAGTGGTAAGAGTATGGTATGTAGCTGGTAGCAGTTTGGAGCACACAGTTGCATCTATATCTCTTAGGTATGGTGTGAAACTGCACTTTCATTTACAGACACATTTTCCATCAAAATGGTCACAAAATTTCCACTGAAATGCCATTTACTGATAAAACGATATAGTGCCAAAGTGAAAATGTGCGGAAATCAGGTTTCAGCAAATATTTATCATCTGCACATCGCCAAATGAAGCATGTTTATTTGTTTTTATACCATTACAATCTTTGTTTCTATCCCTCTTCAGAATTACAAACAAAGTGGTACTTCGTTTGTACTTTCCTAACTGGTGATGTATTTTGAAATATTTGTACCGTTCATATACACGCATTTACATTTTATTGTGTGCTAGAAAAAAGGGACATCCTACAGCCTTTATTTTAACACTGCTTCCACCCCAACACGATTGGCAAAGATCAACAAAAAGACAGGGTGAATTTGCTACTATGATCTGCACATCAGTGTTGTATTTGTCCCATGGTATTGATTTGTCCAGTCATACACAAATACTCAATTTGGGAGTGCCCAACTGATAGGATGCTTATTCACCCTTAAGCAATTTCCGTCACGATACTCTACCCACAGCAAGTGTAGTAGAATTTCATGAACCATAAATAGAGACAATTTAACCAGTGCACATCCCTGGAGTAGAGGAAGAACCTTGAGACAAGAACTGTGTCCAAGTTACATCCCTCCGCCAAAAGGGCAAAATTGGATGCCTGTATCTCCCAAAGGGTTCTACAGATGTGGCAATTGCTGCATATGCTGCTTTGCATTAAACAAAACAACGGAGTTCAGGTACAATAGTCCTAAATTACATACGATACAAAACTTTATCAACTGCAATACCACTTATACAGTATATTGCATAAAATGTATATGTGATTGGATATATGTAGGCAGCACAATAAGGCCATTAAAAGAAAGAATACAGGAGCATATTAGGGCTATGCGTAACAACAATGCCCAATATCCCTTGGCGGCACATTTCAACATGGTACATCAACCAAATGACTTACATAAAATCAGGTTTCATGGTATAGATGTTGTGATGGCAGGTAACAGGGGTGGTAACCGTGAACAGCAATTACGAAAGTTGGAAAGTAAATGGATCATTTCTTTGAGAGCAGTGGAAAAGGGAGCAAATATGGACAAAGAGATGTGTGAGTTTCTATGAATATGTACATAGATTTGGTTCATCAGCATTGGGGAAAGATAAAGGAAATCTTATTGATCAAATGTGCCCATAAGAATTATATCCATGTTCTTGTGAGAATATGTAAAAATATCACATGATATGAGAAGGATTCATTTGATAATGCGCTTGAAATGGTGCCCAAAATGTACTAATATGATGAGACAAAAAGTATTTGCCCTTCGCTCGTGTGGTGCATTGACATACAAATGTTCCAAGATGGCCACTACTTTCTCCTTAGTGAGTATTGAAACTATCCGGCCGGCTTAGTCCTTTCTCTTTGACTGATGTAAAGGGTGGGCCAGGAGGACATAGTCACTTCCTGCTAGACGAACGCGGAAGAGAGACGCCTTGCTGAGACGCGACCGGTTTCGCTATGGCGGTAAGTTTTAAAAATGGGTCCGGGAATAACGCAATAGACAGCTTGAAATACGACTGAGTCAAAGATTCTTTGACGCATTATAGAGACCGGGGACTAAAAAATCTTGAAGGAGCGATGAAGAGATGCACCTGGTTTTGCTTGTCGTTCTCCGGTTTTAGAATAATTAAGGAAAGAGACAACCGGACGAGGGGTTTGCATACATGTCGATTTAAATATGACAGATGTTTGCTTTTTTATATATTTTTATGGAATGTGAGACGGCTCTAGTGAAATATATGTACTGCGATGGGCAGCCTAAATAGATGATTGGGACACATTTCTGGCTTAAGTGGCGATGGATAGAATAAAATTGGTGTGCCACATTTCTACTGGAGGAGTAACACGTAGTAACATTGGTGATTTTATAGCAGCTTTGGACCGGTATTTGGAAAGGCGGTGAGCCTAGTTGCAAACTGGGGATAATATAATGGAGTATACATTTGGAAACGCAATAGATTTGTAAACAGCATCTGAAATCTCTTTCCCTCATAAACAACTGAAATGGGATTAGTTTATCATTTCAGATGGAACTTATCATGGCTCCTGCAGTCCTATATTAAATTACAGACCACTGAGTGACAAATGAATAGAGAAGTACAAGAATCTAAAGGAACAATTTTCACATTCATTATCATAGGCTTTTAAGGTAAGCCGGTCGACTTGGGAACTGTTCCTGAATAATTAAGTAGTGAGATGTAACATACGAATGTATGAAATCTGTTCTAAATACCGGCACTGTTTGGTTTTACAGGACCAATGACAAAGGATTTTTACGTTTTTTATTGAGTCATATGAAAATACGCCACTCACCATACTATTTCTCTGTGGTAAGTGGAATCCATTAAGCTTAGGTAGCATTGCACTTGCACTTAGTCTCTATTTGTACAATTGGAATAGCAACAACATTGAAATAGAGACAGAATTGTGGCAAATATGGGCACTGAGATATGCGTTCGAATAAAAGACACTGAGGCATAAGTGGTGGTCATCTTGAGAGACAGGTGTTGCATGGATAACTCTAAAATGCATGATTAATGCTAACATAGCGTAACCATGTGAAGGAAGGTGGCCACAAAAATTGTATGTATTCAACTTGCTTAACTAAAATTACATCAAGCTTGCTAAATTTATTAAGCAACTGTGCAGCTACTCATAATCTGAATTCCAGACTTGAAAAATAATATTGACACATGACAGCAGCTCCAAACTGAAATGGAGGGGAACAAGTGTTAGAGTTTTTGGTTAAGTATGGATGTGTAAAGGTGGCTTTGAAGATATGAGTTTTACTGATTGTATGTATTTGTATACTAATTTGCAGCCTTGAAAAAGCCCGTGGAGGGCGAAACGCGCGTCGGCTGTGACGATGTGGCAAGAAAATAATCAATAAATAAGAACTTTGAGAACCAATGGACTCTGTACTATCTGAATACTTGTGTGGACTGGAAGAGAATTGAAGTACTGAACTGATTGGATTGAAATACAATTGGATAAAAGTTACTAGTAGGGATGTGCACTGGTTAAATTGTCACGATTGGCAAATAGTTCAGTTTAGAGAATCCTCTACATTTTCAATCCGAGAAGTAAAGACCAACATTTTCAAAAGAATAACCAACAAGTTAATAGAACATTTTGCCTGATATTGAACCTTTGTCTTTGAATGAACAGCAAATGTGACAGGATGAAAAATCATTTAAAAACATTCTTATTGCTCATTCACCTTCAGAACTCCAGCATGATTCTATTTGGAGGTTCTGCAACACTCTCCTCAACCCCTACTTCCAACACACAGTACTTTTCACACTCTAAGATTATTGCTTTATGTTAGATGAAAAAGGTTGAGAGGTGGGGTATTTAAAAGGGGCACGGCCTATGTAATTAAGGCTGTGTCTTAAATAAGTTAACTACATTTCTGTGATTCCCTCGGTCTGCCACCCAGCTGCTGTTTTGGTTTCTCTCAGGACCATTTTGTTATTTCAGTCAGATATAGTCACAGTGACTGACGTACCTTTAAAACTAGCCAGGACTATTGGCTTTGTCAATGGTTATTAACTGTTTAGGATTAATGAGTAACAACAATGATTTTGCTGTAAATAATTGATATGGAAGTTGTTTCAATTGTGAAATATTGAAAATGTTTCAATTCTGAAATTGAGAGACTGAATTGAAACATTACTAAGGCCTGTGTGCTCTGTATGGAAGTCAAGAACTGCATGAGCTCATTTATTTTGAACACCTTTACGACCCGCTGATAGGTATTGTGAGAAACTTGCATTGCCTTCAGCCTCCACTCTTGTGCTATGTACCCTGGGTACAACAAAAATACAGAAACATAACAGCGTGGAGCTAACACTCCTGCGGCCACATGCATCAAAGTCCGGTTTTGCGATTCCGTATTTGCGATTTTTAGGGAATCGCAAATAAGGAATCGCAAAATGGGATGCATGATGTAAATCGCATAATATTTGCGATTCGGTAAAAATCTAAATTTTTACCGAATCGCAAATATTATGCGAATTCTAATTTGCGATTTCGCAATTCCCATTGATTCCTAAGGGCCAGAAGGCCCATAGGAATCAATGGGAAGGCATTGACATTTTGCGAATTTCAATTAGCGATTCGCAAAATGTTAATGCATTCCATGGGTGCAGGGGGTGTCCAAAGGACCCCCCCTGCACCCCTGAAATGTATTTTGAAGTGCATGTTTCACACACACATGTCCTAAGGACATGTGTGTCTGTAACATGACAGTGTTTTAAAATGCAATTTTGAGCATTTTAATACATTTTCGCAAATTACCACGAGGTTCAACCTTGTGGTAATTTGCACCCCCTAATTGCGAATTCGCAATTTTAAAAGTAATCATGCATTGCTTTTAAGGAATCACAAATTTGCGATTCCTTAAAAGCAATCGCATTTTTGGAATTCGCTAAAAATAGCGATTTTTCCAAAAATGTTTGATGCATCCCAAAAACCTATTTAGGAATCGCAAACAGCCGAATTTACCGATTCGCACCGTTTGCACTTCCTAAATAGGTTGATGCATGTGGCCGTTAGGGAATTCAAGATTATGTAAAACAAGTAAAACAGGAAACAAATCGCTGACATGGGTTACTTTAACGTTTCTTACATTCGTTGTTCAGAAATTGATCAGTGTTTTTGCCATTATGTTATGGGATAAAATCAGGGCACACCCGTTTTTAATGTTCTTATTTATTTACCACTGTCCTAAAACCCAGAGGGATCCTGCCCGCTTAAAGCACTGCTTAGGGTAATGGTATTTACCACGTGTGGTAAATACCCCTCCTTAGTCGTATAAACCTGTATTGAGGGTATTTACTGCTTAAATGGATTTGAAATTTCCATCAACTGATACATCAAAGTGGCATCACACCAGACTCAAAAATGTGTCCTGAAAATCCAGCTATAGGAGCTTTGTCTCCGTTCTTTATTCTCGGCTCCCCCGGGGGTCCGGCTCTTTTATTTCAGTTGTACTATTTGAAGCCAAAACTCATTTTAACGTGTCAGACATTTAAGTGTAGAGTGTCAGGGTTCTTAGGGTGCTGAAGCACTTTGAAATAAACGCAAAATAAGAAAGGCAGCAAGTTGTGACTGGAGAGCTTCTGCTTTGGAGTATTGATATTCCGTGAACATATCGCCTTTCAAGACTTGCGCGTAATCCTCTGTCTGACAACAGCCTCGGCGCCCACTGGAAATAAAAAAAAGAATAAAAGGGGAAAACGCTCAGATCCGGAACTGCACATCCATTTATTTATTCATCGAAATTCTATGCTCTTCTGCTAAGGAGATGCCTTGAAATCGTATTCCATTACTTCTGGTAAGAAAACATCTGTGTGATTTAAAGTATATGGTACGGCAGATGAATATTGATGGTACAGACCTACACTTGGGAGCTTCATTTAGAAAAGGGCATGCAGCTATACTGCCCCAGCTGGGGACCGCTTCTATCATTTGGGCCGGGAGAGTCAGCTACGTGCTCCGTACCTTGTAGAATCTATTTATCCTATAGAAATGCATTGTCCTCTGTGAAACTGCTCATCAGAGCAGCATACAAAATGGCGGCAAGCCCAGGGATCCTGTGTACCTAGCGTTCAGGCCCTGAAAGATATGTCGCTAGAGCTAATGAGAAAAGAACCGGAAGTAGCTGTTGAATAAGTGCAACTTCAAAAAGAAGGCAAAACATTCAATTTGTGTTTATTGTGTCTTTCCATCGTATGGATCCATCTTTTTCATTTCATGTAATACATTTTGATAAAAAATAGGATGAAGTTGTGCTCGTGGGTCCCCAATGGCCAGAAGCATACCAGAATCTAAAAAAAAGCTCTTCATCATGAAACAGACATAACCAAAGTATTTTCCATTTTGAAGACATGACACCAGTTGGATTAGAAGGGCACAGCCATTTTTAGTATTTGGGTTTTATGATATTTATGCATGAAAGACACTGAAAAGCAAAATTGCTAAATTATAACACCCTGGCATCTGTCCATGGTATAACCATATGCCAACACACCTTTATGCCCTTCTCACCTTCTTAATTTTCCCCAGTTCCCTCAAAGACCACTAAAGTGTTTCTCAAATCAGTTGTGAGACAACTGCTTCACTTTTCTATTCACTCATATTTTCGGAACCATTAATCCCTACCTTTTCAACCTTCCGTTGTTAGCCACTTCTCTTTATTCCCTCTCTCATCACCACTTATTTCCCACTGCTAGTCATTTCAACTCATTACCCCACCCCATCACTCTCTCTCGCCTTAACCATCCCCACCTCACACAAAAATATTTACCAACTCCTTCTAATCACTCTCTCTGCTCTCCCCAACACTCCTCTCTTCACTGCTTCCACTCATCTTGATCTGCCATCTTCCGCTGTCTCTTCACTCACTGCACTCAACCTCTTCTCCTGACAACCTAACTGCTCACTTCTCATTATCCAGGCTTCATTTTCCCCATCTGAACATCAATCATATTGGTATTTTTGTCAACATCCTGCCATCACCTCCAGCTCGACCCATAATCTCTATGTATAGCTCTATTCCAAGCTTGATGAATACCTGCATGAATTTTACCTATGGATGATAAATGACCACTTCAGACTAAAACATAGCAATACCAATGTTACCACGTGGGGCAGCCCATCGTATTAAAGCCCACTCTCAACCATTCACCATGAGGGCAGTCAAAGTCCTTGCCACTATAATGCATTCTACCCTCTCTCATGACCCAAAACCAATAAAGTATTTCAGGCAGGCTTTATGAATCTCAACGCACTAGGCTGCATCCTAAATTGCCAGAACTGTCCCTAAAAGATACAATCCATTATCAGCTTTATTCTGTCATGGCTGTTTAATGCAGACTGCCTTCTAAATAGGGGCTCCCATTTTTTTTAATTTTTACTTATTTGTTCAGATAAATACAGACAGAAAACATTCTGTTCCCTGTCTTTATATATTTTTAAAAGCGGTAAAAACAGATAATTTGGCTACTTTTGAGTGTCTCTCCATGCTGAGATTAATGACTTTCGAGCCAATAGCTGTACTTACTGGAGACGTCAGAGCCCGCATTCCGAAGAGAGCTCAAAACAACTCTCTTCCCCAAAGCCTAAGACTCATACCTTAGAAAGACTCTACTTAGGCTGGATGTAAGCTATAGCTGAAGCGGCAACAGTTCAATAGCGCGGGGACACACTTGCTAGTGTAACCATGCGCTTTACAAGCTGTATAAAATAAATAAATAAATTACTGGCAGCCTGAGAGTTTAAAAGCTTAATGCGATTTACCTAAAATACTGCATATTTCAATATGTGTTTGTGCCGTTATGCAAATATTTTTATGTGGGTTTATTCTTTTAGAATTTTGGGCTGTGTAATATGCTGAAACCAGACAGGCATCAATATGAGTGCACGTTTATCTGTTAAATAAATGTAGAAATATATGAGTTATCACATCATCTGTCCACAAAAAACAAAATAAATATGGATTAATTTCAATAAAATGGCCCAAAAATAAATATGAATAGATACAGAAGGAAATGTTAAAAAAACACCCTAAAAACCGGAGCCCTACTTATAATGGACACACCTCATACCTTCTTTGAAAACTCTTTAATAAATGCAAGTCAGAGAGAGGCCAATTTCAAAGCTCTCTGCATCACACATAGGGGCCAATTACTATGTTGGGCGGACCTGAGTTCGCCAAACACCGTTGCGGTCTCGGGACTGACCAACCTCCGGTCGGCAGTCCCCACACCTCTATTACAAAGAGACCACACATTGTGCGGTCACATTCTCTCATTTCCCTATGGGAGCTTGTATTATGGCCGTAAACCGTCCGTGGCATAAGCTATCATAGAGAAACGGCAGATTGGGTTAATCCCTACACCCCCTGGCAGGCACCTCATGGTGCCTGCCACAGGGTGCAGGGATTAACAGAAGGGCACCATAGGTGCCCCCTCAGCCCCCAACCAGAGGCCGCAAGGGAAAGAGGCCCTGCTAGGGCCCCCCAAACATGCTTTCCGACAGGGTTTTTTATTTCGGAAAGGCCGGCATGGAATCCCTCCGGAAAACCGTGCATTGTAATACGGACGGCAGAAACCGCCATCCATGTGGATTGCGGCACTGTTCCGACTGGCCCGAAGGGCTCCTTGGTTGTAGTCCTGACCAATTCCAGTTGTATCATTATCAGGTGGTAGGAAGTGAAATCAACAATGTTGTTCATAAACCTCCTACCTAAGGTCAGAGGCTTTATAACTGCCATCACAATCGGCCCCATAGTGCCTAGCATGGCCTTGGTCTAAAATGATTCAAAGTAAATTGCCAAAACATTTCCCTAACTGCTCACAGGGAATCATGCATTCCCAACGGGCCATTTGTACAATAAATGGATTGGGGAAAAGACATCATTTCTGTCCGAAAGATCTCTCGTGCTCTCCACATTAAATTTGTATTTGTAAGAAATTGGGTATTTGTTGTGGGGTGAAACATCCAACTTGTCAGCTTGTGTGAACCATTAAAGCCTCAAAGTACAAAGACTCAAAGTACGGCCCTCTGGCCAGTAGCGGCCCAGCAAGCCTTCAGTGGCGGCCCGCGAAGCTTGAGACATCGCACCTGTATTTTTTTTAAACTTCAGCAAACACCTCTGGGAGCAGCAGTGCAGAATCAGAGAGACTGCTCTGTGGGGGCCGGGCGATTCCAGCTACAGTCAAGAGTGGAGCTGCAGGGGCTCTAAGAGGTGAACAAAGCCTCATTAACAAACAAATGGCCGTTTAAAGACCTGTGAAGTACTGGGGTGCCCCGAAGGCTGTGTCAGCCCAGGCTGGCACACAGGGGGGGAGGGGGGCAGAGGACAGCAGGAGAGTCGGGTGAGGTAGGAGGGCAGAGCAGGGAGTGAGAGCCTGGGTGAGGGTAGTGGGAGGGCAGAGCAGGGAGTGAGAGCCCGGATGTGGCAGGTGGGAGGGCAGCAGTGAGTAAGAGCCTGGTGAGGTGGGGGGGCAGCAGGGAGTGAGAGCCGAGTGAGGTGATGGAGGGCAGCAAGGAGTGAGAGCCGGGTGAGGTGAACGAGGGCAGCAGGGAGTGAGAGCCGGGTGAGGTGACAGAGGGCAGCAGGGAGTGAGAGCCGAGTGAGGTGACAGAGTGCATCAGGGAGTGAGAGCCGGGTGAGGTGGGAGGGCAGCAGGGAGTGAGAGCCTGCTGAGGTGACAGAGGGCAGCAGGGAGTGAGAGCCGGGTGAGGTGGGAGGGCAGCAGGGAGTGAGAGATGGTTTAGGTGACAGAGGGCAGCAGGGAGTAAGGTGACAGAGGGCAGCAGGGAGTGAGGTGACAGAGGGCAGCAGGGAGTGAGAGCCTGGTGAGGTGACAGAGGGCAGCAGGGAGTGAGAGCCGGGTGAGGTGACAGAGGGCATCAGGGAGTGAGAGCCGGGTGAGGTGGGAGGGCAGCAGGGAGTGAGAGCCGGGTGAGGTGACAGAGGGCAGCAGGGAGTGAGAGCGGGTGAGGTGGGAGGGCAGCAGGGAGAGAGAGCCGGGTGAGATGACAGAGGGCAGCAGGGAGTGAGAGCCGGGTGAGGTGGGAAGGCAGCAGGGAGTGAGAGCCTGGTGAGGTGACAGAGGGCAGCAGGGAGTGAGAGCCGGGTGAGGTGAGACAGATAGAGATAAAGACAGATAAAGACATATAGAGACAGAGACAGCTAGAGGCAGAGACAGATAGAGACAGGGGCAGACGGAGCTAGATAGGGTCAGAGACAGGGACAGACAGACAGATAGAGGCAGAGACTGATTGAGGTAGAGACAGTCAGCGAAAGAGACAGACAGCGAGTCAGACAGAAATAGAGACAGAGGGAGAGCGGGAGACAGAGGGAGAGCGGGAGACAGAGGGAGTGAGGGAGACAAACATAGGGTGGGATGGAGACAGACTGAGGGATACAAACAGAGGGACAGAGGGAGACAGACAGAGGGAGAGAGGGGGACAGACAGAGGGAGACAGATAGACAGATGGAGGGAGACAGACAGAGGGAGGGAGACAGACAGAGGGAGGGAGATAGACAGAGGGAGGGAGACAGACAGACAGAGGGAGGGAGACAGAAAGACAGAGGGAGGGATGGAGACAGACAGAGGGAGGGAGACAGACAGAGGGAGGAAGGGAGACAGAAGGAAGGGAGGGAGGGAGGCAGAGGAAGAGAGGGAGGGAGACAGAGGGAGGGATGGAGACAGACAGAGGAAGGGAGGGAGACAGCCAGAGGGCAGACGGAGGGAGGGAGACAGAGGGAGATGGACAGTGGGACACAGATAGAGGGAGACAGATGGAGGGAGACGGAGAGAGGCAATGAAAGAAAGGGAGGGAGACAGAGAGAGAAAGAGAGGTGAGACAGAGAGAGACAGAGGGAGAGAGACGGAGGGAGACAGAGAGGGGGAAGGAGGGAGCGAGAGACAGATAGAAGGAGGGAGACAGAGCGAGGGAGGGAGAGATAGGAGAGAGAGAGAGAGGTGAGACAGAGAGAGACAGAGGGAGAGAGAAAGAGGGAGACAGAGAGAGAGGGAAGGAGGGAGCGAGAGAGAGAGATAGAAGGAGGGAGACAGAGCGAGGGAGGGAGAGATAAGGAGAGAGAGAGATATGTGTGTATGCTGGTCTGTTGGCTCAGTGGAGGAACGTGTCCGCTGCAGGGGCCTGTGTTCAACTTCATGGTCACAGTTTTTTTCTTTCTAGCCCTTCCCCCTCCCCCACTGACCCCGCCTCTACCGGTGCGGCCCTCGGCCACAAACCACACTGTAAATTCGGCCCGAGAGAAAGTTTGTGAGTACCCATGCTCTAAATAAACCTGATCTCAAACCCCTGGTAGCTGTGGCATACAGCAGACAGACTTAGCTTAGAGGTAATGTTTAAAGTTTTTATGCAGCACTAAAACAATAATAAAATCAAAATACAAAACTTCAACATTTTGAAAAATAGAAAGAATTTCATAAACAAATTGTGACATCAAAGTGACAAAAATCTAATATGGGAAAGCAAGGGTACGAATTTTTAAAGTTTTATCTAAATATTTCACTAAGAAGCACAAAATGCCAATGATAGTCAATGGTCTCAGTAGACAGGGACGTAGGCGCAATTTGACTCGGGATGGGCACAACTCGCATAATTCAAGGTTGCGTAAACCTGTGGAACTACCCGAGAATTCTGTGAGATTCCGCTAAATTACGTGAGAAGAGTAATTCTCTGTTTAGTGCTATTTATTAGTGCAAAAATGCCTCCCTTCATTCAGAATATGGGCACAAGAATTCATTTTGCGCAATCAAATAGCACTAAATGCAACAGAACACAAATAACGGGCACATGCACCACCATTTACTAAATGTGCTTTTGGGGTAGGATTTTCCCACAACTTAATCGCAAAATGTAGCAATATGTTCTTATAGCAGAATGCCCCTTTGTGTCGAAAATAGACATGAGAATGCGTTTTGCACTCAGAAATAGTGCTAAATGTGCTCTTGGGGTAGGATTTCACTCCAACTTACTCTCTGCATTTAGAACTATTTGCATAGCACAGAAATAGCTATACATGCCGTACAAAATGAATAGGAAGCACGATCGGCAATTGCGCTCGCTGGTACGATTTATTCCCCTAAAATTACTCATAATTACACAAGCAAGACTAATTGCTTAATTATCAGTAATTCCACGTCAAAGTGTAATGCAGAATTACTGACAAACATTTCTCTGATTACTCCGACGTAATAAAAATTACACCTAAGCCTAAGTTTGACCCCAACTGCAATGGGGCGTGGGCTGTGTACACCAACCAAGTTCTCCCTGGTCGAAGATTTTAACGACTGATTTTAGTCTTTTAAGTCAAAATCCACCACAGAAGGGCACGCCTGAAGCTCCCAGGACCTCAGGAGAGGCCCTTAGAGACACACAGTGTCAAGTAGAAGACAAACAGTAGGGTCCAGTCCAGGTCCAGTTGTCTGTGGTCAACTAAGCTGTTGCAGCAAAAGGTCTCTTGTTGCTTGTTGTGTCTCTATAGCTCGAACAGGAGGTCAGCTTTATTACTCTTGGAGTTCACTTCCATGTCCTTGATACAAGAGAGAAAGCAGGTCCTAGTCCTAGAGGCTCAATCCTCTTCTGATCATCTGTAGGTTCAAGAGCACTCTGAAGCGGGTGCCTGGAGCGTCACATTTTTGCCTGGCATGATCTAGACCGCGACAGCTTTTGGTTCCTTTCCACTCTAAGGACAACTTTTACATGTCCTACTTTTAACCAATGTGGTAAAGATTCCTGGGGTTCACCCTACCCACTTTGGGCATTTTCAAGAGGTGAAAGTCATCCGCCACAAAAAACTTGGGTTCTGAGGAATGGGGTGTGTGTGGGGGATATACTATGGTAATCCTAGTATTCTTCCACGTCTAACACTAAAATCCAGTTTGAAACAGATTCTGTACCCTCAACAAACTCAAAGACAGAGATCTAGTAAAACAAAAAGCAGGATTTTCAGCAACCATATCATGGATACATAATAATGATTATGGAATTATGGGGCATATTACCAAGCAATAGCGATAATTATCCCTATTGCTTGGTTAGGGACGAAAATTTACAGCTGAGCTGGGGCAATTTTTACCGCAAATAAACCTTGGTATTACCAAGGTTTATCGCAAATGCAATAAAAATCCCGGCAATGCATGAATATCGCTGAAAAGTCAGCGATATTCATGCGTTACCGAGCTAATGCTCTTAGCCATGTTATCCACCTTCCATTGGATAAAATGGCTAAGAACTGCTCAGGGCAGGTGTTAGCTTTTGGAGATATTCGCGCTTAGCGCGAATATCTTCAAATGTTGGTAATAGGAGATAGCAATGTTAGCGACTGTTTTCAGTCGCTAACATCTTGGCACGCCCACTTTGCATGTCATTAGTGATAAATATCTCTGACATGCAAAGTGGGGCCCAAGATGGTCGCTATCTCCTACTAGCTGTCGCTAACTGGTGTTAGCGACAGCTAGGTAATGGGGAGATCATTTTATCTCCGCTTTCTTGGCTTTTAAAGCCAAAAAAGCGGAGATAAACCCCCTTGATAATATGCCCCTATGTTTCCTTCCATTAAAGTGTGCCCCAAGTATTATCTGTAAACCCAGAAGACCTGTCACACAGGCTTTGACAGTGTAATGTCAAAAAGAGGCTCACTGTGATTGGAGCCTACCTGGCTGGGTGCGCTAAGGAAAGGGGCATGCTTGAATGTTAACTACATTGCCTCATGACAGGGTAGGCCTCCTTTGAAGTTAATTAAGCTCCAGGGCCTACTCCATAGGCTATCCTGTCCAGGGCACAACAACATTCCCCCAGCCAAGGCCTTTGTGTCAAGTCTAGGAACGAGTTTAGAGCCCATCAAGGGGGCTATTCAAATGTTAATTACTGTCTTACAGAAGTGGGAGAACAAAATGTAGATTAGCAGGAAATTCAGGCAGGAGAAAGGTAACATTCTATTTACTACAAATCTAACAATCTGACTTCACCATTGAATTAGACTTTCAATCACTATTAAAATTAGTTGTTTCATTTTCCCAGTTAGTCCCATTCCGTGATGCAGTATCAGTATATCAAGGACAAACAAAAAAAGTGTTGACAGAATATGGTGACTGTTAGAACTGGGGGTCTGTAGTTGGCTGAGGTATGTACCTTAGTCCAAATAGGGACCCCTCCTTCTAGTCAGGGAAAGGAGGGATGCACTCTTAGGTAACCCCTGCTCACCCTCCGGTAGCTTGGCACGATCAGCCAAGCTTATCTCCAAGGCAATGTGTAAAGTATTTGCAACCACACTCCTAGCAACACAGTGATAACAACACAAATGGACACCAGACTGATTTTATAAAAAGAGTGGTATCTTTATCAAAAGAAATACGATGAGACCAAACAACAGAAATCCAACATATGCATATTCTTAATATTTCCCTTTGTCAGTTATTAGGCCAATAATCACTTGTAGGTTCTTGCGGTTTTAATGAACAGTTCAATGATCTAATGCAGTCCTGATGCAATGCTATGCAGTTCGTAACGCAGTTCGTAATGTGGAAATAAGACAGTCCTTAATGCAAGTACTAATGCAGTTCATAATGCAGGAATAATGCAGTTCGTAATGCAAGAATAATGCGGTACGTAATACAAGAATAATGTGGTTTGTAATGCAAGAATAGTGCATTTCTTAATGCAAGAGTAATGCAGTTCTAAATGCAAGAATAAAACAGCTCGTGTTGCAAGGAATAAGGCAGTTTGTAATGCACGGAGTAACGTTATAAGCCAATCTAAGCGATCATCTCAGGGACCACTAGGCCCCCACAGAAGAGACAATGGTCGTAAACTTTAAGGGGCGGCTCCAGTACTGCTGGGCAGGTACGGGCTTCTCGGGACTCAGCGCGTCCAACGCGGTGCAGCGGGAGAGAGATCAGAGCACTCCTGTACTCCTCCTGCGTGCCTCCCCAGGTCACACAAGCTTGCGACTCCCGACCGTAGTACAAAACTTACCTTGGGGGCTGCACTGCCTCGCTCTCTCTCTCTCCCCACTCGTCGGACGTCCTGTTGGGCGGTCCCAATGACTTTGCAGCTCCATTGCTAGGCGACGCTGTAGCCAGATGGGTTAGGTGCTGCATTCTCCTCCGTTGATGATCTTGGGCAGATTCCTCTTGGCGAACAACTATCACGATTCCTTTCACCTTGCAGCTTCCTTAGCTTCAAGAAATCCTTTAGCACATTGCAGCTTGGGCCGGCAGCAACGATCCTTACTCACGGCCTCAGTTACGAGAAGTGTGGATTATGTTTCACGCTGCGGGGTCAATGCAATCACTGGGCACCTCGTAAACAGTACCACAGACCACACAGCAATCTCAGGCATGCAAAAGCACACACAACAAGCGTCACTGAGACATGGATGGAAACTTTGATGTTCCTCAGTTTCCACAACAGGGGATCAGCTCTCCTCGGGCCCTTGGTGACAAAATACTTCAGGACACAGCAAAGTCCTTTCAAGCAGGGGGAACATAGCACACAGCAAAGTGCCTTGTCCTCTCCTTAGTCAAATCAGCAAAGTGCAGGCCAGCCTCAGAACACACAGCAAGGGCAGACCTTCTCTTCAGTCTCTTCAGCCGTTCTTCTTTGGCAGAGGTTCCTCTTGATCACGAAGTAGTTTCAATCCTTTTTCAGTCTTGAGTTCAGTCTTGAGTGCAGGGGTTAAACCATTGCGTCCTTGCAGCCAGCACTCCCACATTCCCGGCACGACCGACGTCTCTGCATTCCATGCACCTCCTACGTTCCCTGCATTCTTTTGTCATCACGTTGCACTGACGCTGGACATATGCGCCTGGTCACGCAACGTGCAACATGGCGGCCATCTTGGTAATGTTATAATTCCTCAATAAGCAATGTATTGTGAATCGAACAGTGAAACAGATGGTACTTCCAACGCAGCACGACTCGAACGGTAAGAAGAAATTAATGATTCTCACAGCAACTTATACGCGTGACTGTCTCCTCAAAATAAGATTTATTCACAGTGAGAATTTCATTTTTGTGTTTTAAGTATTACGATTCTAGACATTCTGGGACAATTGTTTTCCCCAACAAGTGAGAAGTCATGGCTACATCTACCAGCATGTCCCAACCCCCTGGAAGAGATGGAGGAACTTATTCAATTCGTATATAGTGGCAATTCAATGAGAGAAATTCTCGGCTTTCAGGAAACAAGCCATCCTGCTACATGATTTAGGTGTGGAAGGCAGAAATATATATGACAGTATTGACTTTATAACAATAGGCAATGGTAATGGCGAGCCTTCTGATGTTTCCGAAATGTCTATGACTATGCTAGAATGCTACTTTGGACCTCGCATCAAGGAGGTCTTGGAGCGCCACAGATTTTTCATGAGAGTCTAGGGTCCCACTGAGTGTGTGGGGAGCTATGTTGCTTGTCTCTAAACCCTGGCGCGCACATGTGAATTTGGTGAACTTTCAGATTCCCTCGTAAGGGATCAACTGGCAAGGTGTACCAACAGCTCTAGGGTACAAGAAAGACTCCTATCCAAGAATCCCACATTAACTGAGGCCATTGCAATTGTGGAAGGTATTAAGAATACTTCCTCTTGGGTAAAAGAGATAAGGAAGAATAGTGAAGATAGTAACCAAACCCGGAGTGAAGGCGCAAAAAAAGGTCAAGATGGTGTACGCACTCTATCTGATTGTGACAATGGTGACATTGGTGATGAATTTTCTGACAACGTTGCTAGGGTGTCAGTGAATACCAAGAATAAGAATGTTTTAAAGAACACTCTCACACTACTACTAGCAATAATACCCAACCACGTAACAGACGTGACGTACATAAACAGCGTTTCCTTGATCGTGAAAGGAATAATAATGTAAATCAAAGGAGGCAGTGGTATAGGTTTGGTAGCTTTTCCCACTCTTCAAGCTATCCCAATTGTTATGCTAGACACTCTGTATGTAACAGCTGTGGGATCAAGGGACACAATGCCCGTGTTAGCAAGCCCTACAGGAAAGGTCGTGCAACCGAGAGTACTCCTGAAACTATCCGTACTGTAGTTGTTGCTAGTATTTCTGAGAGTGACCGGAATGTTGGTTCTGAAAAATTTTGTGTGCCGTTTTGTAACATTTGTGTGTATGGTAATGAGTTCAGCATCATGGCTGACTCAGGTTCCCCGTTGACTTTAATAGGCAACAAAATATGGGACGAGATAGTTGGGCTTGAGAATGTAGCGCTTCTACCCCCAGGCATCTCTCCACTTAGTTATGGTGAGTCTTGTATAGATATCATTGGGTATGTGCTGGCAAAAATTGTGTTCTGAGGGAGAGAGACCGTGGTGAAGGTATATGTGGCTGAGTGAGGAGACAACCTTCTAGGTTGGAGACATCAATGTGACTTGGGCATAATTTTGCATCTCAGTGCTGAGAATCCACAGGACCAAGTCATGTAGATTGATAGTATGAATATTTTAAGGGTTTTCCTGAAGTGTTTACTGATGGTCTTGGTGTTCTTAAGGGTTTTGAGCATCGGATCATTTTGAAAAATGCAGCAAAACCTTGCATACACAAAGTGCGGAGAGTGCTGAATTTGATGGTTGAGCCTTTGAGACTTGAGCTAGAAAGATTGTTAAAGTTGGGTGTAATTAAAGCGTTTGAAGCCAGGTGGTTTTAGCACCTAAGGATGGTGGCTCAGTTGTAAGAATGAGTGTGGACTTGAGCGGACTGAACGAGCGGATCTGGGTGGACCGCCAGCCTCTTCCAAACATCTCACAGTCTATTACTTTACTGAAAGGGGACAACATTTGTAGTGTCCGGGACCTTTCATCTGCTTATCATCAGATTATGCTTCATATGGACTCTAGGCATTTAACATTTTTTGTGACTCCTTTGGGGGCGTACCAATTTTTGAGGATGCCCTTCAGGATAGCCTCAATGGCAGCCTGCTTTCAAAGAATAATGAAATAATGAAGATGATTCTGGGAGATCTGCCTAATGTCTTGTTTTTTCAGGATGATATTTTAGCCTATGATAAGGATGAGTGTGAACACGAAGTTGACCTGGAATCTGTTTTGAATAAATTGAAAGAAAGATGGCTCACAGTTGGGGGCGCTAGAGGGCGCACTAGCAGTATGGCCACACCGATGTGAGGCTCCTGCAGCCTGGATAAGAAAACCGTTATTTATCCTCTTTATCCACCACCTTTGCTCGTCCTGGCCACTCTCATACGAGGGTACTACACTTGTGCAGCCTCGGTGAGACTTTCAGCGCCCTACGTTCTGTCAGGTTGAAGTTACGGCGGCCGAGAGTTTCGACCGGAGCTGACGGCGGGATCGGCTGGAGATACTGGTGGAATCGACAGCCTACGAGAGGCCGTGGCGCACCACGAGGCAAGTGGGCCCAATAGTGAGCGCTCCTGCGGAACGATCTCCTCTACAGCTCCAAGTACAAGTAAGACCCCCTGGGATCTTCGGGAGTGACCTGTGGCGATACTACCGCCGGGAGCTGCGCAACTATTGCCCGTAACCGCCGCTACTGCTGCCAGCGCGGAGGCGCTATACAGAGCGAGAGCCGATGGCCTAGGAGAGTTACGGCCCGTTTTGCGTGGACATTCATGCATGATACTGCCAATCAAGTGCACCTGCCTTACCTGTCTTTGGCCACTAACTCTTAGCACTGACCCGCTCTACACCCGGTCGCTGCAGATAGGGGCACGGTCCCGAGACGCTGGGCCGCCCCCCTCCCCTCCAGGCCCACATTGAGGCCTCATAGCGCCTTGGAGTGATTAATGGACATTGTGAGGCCTTAGCTGGTGGAGACGACGTCCTACTGTACAGGGTCTGACTGTCGATCCCCCCGCCTTACGGTGGGTACTACGAATGTTTGGTGACTTTTGGGCAATCGCCATTACCCCGTGCCGGTAAAGCTGAGGCGAGAGGAGCTGTACCGATCTGCTTTGCCTGCTGAGTCTTCAGGGATCGCCCACCCCCCTGCGGCATTCTTGGGGCTGAACTACATGCTATATGGCAGGAATCTACCGTTCTTGGGTCCCCTTGTTTCTACTGCCCCTTGCAGGTGACGTGGGAGGTGCTTACTGACACAAGGTAGAGACTTGCGACGTGGGTCCGAATTGCTGCCGCTTGCTCTGCACTCCTACCTCCTTACATAGAGGGACTACTGATAGGGGAAGCGTCCCCCGATCTTGATCACCCTACTCCCCGCTACCACTACCTATGCTGTGGCTACTCTTCTTATTTAGACTACTGACTGTGTGCCCACTACTGACACAGGATTTCTCTGGCTTCTCACGACCCTTGCCGTCTTTGAGCAGAGGGGTGCTTTATGGCGCGTGGCGCTTGCTGATGACTACGGACTACAGCCCACTCCGCGCCATCCGAGACCAATGTATCCTGCTATCTGCCTTGAGTCCCTACAAGAGGCTAGCCATGGGCAAAACAGACGCTAGGCAACCCAAACTGTCGTTTGACCCCGTCACGACCAAGAAGGGACTACGTAACTCACAAGAGGCGGGAAGTTCTCAGACCCTCTCGGCGACGGACGCTGGCTCCAACCCCGTCGCGTCCGAACTACAACAGATGATGCAAGAAATGAGGCAGGGGTTCGCCACTATCGTTGACAAGGTTGACAGGATGTCATGCCATGGTGCAAAAAATGGATGTCCATGAAGAACGCATCACGGCAACTGAACAACGCATATCCGGGAATGATGACACAACGGCCACCCACACGACGCAACTTGCGAGAATGGACAATGTTCTCAGGATCATTGCTGCTAAGAATGAGGAGTTGGAAGCCCAAAGTCGTCGTAATAACATTCGCGTGATAGGAGTGCCGGAATCGACCAACACAGGGCGCATGGAGGAATATGTGGAGAAGATACTTGTTACATCGATTGGCCCTGAGGCATTCTCCAAGCAATTTATTGTTGAAAGGGCGCACCGATCACTGGGCCTTGGCCCAATCCTGGAGCTCCACCACGTCCCATCATTGCGAGACTCCTGAATTATCAAGATCGGGATGTAGCTTTGAGGGCGGCACGCACCAACCGCACACTCACGTGTGATGGGGTCAGCTTCTCCATTTATCCGGACTTCACCCCGGTAGTGCAGGAACAGCGTCGTAAATTTCTAGACGTCAAGAAGAAGCTTCGGGCACTACAAATCGGCTATGCACTGCTGTACCCAGCTAATTTGAGAGTGACATATCAAGCTAAACAGCACTTCTTTACAAATCCGCAGCAGGTGGAAGACTTTGTGAAGAAAATAAAACGAGAGCGCACAGGGCGCGGACGCAACGGTGAGAACAGACAAGAGGACTTCCATCCGGCAAATGAAGATGAATAATACTGGACATCACATGCCTGAGTACTGCTCTATCTCTTCAATGACCACTTCCGGACCCCTGGCAGGATCTACGAGGCGGACATTTCGCTAGCTGCTGGAGGTCACCGAATGAGCACTGGACTATGGTGGTAAAGTATTCCAGGCAACCCCCCCCACTACCTGACTGCGCCCTAATGTGGCCGAACAGAAAGATGGGCGAGGTGTGGGGGGGGTGGCTATGTGCACGACTAGATTGCACCCCGAAGGGTATACCCCATTGCACTTGTTGACACTGATGCAAATGTTGGGTTGTTTGGGAATTGTTAAGGGAGGGGGTGGGATGGGGCTACTGGCAAGTTTGGGCTGCTTCAGTGGGTGGGGGGTGGTGGCGCTCGTATGGGAGTGAACTGGTACCTCGGTGCTAACTTCCATTGCTTCCTTGAACTACTTATTACAATACCTGCAACTGTCTTTAGGCGCTGCTTATTCTGGCGTTTTCATGCTGCGGCAGCTAATGTATGCTTTACTTTCGACTTGTTTGCTGTTACGCCTTGCACTTTGATAACTGTCCGACTACAATATGATGTTTGGCGATACTGGAAGGTTGGGAAGTGGTATCCTACACAATACTGTGTCAAACTCATTGCACTGCTTATAATCTTGTTTTCTGAAGTCCTGCGATGTGGGATGGAGGGAGGGTTGTGCGTCGCACAGGGTTCGATGGAACATATTGCACTGAATGTAATTGTTTTACCAGCTTCTTGAGCCGGATTGTTGGGGTTGTTGCATAATGGAACATGGAGGACTGTTTGGTTACAATGTTATGTACTAATGTTATTCACGAAACCTGCTGACGAGATGCTAAATATTGATACGTCAGGACTTTATGGTTCTAAGCGAGAAATCATTCTCGCTGTGCAGGTTACACATACAAGCACCAGGCTACTTATAAGACACCGATACACATACCATGCTAAAATTCAAAGTAATTGGTCACGAGCCATCGGCAACTTCCGTTTTGGGTGATAGGGCTATATACTGCTCATGGGGGACACAGACCTAAATATCGTAACTTGGAATGTAATAGGGCTCGGGGATCCCAGGAAAAGGCGTCAGATTCTATCGTATCTGGATCGCCACTCAGTACATATAGCCTTCCTACAAGAAACCCACTTCAGGGCGCAAACTACTCACACCTTTGCTAACAGATGGACAGCCCACACTGTGTTCTCGTCTTTCTCTACATACGCTAGAGGCACGGCCATTTTGGTAAAAAGAGGCACACCCTTTGTCAAGGCCGGGTCCAAGATGGACTCTCAAGGGCGCTACTGCATGATGTGGGGTAGACTAGGGCACATAGCTGTCACATTGGTATGCTGCTACGGTCCCAACATTGATGACCCGAGGTTCTTTGCTGAACTATGGGCGGCGATTGTGGGGACGGGACCATACCACCTCATTTGGGGAGGAGACTTTAATACAACACTGGATCCTACATTGGACATGTCACACCCAGCCCCACACCATTACACTAAAGCACGTACGGAACTGCGTGCTGTAGTTACAGACTACAGTCTGGTAGACACATGGAGACACCTCCACATCGATATGAGGGAGGGCACGCACTTTACCGCGCAAGCGCGCTCCTGGGCCAGACTGGACTATATATTCCTAACGCCACAGCTCTATACGTCGCTTGCTTGTGCACGGCACCTCCCGAGAACTTATTCGGATCACTCCCCTGTACTGGTCACACTGCGCTCAGCGGACCTAGGCCCCCCCAACACCGCTTGGCGGACGCAACCCACATTATTACTGGACATCACCTTTCAAGAGGAACTTTGAGATGAATGTCTATATTTTTTTAGGAGAAATAAAGATTCAGTCAGAGATGTTGAAACTATTTGGGACGCATTAAAGGTGACGCTAAGAGGGATTTGCATTTCTAAAGGGGCTGGAATCTTAAAGACCATAGTTACGCTACTGTTGTCCTTAGAACATGATCTTAAAAGCCTAGAAACAGTATTAGCTACTGCTCCCTCTGATTCCGTCCTCCTGGAAATCCGAGAAAAAGTTTCCGGGTATACTGCCGAAGCCACAAGGGAATCGAAATTTAGAGGCAAATACTGGACCGCTTGCCGTTATGGCGAAGACGAGCGACCTGAGAAAGCCTTGGCCTCCACAATTAAACTGGCACGCAAGCCCAGCATAATAATAGAGCTCGAAGGCCCAGACGGTGTGGTGATTCGAGATACCACGCAAATCCTCAACACCTTTGTGTCCCATTACAGCACACTATACATTTCCTCTAGAGTGGGAGAATTACATCTACAGGAATACTTAGCTGACGTTTCCTTGGGCTGGCTCAGCGATGCCCAAAGGTTTTTTCTTAGTGCGCCCTTCGAATTAGATGAAGTGAGAGAAGCAATTATGGGTATGAGGTCAGGGAAAGCCACAGGACTAGACGGAATCCCAATAGAATTTTATAAAACCTACATTGACTTTATGGCCCCAGTGTTACGTGAGGTTTATGAGGACGCCCCTTGAGGTGGGCCATCTGCCACCATCTATGAGGGTTGCACTTATTACATCATTACTTAAACCAGGCAAACCAGCAAGCAAATGTGACTCTTACCGCCCGCTCTCATTGCTGAATTGTGATGTTAAGGTACTTGCCAAACTTATTGCTAACCGTATCAGCCTTCTGCTCCCTTCCCTGATATTACCTGACCAGTCCTGATTTGTGCCTGGCAGAGCCACCTCTCACAATTTGCGTACTTTTTTCTCAGTACTCAACTCAGTACACGAGGACCAACCAATGGCGGCCATCTTCCTCAATGCCACTAAGGCATTTGGGGGCATATTATCAAGGGGGTTTATCTCCGCTTTTTTGGCTTCAAAAGCCAGGAAAGCGGAGATAAAATTATCTCCCTATTACCTAGCTGCCGCTAACACCAGTTAGCGACAGCTAGTAGGAGATAGCGACCATCTTGGGCCCCACCTTGCATGTCAGTGATATTTATCACTAATGAGATGCAAAGTGGGCGTGCCAAGATGTTAGAGACTGAAAACAGTCGCTAACACCGCTATCTCCTATTACCAACTTTTGGAGATATTCGCGCTAAGCGGGAATATCTCCAAAAGCTAACACCTGGCCTGAGCAGTTCTTAGCCATGTTATCCAATGGGAGGTGGATAACATGGCTAAGAGCATTAGCTCGCTAATGCATGAATATCGCTGACTTTTCAGCGATATTCATGCTTTGCGGCGATTTTTACCCCATTTGCGTTAAACCTTGGTAATACCAAGGTTTATTTGCGGTAAAAATCGCCGCAGCGCTGCGGTAAATTTTTGTCTCTAACCAAGCAATAGCGATAATTATCGCTATTGCTTGGTAATATGCCCCTTGATTCCCTAGAGTGGGATTATGTGTTCCGTGTCTTAGAGAGGATGGGCTTTCCAGCGAGTTTCATCTCCTGGATCCGGCTCCTTTATGAACGCCCGTTGGCCAGAGTACTTATTAATGGTAGATTGTCTGAGGCATTCCCCATTACTAGAGGGACCAGGCAGGGGTGTCCCCTTTCCCCTCTCCTATTCGCGATAGCTACGGAACCTTTGGCCGCCAAACTGCGACAACATCATAGAGATAGTGCACTACGTTGCTTTCAACGGCAAATACTAATATCAATGTATGCTGACGACATCACACTGTACGCACGTGACCCGAGCGACAATCTTAATCCCATTCTTAGAGAATTCATACTCTTTGGTAGACTCCCAGGTGTTCAAATTAATTGGGGTAAATCCTGCATATTTCTGCTTACACCTTCCACAACACGCTTTGATTTAGATTATCCCATTGCCTGGAGCGACGGAGATTTTTAATACTTAGGGATACACATAGAAAAAGACAGGGATGAGCTGATGTGCGCCAATTATGGCACTACCATGAACCGCATTATCGATAATGTTACACAATGGATTACCTTAGATTTGATTTGATTTGATTTGATTTGGACTTGTAGAGCGCATGGCTGCCCTAGAGCGTCCCAGCGCTAATCCTAATCTGAACCAGGTGAACTCAAGCGAAAGCAAGATTAGAGGGTGGTAGGGAACAAAAAGGTTTTAAGTGCTCTTCTGAATTTCAGAAGATCCGGTTCCATTCGGAGTTCTCTAGGGAGAGCATTCCATTTGTTTGACACATTCAGTGAGAACCGTCGGCCTCCTGTTCTAGCTTTCCTCACTCGTGGGACAATGGCAAGATTTTCTCCATCCGAGCGAAGGGCCCTGGACGACTTGTAAGGTCGGATCAATCCTCTCAAGGCTGGAGGGCCTTTGCCTTGCAGGGTCTTATGTGCAATACAGAGGGATTTGAAAGAGACCCGCTCTTGGATGGGGAGCCAGTGCAGGGCTTTCAGCAATGGTTTGGCTGAGGCCCTTCTCGGCGCCCCCATCAGCAACCTGGCTGCGGCATTCTGAGCTCGCTGAAGAGTCTTGATGGTAGCAAGGGGGGCTGCGAGGAAAAGGGAGTTACCGTAATCCAGTTTGGACAGAATCAAACCCTGGATTAACAGCTTTCTAGATTGAAAGGGAAGGAGAGGAAGTACCTTCCGGGCTGCCCGAAGCAGGCCGAAGCAGCCTCCAACCACTTTCTGCGCATGGGTCTTGAATGTAAGTTGGGGTTCGAACCAAATCCCTAGGCTTTTTATTTGCTGCTTAGGGGGTGGAAGATCGCCCATACAAGCAGGCCACATCTCAGGGGGCAGAGAGGTAAATTGATTGCCTAGGAGCATGATCTCCGTCTTAGATCCATTTAATTTAAGTTTTGAACTGGACATCCAGGAGGAAATGGCTGTAAGACAGTCTGGGAGATCAACCGAGCTGCCCTCATGTTGCGACAGCGAGACGACAAGCTGCGTGTCGTCGGCATAATTTATAGCTTTAACCCCAAATGGGGCTATCACCTTCTCCAACGGGGCCATGTAGACATTAAACAGTGTGGGGCTGAGGGAGGAACCCTGCGGCACCCCACACTGAAGAGGGAAGGGCTCTGACATGGACCCATTTTCCCAAATCCTAAAGGATCTCTCCTCCAGGTAGGACTGCAGCCATTTGAGGGCTGATCCTGTAATGCCCAGCAGGGCCAGTCGTTGGGCCAGGACAGCATGATCCACAGTATCGAATGCAGCACTCAGATCCAGGAGGATCAGAGCTACTGATCCCCCTGAATCCAAGATGCATCTTACCTCTTCAGTCACCGCCAAAAGGGCGGTGTCTGTGCCCTGACCCGGGCGAAAACCAGTCTGAGAGTCACTGAGGAGATGGTTAACCTCTAGGTACTCGGAGATCTGCTTATTCACCACTTTTTCGGCCACTTTGCTCAGACCAGGTAGAAGCGAGATCGGGCGAAAGTTGGCCAGATCGGAGATGTCCAGTCCTGGTTTCTTTAAGAGAGTTTTGACCCTAGCCTGTTTCCAGCTCGGGGGCACTGTGCCCGAGGATAGCGACGAATTAAGTAACTCCGTGGCTACCGGGGCAATGATGTTCAAAGTTTGCTTTAAAATGTGCATCGGAGCTGGGTCTGAGGGAGAGCCGCTTTTAATAGTGGAGAAGATATTACAAAAATCTTCTTTGGAAATGGGACTGAAAGCCTCAAGTTGAGGACAGGTAGGGTCAGAGGCGGGGATCTCGACGGGTTCAATTATGGAGGATTGAGGAAGGCTATCTAGAATTTTCCGGATTTTGGTGTCGAAAAATTCTGCTAACTGATTGCATCTCAGTACTGGGTCATTCTGAACCAAAGAAGGGGCTGGGACTTTAAGAAGCATGTTTACAATTTTGAATGTTTCTCTGGAAGAATTAGAAGAGAGACGAATTTTTTCTTCAAAAAAGGCAGCTTTATATTGTTGTCGTCCTAGTTTGTAAAGTTTAAGGGCTTCTTTATATGCAGTTTTATGAATAGGTGCCCAGTCTTTGCGCCAAGCGCGCTCGGCTCTTTTGCACTCTTTCCTGAGTTCTCTTAGTTCAGGCGAGAACCAGGGAGATTTAAACGTATTGCTCTTTTTTGTACAGGGCTTAAGAGGCAGAACCGAATCCAGGGAATTAGTGAGCCAGTCTTGAAAATTTATGTCTGCCTGTAGAGCATCCGATTCTGTAGGGGGAACAGATTTTTCGAGAGCAGTTGACCAATTGTCTACTGACAACCTTGGCCATGGCCTTTGAAGCGTACGGGAACAGGGGGCTTTGATTCCTCCTTGATGAAATTCCCATGAGAAAGGAACTAGGAAGTGGTCCGACCATAGTAGGGGCAAGGGGGGTTTAGCTGTAATCTGGGGGATGTTGGAAAAGATCGGGTCCAACAAGTGACCTTTATTATGGGTGGCTTCCTTATTTGTAAGTTCAAGATCAAAGGTGCTAAGGTTGGTAATCAGTTCAACCCCAGCGTTGTCCTTGGGGTCGTCGAAGTGTATATTCAAGTCGCCCAGGATCAAAAAATTCGAGGCCTGAGAGGCAGCTGATAAAGAGATTTCCAACAGGGAGTCAGAGAAGTGTTTTAGGCTCCCCGGGGGTCTATAGATGAGAAGACCTGACAGGGAGTGGGTGGGTGTGAGCTGAATGTTAAAACAAGCGCTTTCTGCATCTAAAATTCCACCCTCCTGCAATCTGCAGGTCAGGGACTCCCGATGGATTATGGCAAGTCCCCCCCCCATACCTTTGTCACGGTTCACACATTGGATATTAAAGCCACTGGGGAGCGCCGAAACAATATCAAAGTCAGAGTGAGGGGATAGCCATGTCTCCGTCAAGAAGAGCAGGTCGAGCTTGCTGTCTTCTAACAGCAGGTGGATCTCGACCGCATGCTTCGGAAGCGATCTACAGTTCAGGAGAGCCATCTGCAACGTTCTACCCACCTTCTTATCGACCGACTCCCCACTGTAAGGGGCCGGACAGGCAGGGCATCGGCAAAAGGGAGGGCTAGAACCCACCCAGTGCGGGCATCCAGGATGGGCCATGAGTCGAAATGACAAAAGCTCCTCCTTAGAGTACCTTATGGGTCTATGGGGAAACACGGGCATAGTGGCTGGCCCTAGGCCCGGTCTGGCCCGGACGGGCCCAGACGGGCTTGCCTCTGGCGCGCCTCCGGCGCGCCATCGGCGCGCCCGCTGCGCCCGCCCGCTGCGCGGACGGAAGTCAGGCTTCATAAGTAGCGCCCGGGCTGTGATTCGCCCGACCGCTAGAGCGCTGACCGCGTTTTTCCAGTTGCAATGGCGGCCAAAGTCGTCGCCCTTTGCAAAACAGTTGTTCTACCGTGAAGACCCTTAAATCGGCCCCCGGTTTGTGTAAGTAGAGTGGGAGGAGGCGCCCTGCTGTAACAAACAGCGTGAAAGCGTAGCACAATTCAACAAATAAGTTACGTGGCTGACACAATTAATGATTAAAAACGCGATAGTATTTCCTTAAAAGAATAAGAACAGAGTAAAGTGCCTAGCTCCCGGCTTTCCGCCTCAGGAGCGCTTGTGTTCAGAAGTGCAAATTAGCAAGGAGAAATGCTGACAGCCAGCTGCTTTTATGCGCCCGGGCTGTGATTCGCCCGACCGCTAGAGCGCTGACCGCGTTTTTCCAGTTGCAATGGCGGCCAAAGTCGTCGCCCTTTGCAAAACAGTTGTTTTACCGTGAAGACCCTTAAATCGGCCCCCGGTTTGTGTAAGTAGAGTGGGAGGAAGCGCCCTGCTGTAACAAACAGCGTGAAAGCGTAGCACAATTCAACAAATAAGTTAAATAAGTTACGTGGCTGACACAATTAATGATTAAAAACGCGATAGTATTTCCTTAAAAGAATAAGAACAGAGTAAAGTGCCTAGCTCCCGGCTTTCCGCCTCAGGAGCGCTTGTGTTCAGAAGTGCAAATTAGCAAGGAGAAATGCTGACAGCCAGCTGCTTTTATGCGCCCGGGCTGTGATTCGCCCGACCGCTAGAGCGCTGACCGCGTTTTTCCAGTTGCAATGGCGGCCAAAGTCGTCGCCCTTTGCAAAACAGTTGTTCTACCGTGAAGACCCTTAAATCGGCCCCCGGTTTGTGTAAGTAGAGTGGGAGGAAGCGCCCTGCTGTAACAAACAGCGTGAAAGCGTAGCACAATTCAACAAATAAGTTACGTGGCTGACACAATTAATGATTAAAAACGCGATAGTATTTCCTTAAAAGAATAAGAACAGAGTAAAGTGCCTAGCTCCCGGCTTTCCGCCTCAGGAGCGCTTGTGTTCAGAAGTGCAAATTAGCCTTAGCTCTTTCTATGGCAGGTAGAGCATCCTTGATCAAAATGGTGATCCTCCCGCAACTACTTTACCTTTTCTTGAACATTAAGTTCTACCCTGGCAAATCCTTTTTCCAACAGCTCCGCTCAGAGCGCATTAAACTTGTATGGGACAGTAAGTCCCCTCGTTGTAAAATGGGACACCCCGATCCGGCCCTATGCCCAAGGCGGTTTTGGTGTTCCGGATTTCGAATTATATTATCAGGCAGCTCAAGCTCACTATGCCTATTCCTGGGTTCATCAACCCAGATATATGCCCCAGCTTGCAGCCGAGCATTGGCTGGCCCACCCTATCCCAATAGAAAGTGCACTCTACGCTGTGATATCCGGCAGAGACTAAACGCCAACGACGGTACTAAGCACTGTCACTGTGTGGTCCTGACTGGCTACTAGGCTCGAAATGACAATGCTTTATGCCCCATTATTGCCACTGGTTTACCACCCAAATATGCCCTTATTGCAGGAAATGGGATTCCACAAACTGCTCCACAAGATTCATGTAGTGAACTGGGGGGACCTCTATCACAATGGTACGTTTCGCTCCATGGAACATTTGTATGCAGGAATACAACCATCTCTGCTTGACATCTTTCTATACATTAGACTCCGTCAAGGATTGAAAGCAATTACACCTGATTT